>NW_005842424.1:958693-963935 GCF_000455745.1 Alligator sinensis
CCCCCCCCCGCCCCGTGGGTGAAAAAACAAACAAAATAGCCAGTTAGAGATATCCAAATGAGAGAGCTTTACAGGCAATGAATAAATAGTAATTTTAAGCATCTGTTGTAAAAGTAGAACAACAGAAAAATATAGTATACCATCTTTCGTATAACTTTTATGTAGGAAGGTATAGTTTAGAATATGATGATATTGGAACTTGTTGTTTCACTATACAGCAGTGAATGATAGCCTCAGGTTCTTTTCTTTATTCCCTTTTTCTCTGTATAGTTAAATCAACTGGGATAAACGTCTTCAGACAAAATTATCTGACATCAAACAAATATTGACGTAGCTTTTAAGGTCACTTGCTGCAAGGCTGGGATTTAAAAGCAAATTAAGTTTGATGTATGCTGTTCCAAAGGTCAGTTAGAAAGGTATAGACTGCACCCATTTTATAATGTAATCTCCTGAGAGCCAAGCATATCAAATGCTATGAGAAGGCATTAGAATAATGAAAGTAATTATGGAAATTGGGAGGAAGGTAACAGGGGTTTAATTAGATCAGAACAAGCATGTTATTTGAGAGAGAAGTGTAGTGTATTAAAATTAAATTGTAACAATTCAGGTCAGCAGTTATTTGAAACTGATAACAAACAAACTTTATTATTATATTTTCAAAATGATTGTGAAACTTTACTGTGAAACTTTACAAATAATGTTTCATTATCACTCCATCATGACACAATCAAATACATTTCACTTCAATCTGGCTCCTCCATGGAGGTGGCTCTATTTGCTAGACTTTCTACGTGTTTTAAAACAAAAGCCACATTGGCAGACATTACTCCTGGCAGCTAGGAAATCTTGGCAGCCAGGACTTCATCAGCACGTATGCTAAAGGCTTGGGAAAGGGCAATGAAGCAGGCCTCCCAACTTGCTAATGCTCAAGTTGATGTCAGGGACACAAAAATTATTTAAGCAAGAAACTTAAAATGTAGCAGAGTTTCTCCTTTGGGTAGTAATAGATATTTCTGTAGAGTGTTATGGCTTTCATTTCTGATCTAAATTGTTTCCAACAATAGAAGTGAGGAATCATCATTTTTTTCTGGAATGCAAGGAACTTGGACAGTAACAGACTGACAGCTTCTGAAATTACTCTAATTTCAAATGAGCTGCTGTTAACGTTGAAGGGGCTGACAGAAGAAATGATTCAGAGCTGGTAATGTGGAGAGCAGCTAAGAAGATGAATTACGGGGTTCAGGAAACGGGCATGGACTCTCTACTCCATACCCAGCCTATTTTAACTCCACAGCACTCCTGTTCAGCCCAGCTACCCAGCCCCAGAATTCTGAATTACAAAGAATGAGAAGGAATTCCTACACCTCTTGTTGCTCTGCACCTTGCTCAGTAATTTATATTAGTGATTCCTGGCTGTCAAATAACAACATGCTAACTCTGTAGCAATTTAATTCCTCTGGCTGCATCCAGACGAGCGTGGCCGTGCGGTATAGTGTGCCATCATGGAGATCCATCATGCCCCAGCAGCCCCTCTGCTGCCTGATGCTGCCACCCAGATGCTGACTCCCAGTGCCCCCTGCCAGCCCAGGCCTTGTCTGCCCCAACTCAGATTGCTGCTGTCCTGTTTACTCTAGCTCAAACTGCTCCAGAGTTTACTGCTTTGCATTAATTACATGTGTAGACATGTGGTCTGCATAGAAGTCTTAGTGACTATGGAGGGCACTGGAACATTTGAGGAGAACAGATATGAACAACCATGTATACTGCATGGTACACAATTAAGCTGCAAATATAAAAAAAATTCTGGACTCATGACTATATGTATCCCTTAACTTAATGAAAAGTAACATAGCCTATCAATCAGTTCTTGTCCTAGGGCATTTTTACCAGGGTTACCATATTTCCAGTTTCAAAGAAGAGGACACCTGTGGAGGGGAGGAAGAGAAGGGGGGGAGGGGTTTTATGACTGTGGGAGGGCAGTGATATACCTGTGCCCTGCCCCTCCTCCTAAGTCACAGCCCCCTGCCAGCTTTGCTGCTACGATTCACTCCTGACCCACAGTACCCTGCCCCCTAGACCATGCTGGTGCCTTTCACTCCCAACCCACAGTCACCGTCCCTGCTGATAACCCCTCACTCCCGAACCACAACTGCCAGGCACCCACCAGCCCTGCCAGTGCCCTGAACTCCTGACCTGCAGCCCCCTGCCCACACACGCAGTTTTGCACACACTTACCTGCCTGCAGCTGCTGGGCCTGCACACAGAGCACACGATGCCCTGGCCTCCAATGACCTTTTCCTGCTGCCCCCAGCATCTTCCTACTGGAGCAAGCCCCGGGAAAGTAGAGGCAGAGTAAAAACCTGGACATTTGCTGATATTTAAAAAAATCACCCAGATAGAGATGGGAGGACCCAAAAAGGACATGTCTAGGAAAACCTGGATGGATGGTAACCCTATTTTTACATATGTTTTGGGACTCGACCCTGGGTGCTTTAATTAAAAGCACCCGTGCATCATGTCTATCAGTGTCCCTGAGCTGAAAAATAGTGGCGGGGCACTTTGAACTAAAGCTCATCAAACTTGTTTTGTTTCAATGCCCTGCTGTCATTTTTTCAGCACAGGGACACACAGGGACATTAATGCACATGAGACGGAAGGCTGCCAGAGCACATTAATTTCCATGCTCCATCTTAATCGAGTCTGCTCTGATGCGCTGGATTTCCAGCAGGGTAGAGCAGGCTCCCCACACATCTGTAGGAGCCCCTAGTGTCTTGCTCTCTAGGCAGAATGATTCAGGGCTGCAGTAAAGATGGCCCCATCCTTGCATAGCTCTGCTTGAGAAGAGCGCGTGTGACAGTGAAAGCATGACTCAACAGAAACCCTGCTGGCAAGTTACAGCATAAGGCTGATAGACTCTGATTAGACCCCTGTCTGTTTTTTCTTAGCCAGAAGGAAGGACTAGAAAGCTACTAAGGCATCTAAGAGGGAGAAAGGATGACAGTATTTAGTTTTGACAGAGAGGTAGAGCCTTGACTCCCAATGGTCGTCTTAGTAAAAAATGAAATGCAACATAGGTCAATAAGCATTATCTTTCCACACAGCTTAACACATTCTTTGAGAAAAAAGTAGGTTTCCTTGGTTATAGTGTCACAGTGGAATACTTACTGGAAAATTCTGACAGCGTCTCTAATGGCAACTTTGTAAGCTAAATATTGTTTAGTCTTTACTTGAGCCTTCGCTATTTTGTGGGGTATTATCTTGTGTTGTATCTTTAGGATATTTAATACCTTTTGAAAAATTGACAATTTGCTGTTTTTTTTTAAGATTCTGGTGACTAACTTCTGCCACCTAGAGGTTAATTCAGGGAAAAGAGAGCAAAATAAAACTGCTTAGTTCAAATCAGCTTAAGAAAGACTCAAAAATCAATCTAGCCCAGCAACTGGCAATCTTTGCAGGTTGCAGGCCAGAATAACCCAGGTCACATCAGAGATAGGTGGGCACTAGGACCTAGTCACCACTGCTGCTGCTTCTTTCCATGCAGCTTATATAGAGCTCCTATGGCTGCTCTTCTCCACATGGTGGTACAAGCAGAGCTCTCGCGGCAGCACAGGGGAGCTCTTGCAGCCAGTTTCCCCTCCACTGAAGCCCCATGTATGCAGGCCCACAGGCCTCAGGGTGCCAGCCCCTGATCTAGCCAGTTGCTCATCGGTCCATTTTGTCCATTTATTTTTCTGCTTTATTAACTTGTGACCTTTAAAGGTTACCAGTATTTTTTATAGAAAACTGACCAACACCACTTACGGAGAGAAAATATCAGCTTTAAAAGGCCTACTACAGGGGTTTTCAACCTTTTTTAGTCTAAGTACCCCTGGCAGCCAGGCACTGAGCTTGGGGAGTGGGGCGGCATGGGAAGGTGGGGGGGCAAGTGCCACATGGCCAGATGCTGAGTGGGGAGGTGGGGACAGCGCACAGGCAGCCAGAGCACCACCACCTCCCAGGAGCAGGGCCAGGGCAGGGTTAGGAAGCTCACCGGGTTGGGGTGAGGGCAGTGGAGCCCCTCTGTAGGGCTGGGAAGTTCACCGGGCTGGTGTGTGGTTGCAGCAGCTGCCATGTATGAGCTTCCTCACCCTGCAAAGGGGTGCCGCTGCCCTTGCCCCGCCCCGGCCCTGCTCCGTCCCTGGCCGCCTGCGCATACCCGCTAGAACTGGTCCAAGTACCCCCACGGGTACACATACCTCTGGTGGACAACTCCTGCCCTACCAGTTCCTGAAAGTGGGCTATCTGAATGAGAATCATCACTCCAAAGAAGACCAGTGAGTTTTTTCACAAATGTTCTCATCTATCCTGGCATGTGTGGACGTTGTGTACATCAACATCATGGCAAAACCAAAACACAGATATGAATGAGCAGACCTAGAAGCACTTCAAAATGATGTCTGCTTATTTTGGTGGTAACAATAGGTGGACATTTTCTGATCAGGATGCTAGCTAAATCATATATAATCCCAGTTATCCATTGTGCTTATGGAATGTTTCTTCACACCACCACTCATGCAGCAGAAATGTCTTGCTTTGTGGTCGCTGGAATTTTTAAACAAGAAGTGGGGTTTAAATGTTTCATTTTGGCATGTAATCAAGGTTGCTTTCTGGAGGAGAAGACTGACAACTGATTTACTGAGTGGGATCCAGATGAATGAAACCCTTGCCTTATCGGAGTTTTTCCATGACTTCAGTGGAGCCAGAACTTCACTCACTCCTACTGAGACCAAACTCCCAAAATCTGATTGGGAATTTAGTCTTAGTAAGAAGCCTACAGCCATGTCCAGTATTAAGCAAAATAACTATCCATATGGGTAGCAGAATGATGAACATATCTCAGGAATAAAAAAAACTTCCAAAAACAAAACTCTTTATGTGAAATAACAATACTGAAGTAATCAAAAAATCATAGAAAAATCAGGATGCCATCTAGTTTAAACTCCTGTTTAAGGCAGAATCTTTCCCATCAAGTATTTGCTTAATTAAAAAACTTCCAGGGACAGGGAAGTCTAGCACTTACAACCTCTGAAGTCACCTGCAGATTTATAGATAATATAATTCAGTGCATAACCACCTAACAGTTAGAAAGATTTTCCTAAAATCCAACCTAAATTTCCCTTGTTGCGATCTCAGATTGTTCTTTCTTGTCCTGTCTCTGACAGACAAAGAGAATAATCCATCACCATCCTCTATATAACCGCTC
>NW_005842424.1:963945-994537 GCF_000455745.1 Alligator sinensis
TATTTGAAGACTGCTATCATATATTCCCCTAACTCTTTTCTTCTTCAGACTAAATAAGCCTTTGTCTTTCAGCCTATCCTCATAAATTATGTTTTCTACATCTTTAATAATTTTTCTTCTTCTCTGCTGAACGATTTCTAATTCGGCAATATCTTTCTTGATGTACAGTGCCCAAAATTGGACAGCCTAGTATGCAATTAGCTTGTTTTGCAACAAGACCACATTGTTGATTCATTCAGCTTTTGGTGCACTCTAAACCCAGAAAGCAAAAAAAAAGATTTTTTTTTTTTTTACAATACTGCAGCTTTGCGAATCATTTCCCATTCTGTATTTGGGCATATAATTGCTCTAAGTGAAGGACTTTGAACTTGTCCTTGTTGAATTTCATTTAGTTGTGGGCTATTTTTTCTGCTCCTTAGAGTGATTCTGAATTCTAATTCTTTGCTCCAAAGTGTTTGCAGCTCAGCCCAGCTTGGTGTCATATGCAAATTTACTAACTGTACACTTAATCCCATCCTCTAAATCCTTAATGGAGATACTAAACACTACCAGACTCAGGACAGACCCCTGAGGAGCCCCACTTGATACCTCCTCCAAGTTAGACATTGAGCTATTGATGACCACTCTTTGAGCATGATGATCCAACCAGTTATGGATCCACTTTACTGTTCTGTTATCTAAACTGTATTTCTTTAGCTGACTAATGAGAATGTCATAGGAGATAATGTCAAAACCCTTGTGAAAGGTACATTGCAGCCACTGCTCTACTCCCATGCACAAAGCCTATCATCTTGTCATAAAAAGAAATGAGCTTGATCAAGCATGGCTTGCTTTTGTTGAATCTATGCTGACTGTTCCTGATCACCCTGGTCTCCTCCACGTGCTTAGAAACAGATTCCTTGATAACATGCTCCAAAATCTGTCTAGGTATCAGTCAGACTGACAGGCCTATAGTTCTCTGGATCGTCCATCTTCCCTTTCTTAAACATGAGCACTATATTTCACTTCACTTAATCTCCATGAGTTCTTAAAGAGAATACCCAGTGCCTCTGCAATTAATGTAGGCAGTTCCTACTCTGTGGTGCTTATCATTTAGCTCTGCTGACTTGAAAACATCCAGCTTTTCTGAGAAAGTTCATCCCTGTTCTTCCACACTGTAGGCTGATTATCTTCTCTATCCATGCTGCCAGCTGTTCTCATCATGGGAGGGAGCAGATATTATTTGTGAAGACTAAAGCAAAAAAAGGCATTAAGCATCGTAGTCCTCCCCATTCGTTAAGGGATCTATACTTTCCTTGACCATCTTCTTACTCCTAACATACTTGTAGAATGCTTTTTTGTTGTCTTATGTCCATTGCTAGCTGCATATCCATTTGTGCTTTTGGCCTTCCTGATTTTCTCCCTCTGTGCCATTGTGATACTGTTATAATCTTCTTTACTACCATGGCCAACTCCCCATTTGTTGTAAGGTTCCTTTTTTGACTTTCAACTCACTGAAAACTTTGGTGTTTAATCAGGCCAGTCTCTTGCTAAACTTTCTATCTTTCCTTCACATAAGGACAGCTGTCTGTTATGTCCTTAATATGGCCTCCTTAAGGTACAACTAGCTCTCCTGGACTCCTTTTTCTTTTACACTTGCCTCTCATGAAATCCTATCCACCAGTTCCCTGAGTTCGTTAATGTCTACTTATCTAAAGTCCAGCATCTTTTTGTTGTTCTCCTTCCTTCCCTTAGGATTTTGATCTCCATCATTTCATTATCACTCACCCAAGTTGCCTTCCATTTTCATATTTTCAACCACTTCAACCTTGTTGTAAGCAGCAAATTGAGAAGAGCTTCCTCCCTTGTTCCTGGACTGTCTGTGCGCTGCTGTATTACTCTCTCATCAAATGTTATGGTAATTAATGTCCATGAGCAGCACTTGGTCCTGTGAACTGGATACTCTGGTTAGTTGTGTTTAATATATTGCCTTTAATTTAGTCTTGTCCGAAGAAAAAGTATACATTCGTATTGCCAAGACTCATAATAAATTGGCATGAGATGGAAATATTAACAGCTCTGCTCATTCACATTTGGCTTCATAGAATATGTTTGCTAAGTAACTACACTAAATAACTAAATACCTTCTAATGAATTTGGATGTAAGGATGTCTATCAAATCACATATGTGACCATGAACATGGAACAATACCAGTTATGTATAAAGGGCTTGGGAAGGCCGGTAGTATTTTAGGAATATTCTGTATTCCTTCTGTTCACTATTGTATAGTTCCCCATATGATTATGAGAGGTTAATTCAAGCAGGGATTACTTGCACATGCACAAGAAAGAGGACAGTATTTTCAAATAGCTCAACATAGGTAATTTATGTCCAACAATAGTGAATTGAACAGGCTGGTCTGGCACAGGGGGCAGGCTGCGGGTTCTAGCCATGGGAAAGATCAGCTCTGAAAAAGCTGGATCAAAGAACACTGGGTAGATAAAAGGACAGTCATTGAAGGGTGGGGAGAGGGAAGAAGATGACTGCTAAGGAGTGGACTGAACCCCAGAGACAAGGGAGGTGAGATTAAATAGGGCTACCTCGGCCTTCATGTCTGATTAAGCATATATATAGGTTTTTACAATGATGTGTAATTACTAATTACAGTAATTTTTCTTTTATGCCTCAGTGTGTTTCTATTAAGATTTAACAAGACTTTATTTTGAAAAGGCTGCTTTTGGGTCTGTCACTGTATTCACCACTGGTCAGAGCTCCCAAAAGGAAAACTTGCAGGGTCCGAGCCAAGAAAGAAATCATAGCTGATACACAGGGTAACGTTGCCTAAGGACCTAGTCTAAGAGTAGGAGAATCCTGGGAATCTAGGCGAGAAGAGGTGAAGGTAATAGACTCTGCGCTGAGAGACCAGAGAAGGGTCAAATATGCAACTAACCCTGATCCATGACAAATACATGCAAAAACACACAAGAGACTTTTCCCCTAAATTTTCAAGCACAGTACAATTGGAAATATATTCTACTTCAGACGAAAAATATATTTATTACTTAGAAGCAGTAATGTGATGAAGGAAATTTGTGACTTCTCTAAACACAGGTACACCTAATCCACAGACCCAGTTCTGGGCAGCCCGTTCCTAAAGCATGAGAACAAAGTGGAATAGCTGTGTACTTGTTAATGCCGCTATACTCAGAAAGCAAGCACGCTCTTTTCTTCTGTCAGGAAAGATACAAATACAAGCCAATATTATTTTGCTTCTGTTGACTTGCCAACTGCCCTTGCTCTCAGGGTGAGCCTTCCTTTTGTAGCCATGTATTTCCCTTTTTGTACTAGTCTTTCCAATCCTTGTGTGACAACACTTAGAGGTTTTTTTTTCTTTTTTCCCCCCTTTCCTGGAAGTTCCTGCATGCCCTATAACATTTTAGTATTTGAAGGTGTGTATCAAAACCCACCCTCCTGCTTACCTACGCTTTCAGATCTTTTGCTTGACTTCTGACCTTCTGCCTCCAAGTTAAGAGCTTGAAGGGCGTGTCTTCCAAACCTTGCTCTTGGGCTCCTGCCTACTTTTCTGCTTGCCTTTTGTGTTGCTCTCAAACCATCCCACCTCACTCCACCCATCCACACAAATAGTATGGCCACGGATTACGGAATTAAAAAAAATAAAAATCGACAAACTTTCCTACTGAATATCTCCCGTCTCTCATTTTATATATATATATATGTATATATATATACATATATATATAGAGTATTTATATTTCTCAGATGCACCAGGTCCCTGCTGCAGATAGTTAAAGGGAGCTTTGAGTGGATGCAAGGCATAGGGGATCAAGTGTCACACTGACTTTTGCAGCAGCTCTGGTTGCTCCTCTCGAGTTAGCACTAGGGGCCGGCCGAGGCATAGAAGAAGCGATCCAGCCGCGGTTGTCGCCCGGAACCTCAGAGGCTGCCTGGAGAGCGGGTGCGTGTGAAGCCGAGAGCGGCAAAGAAGGGACCAGTTCCGGCTTCCGCACACGCATTACAGGGGAGGAAGCCGGGCGGCTGCCGGAGGAGCGGAGTCAGGTGAGCGGAGCGAAGGGGCTTGGGAGCAGCCGAGGGCAGCGGCGATGGAACGTTGGGCTCCGCAGCGTTCGGCAAGAGAACGGGGAGGCCGTTCTCACCTCCCCCTCTGCCCCATGGCGAGGGGTTGCAGTGTCTGCAAATGTAACCAGCACCTACCTTCACTTTCCTGGCTTCTTTAATGCTCAGTCTGCAGTTCCTGGCAACTTCCCAGCGGGGCCTCCTTACAATTTCCAAATCCCTCTCCCCTTTAATCCGCCACAGAAACTCGAGATGAGGAGTGGGTTTGTTTAAAAAAAACCAACAGTACTTTAAGCAGTGGTTCAGGCCTTACCCTGAAACAGCACCATGGCTTAGGGAAGCCAGAATTCTGGGATTTTGCTCTGGCCTGCCCCAGATCCACTATACAGACAACCCCTCTTGAGATCTCACCAGTCTGGAAAAGGAGCCAGTGCAACAGGGGGTGATTTATTAAGCTCCATGTAAATCATCAACCTCTGCCCTGTTTTTCAAAAAAATCTGCCCTGGTTCTCAGTGTCACATTCCTGAGGCAGCTCTTTATTCGTTTTGCCCGCCCTGCTGTGTTGTGCTCAGTCTGTTTAGGAAAGACACCGGATAGCTGACAGTGTGACAACCTGCCATTTGAGGCTGCACCTAGGAGCAGGGAAAGGTTTCCAACGCTACTAGCAATCGTGACTGTTTCCAACTCACACCAATAGTCTCCATTGCTTGTTCCATTTAACAAGCAAGCTCATTTAGGCTTGCTGCTGTTGCCTTCCAGAGGTCAGTGGCCTGGTTGAGCTGGGATGAAATACCTGGGGTAAAAATCTTCAGAAAACAATATGCTGAAGTACTGCTTGGTGGAATAAAGCCCTCAACACAGCTGACGGTGCATGTTCAAACACAGTTTTGATGGTTAGTCTAATAACAGAGAGAGGCTGGGAATGCTGGGAAGTTTTCTTTATTGGCACCAGATGGGATTTCTATGTGCTGTGGGGAAATAGCCATTGTACCTCTCAAATAAAAGGGAAGCAGGTCCCTGAGAGACTTAGCTGCGGAAATCTTGAACAGATTTAGTCCATGAAGAGTGAGCCATTTAGATAATGAAGCTCATAGGGCACTACATACTATCATGCAGTACAATAAATAATAAGTGCAAAATCATTATACTGAGTAATATAAATGCCAAGTTGCACGAGTTCAGTGGTTTCATAATTAAAACAGTGCAGTAATTGCATAAGAAGTCTGCAAAAAGTGATTCATGTAACTCCCTCTGGCATCAAATGTTTCTGAAAATATGGGCCTGGTGAACTCTTTGGGCAACTCCGTTTTGGCTTAGTTCTGAAGTGCAGTTGTAACTGCTAATAAGTCTTGGGAGGGGAGCAGAGGGGGCATGCATGTGAATCAGGAGGATCTATTTCAGGCATTTACACTTGGATTTCACAATTGCAAGAACTTTGATCTTTCTTTGGAGGGAAACATTTTATTTTTTATGTTTGTATATGTGTAAGCAGAGTCCTGTAGTATCTCAAATATATGGTTTCTTACAGCTATTCACTGTAGTCAAAATCATATCGTGGTTTAGAACAACTGTCATTACCGGCCAAAATGAAGGGAATGCAGTGATCAAAATAGGCCACTGGGAGTTCTGCTCTTATGATCCTCTTCATATGTGTCACAGGTTTCCCAGGATTTTGGGGCCAAATGGATAGAGCCAGACACATAGCAGAACTTATGCCTGTGTGATGAGATTTGGCAGCATCTAGGCACCAAATACTGTGTATGCATTTTGCATGAAACAGTTGCTAGATAAAATGCTTGAATGGTCTTTGGAGCAGTAACAGGAAGACAGGATTCCTCTTTGCCAAGGCCCTAAGCCACTAGGCTACAGAGGCATGCCCACATAGACTTGCTCTCTCTAGTCCAATGGATCCTGAATTCTCACCTGCACAATGGAACGGCTTCGATGGGAAGAAAGGGGACTGTCCCTGTTAGGAGTGCACCAGTAGAGGTTTTTTGAGCCGATACTGATGACCGATTTTTAAGGAGCCATATCGGCTGATACTGATTAGACTCTGATATGCAGCTGGGCAGGTTGGAGACTAGGGTCTGGCTGGTAAGTCTGGTGTGGCGGAAAGGGGGGCAGATCGTGGCTCCTGCGGTGAGGGAGGGAGTGGGGCAGGGGCAGGCACTGCTTGGGCGGGGTGCAGGAGAGAGCCATGAGTGGCTGGTCTGAGGGGGGCAGGGCAGGGGGGAGCAGCTCCTGCCCTGCATGCACCCTGGGAGGGCACAGGGGGTGTGTGCCCCAAGATCTGCGCATGGGGTGGGGCAGGCGCTGTACTAGACTCTTCCCAGGGTTGGGGGCTGGGCCGGGCTCTGTTCGGTGTGGACGGCTGTGGTGCTGGGAGAGGGTTATGGGGGGCTGCAGCCACCCCAAAATTTGCCGTAGCCCCATTCCAGCACCACCGCTGCGCAGCTTGGCCCAGCCTCCTGCAGGAAGAGCCCAGTGCAGCCCCTGGCCTGAGCCCACCCTTCCCTGCATGCAGATCTGGGGGTGCATGGCCTCCATGCCTTCCTGGGGTGCATGTAGGACAGGAGCTGCAGTCCCTGCATGAGCTGCTCATGGCTCCATCCTGTCCCACCCCAGCTGAGCAGTGCCTGCCCCAGCCCAGCAATGCCTGCCCCAGCCCCTCTCCCTCCCTCACTGTGGGGGCCTTGATCTGCCCCCTGAGGCTTCTGCCAGCAGAACTACTATCACAGCAGTGGCAGAAGAGGTCTTTCTACATTTGGAGGCCTGGCCACTGTAACTTTGCTGCCGTGGCTACAGCAACCCCAAGTAGACAAGCTGAGACATAAGATGGATAGAGACAAGAAAAGTGATCACAGTGAGAGAGAGCAGGTCAGCATGATTGGCAGTGTGTTGGTGTTTATTATTTGTTGCACGGTGCTTGAAAGGGTTGTTTAATTTGGTCTGATTTATTAAACCCAACCTTTTTTTTTCCCCCATTTACTTCAGCTTTCTTAAAAATCCCATCTTAAGCATTTGTCACTTCCTGCATATTCAAATGTTATTGAAATGTAAAGTTTTTCATTCAAAAGTGTCATTGTAGTGCCTCTGAATATGAAGTAAAAAATGAGAAATTTATGTACAAATACTAAACAGTCATTGTTATTGTTAAAATCAGCATTGAAGCGGGGAAAAAATTAGTCTACAATCTGATATTGGGCTCCGCAGATCATAAATGTCATTCTGCAGAATAATGATAGTTGCCAGCAGGCGGCTCAGCAGTACAGTTCTGAGTACAAAATCTGACACTCTAATTCAATTTAAACGTGGTGGAAATGCTAACGGGTGAACAAATGGATTTATATAGGCTATCAGAAAGCAGATTTTAATATTTATTCAAGATAATGTAGTGCTTCTGTTATTGGGGGAAGATAGACTTTTCTACCCCAGATGATAATTTTTAAGTTACTAAACCCTTTATCCCACTGTGCTGGGAAATGTGCGGCAGAACATTTCTTTTCTGCAGTTGAAGGCACCAAATCTTCAACTGCTTATTTATTTGCTTAAATTTAAGCATATTAGCAGCACCACTGACTTTACTGGGGCTCAGCACAGGCACACTGATTCACTCTCGTATAGTGAATTTCTCTCTCTGTTTTGAAAAAAAATAAATCTCTCTACAATGACTTCTTATTGTCACAGGATTTAAATCAGTTTCTCAAAATTAATTCCAAAGAGACCAAAAACAAGAAGAAAAATAATGAAAGTTGTTTACCTGCAGGGAGCAAAAAAAAAGTTATTTTGTTATGGAAAATACATCCACTGAGTTTAGGTGGAGGTAGGTGCCTAAATGGCTGCTCTGGGTTATTCCTGACCATTCACAGTAGGACAAGTCCTAGTTACTTATCTTGGGACTTTTCCAGGCGAAAACAGACATAAGGTATCCAGACATCCTAACAGTTTAATAACTGTTGTTTGGAGTAGAAGAGGGTTACAGGAAAGTAGGGGTAGAGAGGATCTCATGAGGTCATCTAGTCCAGGCCCCTGCTCAAGGCCAGATCATCCCTGCCTAAACCATCCCAGCCAAGTATCTATTCAACCTGCTTTTGCCGATTCCCAGGAATGGAGATTCCACAGCTTCTCAAGGGAGCCCGTCCCAATGCTTGTTCCACCCCTATAATCAGAAAGTTCCTCCTGATCGCCAACCTTAATTCCCTCTACTGCAGCTTGAATCCAATGTACCTAGGCCTGTCCCCTATGACTCCAATGGTTAAATCTCCATGCATGTTTAAACCTTTCTTCACTCAATGAACAGAAAACAACATGAGGCTTCACCAGTGCAGAACAGAGCAGAAGAATCCTTTGATTTGCAAAAGACACTGCTGTTAATACTGGCTAGAATGCTGTTAGGCTATTTAGCAACAAGAGCGGAGCACACTGTTGGCTCGTATCAGCATATTGTCTATTGTAATCCATAGGGGGTTTTTTTTGGCAGTACTGCACCTAACCAGTTGTTATTTGTGCATGTAGGGCTGTCCCGAGTGGGGGCGAATCGGGGCAACCTCCTCAGGCCCCGCGCTTTGGGGGGCCTTGCGGAGCCAGGTGAAGCAGTGCTGGCGCGGAGCCGGGCAGAGCAGTGGCTCCACGTCCAGCTGCTTGCTACTCTTCCTCCTCCTGGCACGGCTACCAGTGGTGATGACCGCTTCTTTGGGTCCAGGATCGGAATGGGGGTCGGGGGGCCCACATGGGCTGATTTGTACCCTGCTTGGGTTGCCTCTGTGTGCATGCAGTCATTCTATCCCAAGTGCAGCACTTGGCCTTGTTGAATTTCATTTGATTATTTGCAGACCATTTTTCCATTCTGTCCAAGTCATTTGGGATCCTAGGCCTGTCCTCCAAGCCTCTGCAACTCCCCCCCCAATTTACTGTGGTCCACAAATGTGCTAAACTGCACTCAGTCCCATCATCCAAATCATGAATAAAGACGTTGTATAATATTGGACCCAGGACAGACCCCTGGGGAGCCTGGCTTGATACCTCCTTCCAACTAGACATTGAGCCACTGAGATCTACTCATTGAGTATGATTGGTACAACCAGTTATGTATCTACCTTGCAGTGTGCTAATCTAGTCTGTATTTCCTTAGTTCAGGGGGAGGCAACCTCTGGCATGCGTGTCAGAGTGTGGCACACGAAGGCATTTTGCTTGGCACATGTGCCTTGGGGCAGATAGTGCAAGGGGGCCAACCTTTGTTGTGGCAGTGCAGCCCTAGCCCCTTCCCTGCTATCTGCCTTAAGACGTGCATACACCCGCCACCAGCAATGAGCTGGGCCAGGGCTCTGTAGATCCCGGTATGGCTGCTTGCAGGCTCCCTGCTGCAAGCAGCCCAGGCTCCATGGTGGGTGGCAGGGGCCTGCCCAGAGCCTGGGCCAGCTGTAGGTAGGCAGTCAGGAGGCTGCAAGTGGTTGTGCGGGGGTCCACAGAGCCCTGGCCCAGCTCGTTGATGAAGGGAGGTGCACACATGCCTTGGGCTGGTCAGCGGGGAAGGGGCTGGGGCTGCACTGCCACAAAAAGGATCAGGCCCCTTGTGGCTCCCCTGCAGACCACCCCCAACATTACAAGTTGAGGTTGCGGGTGTTTTGACACTGTGCAAAAAGATTGCCAACCCCTGCTTTAGCTTGTTAATAAAAATGTTATAGGCAACAGCCTTGCTAAAGTCAAGGTATATCATATTTACTGCTCTTCTCCCATCCACAGAGCCTGTCATTTTATCATAGACAGAAATTGGGTTGTTCAGGCATGATTTGCTCTCAGTGAATCCATGCTGACTGTTCCTGATCACCTTGTTCTCCTCTAGGTGCTTTACAACAGATTCCTTGAAAACCTGCTCCATGATCTTCCAGGTATAGAGAGGTCAGGCTGACTGGTCTATAGTTCCCTGGATCCTCCTTCTTCCCATTCTTAAAGATGGCCATGGGTTCTCAAAGAGATAGACAATGGCTCTGAAATTACCCCAGCTAATTCCTTCAGTACCCTTGGGTCCAGCCCTGCTGACTTGAAAGCAACTAGCTTCTTTAAGTAATCTCTAACTTGTTCTTCTACTATTTTAGACTGTCTCCTTCCCCATCTTTGCTGCAAACTGCACTCAACATCTGGTAGCTGCCCTTATTTGTTCGTTAACCATCTAGAAGATGGTATGGGGTGCACTCTCAGGAAGTTCACAGATGACACCAAGCTGGAGGGGAGTTGAGAGTAGTAGATACATTGGATGGTAGGGCTAGGACTCAGAGTGACCTGGACAAATTAGAAGATTGGGCAAAAAAATCTCATGAGGTCCAACAAGGAAAAATGCAAAGTCCTGCACTTAGGATGGAAGAATCCCATGCACTTCGTACAGCTTTGAAATCAGATGGCTAAGTAGCAGCTCAGCAGAAAAGGATGAGGTTACAGTGGACAATAAGCTGGATACGAGTCAACAGTGTGCCCTTGTTGCCAGGAAGGCTACCAGCATACTGGGCTGCATTAGTACGAGCGTTGCCAGCAGATCAAGGGAAGTGACTATTTCCCTCTATTTAGCGCCGGTGAGGCCACATCTGGAGCACTATGTTCAGTGTTGGGCCCCCCACTATAGAAAGGATGTCCAGCGGAGGACAGTGCAAATGGTGAGGGGGCTGGGGGACATGATTTATGAGGAGAGGCTGAGGGAACTGGGTTTATTTAGACTGCAGAAGAGAAGACTGAGGAGGGATCTGATAGCAGCCTTTAGCTACCTGAAGGGTGGTTCCAAAGAGGATGGAGCTAGACTTCTCACTGGTGGGAGATGACAGAACAAGGAGCAATGGTCTCAAGTTGCAGCAAGGGAAGTTTAGGATGGATATTAGGAAAAACCCTATCTCACGAGAAGGGTAGTGAAGCACTGGAACAAGTTATTCACAGAGGTGGTAGAATCTCTATCCTTGGAGGCTTTTATGGCCCAGCTTGACAAATCCCTGTCTGGAATGATCTAGTTGAGGATGGTCCTGCTTTGAGCAGGGGGTTGGACTAGATGACCTCCTGAAGTCCTTTCCAACCCTAATTTTCTGTGATTCTAAAAAAAAAAGAAAAAGAAAAAAAAAAAGCATTAATTATTTCAGCCTTCCCTGTGTCATCTGTAACTAGATTGCTTTCTGCATTCAGTAAAGCACCTATTGTTTCTTTGGTCTTCCTTTTACTTTTAACATACATGTAGAATCCCTGTTATTGCCTTTTTTGTCCCTTGCCAGTTGCTTATCAGATTGTACCTTGCCTTTCCTAATTTTCATCCTGCATGCTGTTCCCTAGTACTATGATCAGATTTCTACTTTTTTTTTACAGCATTCCTGTTTTGAGATTCAGTTCACTTAAGAGATTGATGCCTAGCCAGGCTGGCCATCTGTTTCACTTCTCATACTTCTATCTCACTGGGATGGCTTGCTCCTGTGCCCTTTATAGGGCCTGGAAGAAAGAGGATCCTGGGAATTACAGACCAGTCAGCCAAGCCTGTATACCTAGAAAGATCGTGAAGCAGGTCTTCAAGGAATCTATTGTGAAGCCCCTAGAATTGAACAAGATGATCAGGAACAGTCAGCATGGATTCACCAGGAGCAAATCATGCCCAACCAATCGGATTTCATTCTAAGATAAAGTGATAGGCTCTATGGATCAGGGGAGAGCAGATGTAATATACCTTGACTTTAGCAAGGCTTTTGACACCATCTCCTACAACATTCTCATTAACAAGCTAAGGAAATACAGATTAGATAAAAAAACTGTAAGGTAGCTGTTTGGATCCTTGTACTCAGCAAGTAGTCCTCAATGGCTCAATATCTACTTGGGAGGAGGTATCAAGTGGAGATGTCCAGGGGTCTGTCTTGGGTCCAGTATTATTCAACATCTTCATTTAATGACTTGGATTGCGGATGACAGAGTTGGGTGGAATTGTGGACAGTCCAGAGGGCAGGGCTAGGATCCACAATGACCTGGATAGACTAGAGAAGTGGTCCACGATCAATGAGATGAGATTCAACAAGAAGTGCAAGGTCCTATACTCGGGATAGAATGATTGCATGTACAAATACAGATTGGAGTATGACTGACTAGATTGAAGTACTGCAGAGAAGGACATTGGGGGTTATGATGACCAGAGCTGAATATAAGCAAGTGTGCTCGTGCTGCAGAAAAGTAGTCAACATCATTCTGGGTTGTATTAACAGGAGTGTCATTTGTAAATCAAGGAAAGTGATTGTTCCACTCCCTTCCGCACTGATGAGGCCTCACCTGGAGTACTGGATTCAGTTTTGGGCCCCACAATTCAAGAAGGATGTGGACAGTTTGGAAAGACTTTGACACAAAAATGATTAGGGGCCTCAAAGGCAAGACTTTTGAGGAAAGGCTGAAAGAACTAGGGTTAATTAGCCTGGAGGAGAAGCCTGAGGGGGATAGTCTTCAAATACCTGGAGGCCGAGTATAGAGAGGATGGAGATGGGCTCTTCTCTCTGTGGATCTGTGGGATAGGGCTAGGAACAATAAACTCAAGCTGCAGAAGGGGAATTAATGCTGAGATTAGGAGGAACTTTCTGACTATAACTGGTCAGGTATTGAAACAGGCTACCTAGAGAAGTTGTGGAATTTCCATCGCTGGAAACTTTGAAAAACAGGTTAGACAGACACTTGGCTGGGATGGTTTAGTCAGGGATGATCCTGCCTTGAGCAGGGGCTGGACTAGATCACCTTATGAGGTCCCTTCCAGCCCTGCTTTCTCTGATCCTATGAAATATGTATGCACATATTGTGCATGTGTACATCTCTCCACCCATCTATCTAAATATTTGTTTCTTACAGAACGTGAAAAATGCCTAAAAAGAAGACTGGTGCACGCAAGAAAGCTGAGAATCGTCGAGAGCGTGAAAAGCAGATAAGAGCTTCCAAAGGCAACATCGATTTAGCTAAACATCCTTGTAATGCCTCAATGGTAAAGTAATTAGAATGGTCTCTGATATCAAGTTTTACATTTTTGTAAACCATTGATAAAATGTATGTTGACTAAATTAAATTAGAAAGTATGCTCAGTCTGTAGCCAGTGGGCTAGATCCAGCCCCTTGAACCATATCATTCATCCCCTGGGGCTGCTGGATTGGGGTGGTACATGGCATGAGGCTGGATTAGGTCGGCGTAGGATTTGGCCCATGGACTGACCCTGTGCCAGTCATCTAGCCATGGGGCCAGAAGTTTGGGCACCACTGCTTTATGTTATTATTTGTTTAATAATTGTATTTAAATAAGAATGTCAGTTTAAGAATATGTTACCAAATCAGGATCAATTAATTCAGACTTGGTAAAAAAGCTGTACATTATGTATGTTGTGTGTGTGGGGAAAAATAATCTATTATTTTCATTTTGCAGGAGTGTGATAAATGTCAAAGGTAAGTAAACATGCTTTTTGTTTTATAACCAGCATTTTGGCCTTAGTTACACTTTGAGATTGTGTAATACTATTTCATTTTTTTCCTATGTGACAAGACGACAGAAGAATAGAGCCTTTTGCTACTTCTGTAACTCTGTCCAGAAGTTGCCTACTTGTGCACAATGTGGTGAGTTTAAATGGCAAAAGGGAATGCATTGCTTATACTGACCCTTTTGTGCTGTTTTATTATTTTATTATAATTCCCTTTTATTTTATCTGTGGTTCTTGTAAAGCAATTTTACTAAGAGCCAATCTATTGTACTAGCTGAGATGCACCCTTTGGGGCTTGATATTGCTAACTTTTGTGCATATCACTTGACCCCATTGGCCTCAGCCGGTTTTTCAGTATTGGATCTTTGGTTTGTCTTTGATAGTTACCCTATAGAAAATGCTTTTTTTTGGTGTTTGTTATGACAGAATAAATGGCTCTGGGATTTGTCTCCGAGCCCAAAGTTACTAAAGCAACCAACTGCCAAAAAGCTGCTCTTTAAATTGGGAAGAATTGCATCTTTTTATGACAACTTTATGGTTGCTGATCATTTCTTATTATAAATTAAATCAGTAGCATATTATTTACCTTGTGTGTTGATTCTTGTCTCTAGTGGGTTATGGAATAAAGAAAATCCCACACAATTTACTGATTCGTTTTGATGCACTGGCTGGGGGAGTAGTTAGCTGATTGCACGATTTCACAATGATTACACACTTAATTCATACAACACAATTTTATTTTAAAATTCTTTGCTACGTATATAACACTGCTTAGCTTTAAGAAACACCACAAACATTAAAAACACAATAATTACATATATCAGAAACAATGCTCCGAATGCACTTCCTTCCCAAACAATGCTATAAGAATTAGTGTTACAAAAACAACTACAATTACAACTAAAAGTTAAATTTGAATCAATACTGTTATTTTCATAATATACTTACAGTCCTAGAATTCCGAGAAGCCAAATACCAAAATATGGTTTCATTCCTAAGTAGTACAATTTAATGGGTTGGCCTCAGTAGTACGGTTCAATGGGCTCACCTCAGCAATACAATTCAATAGGCTGGCCTCAGCAGTGATAGGACTAAGTCCCCTTCCTTCAGTCCCTTTCAGGTGCTCCGCGGCTTCAGCGTGAACTAAGAGATTCGTGTTCACGGAGAGGTTGGGTCAGGTGATCAGTCTGATCCAGGCTACACTTGCGATTCTTCCTTCGTTGTTCTGCAAGTGAAGTCACCTCCAAATTGGGACAGTAAATTACAGTTTTTATTGAGTGAGCTGCCGTCAGTGGGCTCCTCCTACTCAACTTGTCATTACTCCCAAATTTGGGCTCGGATCTTACTCAACAGATTCTTTTGCCTTTGTTGAGCATTTTAAATTACTCTTGGGGAGACTTCCATATCACTGTAAATGCCCTTTTCTTACCAATTTGGTTAAAAGGCCCTAGGCTTTGATCTCTTGGAATTCAGGATATTTGCTCTCTCTGTAAAAGACTTCTAAAGATAAAATTTAAATTAAGCGAAGTCAGGACATTTTGCATGTAGTTCCAAAACAATGAACTAGATAAGGAGATAAATCCTATCTTCTTCCTGAAACTGGCTAATGGGCAACCTTTACAAACATTCAAACTATTTCATTCAATATGACAATACTGTCCAACTTGCTCTGAACAACATATAGGTACACAGAAGGTCTGATCCAAAGTTGTTCAAAGTCCCTGGAAAGACTTCCATTGCCATCATTGGGCCTTGGATCATGCACAAAATCTTGATTAAATTGCTGCTTGCTTAAAATATGAGCTGATGGGTTATACTTGCAAATTAATGTTGCTTCCTGTTTTAACAAGGTTTCACATATTTTTCTGTCTGTCATAAAGTGGCTTGAATATTTCTGGTTTGATATTCAATGACTTCTTTAGAGCTGCAGATGCTGAACAGTTCTGAAAATTAGGCCATTAGTGCATAATGACATTCCATCATATATCAGAATTCGCAAACCTCCGTTGTGTCATACACTAAAGTGGAGAAAATGCATTTTTTTATTTTTGTGGTATATTGTGTGTTGTAAATTGACTGCAGCTGGTTGAATTTATCTTGATCTGTAAAATGTTTATGGAGAAAAAAGTGTTTCTAATAATAGTCTACAAAAAGCCATCAGCTTCCAGGATTTTCCAGCATAAAGACTTATCAGAATGGTCTGGTACTCAATTGTCACCACATGGGAGAAGGTAGCCACCCCTAAGATTAGGTTGCTTATAAAATAGTCTATGGATCTTTTTTAATATTAGCACCTCCTTCCTTTGCAGCAGGCCTCTGAAATTTGGCAGAACCAAAGCCCTGGGATTAAAGCCATACCTTCCATTTGTCCCATGACATTCCTTTCAAGTTTGGCTGACGCACAAATTGTTACAAATGACCATTACTTCTCCATCACTTGTGTTGCACTGGGAAATGCTGGTAGCCTGCCAAAACAATAGCCAAGTGCAGACTTTCCTAGAAGCTGGGCTGAGACTGTGCCCGCATGGCCCCTAAACACAGTTAATTGTGGTGGCAGTCACAGCAGCAATTGTAGCATTGGTGGAGGAAGTGGTCTATCCTGTGAGAACTGCTCCAGTTCCTTAGCAGCATCACCTAGGGCAGAAACTTCTCTGGACTTCTAAAAGGAAAGAGAGGACTAGGCTGGAGAGAGATCAGCCACCTTTCTGTACCAAGCACCTAGCAACCAGTGGTATTTCCTACTGGCAGCTAATCTCTGGAAGTCAAGTACTGTAGGACTCTGATGATTATACATAATGGGGATAGAATTTGATTGATTTGATTTTTGATTTCTGCACCATGCTACCAAAGGGGGCTCAGGATGGTTCATAGGGGAGAACAAAACAACTTATAAAAGCTGACAGAATGTTAAAATAACAGTCCCTAAAAAAAAATAAATCACAATTTAACCTTGTCTCCTAAATGCCTGCTCAAATGGGAAGGTCCTATAGCACTTTTGGAAAATGTCCAGCCTTGGGTTCTGACAGGCCTCCCAGAGCTGAGGGGCAACTGCTGAGAATAACCTACCACAGTTTTGCCAAGTGAACTTGGCGCATTCATGGTACTTGGAGGAGGTTGCTCTTGGCTAATGTTAGGGTCATGATAGAAGTTGGCCTTATAGACACTTTAAAGGGTTTAACCAATAGACCAAGCAGAGCTATACTGGCAGTCTTGCTATATGGACACAAAGCGTACACTAGCAGTACAATTTTCCTGGCAGCAGAGCTTAAACCAGTTTCTCTAACAGAAAAGTCTGTGCTAACAGAAGGACATTTGTGCAAATACACTAGGTCTGTTGTCATACTATAACTGCAAACATACTAGGTCTGCTGCCAGAATAGTTACATGCCTCTGGGCTGGAGGGGAAAAACATCACACCTTTGACCTAGTAGCAATAGGAAGTTTGATCCAAGCCTTTAGTTTTATTCTTTTTCAATGAAATACTATGGTATTACATACCAAAACACATGCACATTATTTAGGTTGCAAAATCAAGTTGTTAAATGCCAGAATACTGGTTGTTTGTGCAACACTAATTACCCCCTTGTACATATGCATTATAGTACTGCCTTGCATACATGGTCATGTATTTATTTTTTTCTACAGTACCCTATCTTATTTATTACTCAAGATGGTCACATAATGAGGGGGCAGAATTAATGTTTCATGGTCAACGCTAAATGTAGCACTTTCTCACTTGATTTGCTACGCTTTGCAGTCTAGCTGTTTAAGTATGATAATAAATATGAATAAAGTCTTTTTTTTGGATGTCATTTTATGAGCTGCGAGATGTTGACCATATGCTCAGCTTGCTACAAAACATGGTATAAGATAAAATTCCCTGCCCTTGGTTAGTCTCAAGAGTGTGGTGAAAAATATATGGTCGTAAATGCTTAATAAGAAAAACACTTTCCCTAGAGAAGCAAAGGGATGTGTTGTGTTGTGTAGTGTTTGGTGTTTATAGGTTTTTGGCATGTTCTTTACCCTACGTGTATTTAAGAAATTGTTTGCTTGCATTCCCTATTTTTTGGGTGTTACTACATTGTCATTCCTTTTTTTCCTAAATTATTTTGTTTGTCTTTTTAATAGGCAAAACAAAGTGCATGATGAAGTCTTCAGATTGTGTCATAAAACATGCTGGTGTATATAGTACTGGCCTTGCAATGGTGGTATGTATACCAAGCCATTCCATCTTTTGGAATAAGAGAAATATGAAGAATGCTACAGAAAAATATCTGACTTTTTCTAAAGAGTAATATAAGATCACAACACAAGGTGTTCTTCTCAATACACAGTAGTATGCCGCTTTTTCATAAGACTGCATACATAACTCATGATATTTTAGGCTCAGATCCTACAAAGTGTTATACTTGAATATCTTTACATACATGAGTATCCCTGTTGAGCTCAATGGGATTATTCACATGTGTAAAGCTAAAGCTTATCATTTGGGTCAACCAGGGTAGGGGCTTAATGATTAAAAGCAAAGTTCCACACTTCATTAAAACAGTACAAATTTAGAGTAACCCCCTGAAGTCAACAGAATTACAGTGCAATAACAGAGCAGTATTTTTACCTTAACTAATATTTACAGTGACTACAGTAATTTGTTTTTCTTATTCTATTCCTTACGTCAGTGATACAAAAGTTGCTTACAGACATAACCCCCCCCCCCCAAAACTGGTGCTTTACATTAAACTCCATGCAGCCCCATGCCAAACCCAGCATATGCCCAGAAAAGGCATCGTGTTAATTGGACCCAGCTCACCCAACACCTGTACAGATCTGGTGCTTTCAGCGGGGCTTTTTTGACACTTAACTCATAGCTGATTTAACCAGCTATTAGATAAAAGTGCCAAAAAACCCCTGCTGAATCACCCGATTTATACAGATGCTGTGGAGCCAGATCATACTAACATCCTGCCTTATCCAGTAAAGCATTTCTCCCCACCCCACCCCCTCCTGTCAGCATGCAGACACTTCAAAATAAAACCATTTGTTTAAATGTGAATGTTGCCAGAGAAGTTGAAAAGCTGAAACAGTTGGGAAAAGCTGTGATTATAGAAAATTAAATTAAATGTGTTCTTGATGCTGTCTCCCTTATTTAATGGACTTTTTGCAATAATACCACTCTGCTTTAAATACAATAGTTCATTCCATTGATTCTGTAAACTCCATAAGTTTTACTGTATATTTCATTACACTCTTTTAATATGGATGTCACTCTGTGGAAGCCATATGTACACAGTTTATTGAATATTTTTATGGGAATTAGGGACATTTTAGTTTGTTAAATGCCAAAATTAAAATGTACTGTGGTGTGCTATTCTGCATGTAGTGCTATGATTTTAATTTAAATGAATTAAATTTGGCCTTTCTCCTAAGTTGCATCTGTTTTTTGCATTAGTTCATGCAATTGCACCCATAAGTTATCTGGGAGAATACTGGTTTGCATACATGAGTCAAGTTATAAAAAGAAAACAGCAGCAACCTAAGTCTTGTAGACATGAATGTTAAGAACATAATAGCTGAATGTTGAAATGACTTAATTGGCAAACTCATGCTTTTCTAGCTATTGGGAAGAAAAAGCAAGACACAATAACCTCCCCTTCCCCTTGGCTTTCCCCCAGATTACACCCACCATACCTTGCAATGCACCTGCTGATATTCAGAGTGGGTGTATAGGCACAGAAACCAAAATTAGTTTTGGTTTTGAAGGAAGGTCAAAGATGTTGTCTTTCTATACTGCAGGGTGCTATCTGTGACTTCTGTGAAGCTTGGGTATGCCATGGCAGGAAGTGTCTCAGTACACATGCTTGTATCTGCCCTCTTGCAGATGCAGAATGCATTGAATGTGAAAGAGGTGTTTGGGATCATGGTAAGTTGCTTAAGTCTGAAAATAAGAAAACCATAACTTGTTCGTTATGTTGCTTAGATTACACATGGCATTTTACTTTCTCAAACCACTTCACAAATACAAACTTATCTTTCCAACACACCTGGGAAACAACTTATTTGTAAAAAAGGGGAGGATGCTGAGCTAACTGTGGGAAGTTGAATTGCTTGCTTAAGAGCATATAGGTAATGAGGGTCTAATTACAGCAGAGGAGTTTATGTAGTCTACTTAGACATTTATACTGAATTCAACACTGAATATCTTGTCCAGAATTACATCACTCCAACAAGTAGCAAAAATGTGGCTGTCTTGGTGGTTCACTTCTTTCCTTCCAAAGTATTTTGTTTCTCTTGGCTTCTAGCCTTCTGATCAAACCACAGCAACTTTCAGGTGTGGAGTTCCTGTAGAGGGTCCATTCCTACCTAAAACATTTTGGGGGAGAAGTAGGGGCCCCAAAGTGGAGGGAGTCTGCCCAAAAATGGCCAAATCCAATGTTTTTCTCAGCTGTAAATCAATCCAAAACACTTGAAGAATAAAATTACTGCCTGTGTTCATTGCTTCACATTTATGTTGTCCTGTAATGTTATGATATGTAGTATTTTCAGTGTGAAGCTAGGTGACAGTATTTAATGTAGGATTTTCCACTTAAGCATTTAGTGACAGAAGGAAAAAGTTATCTTTATTCAAACTATGTAAAGCTGCCTATATTTTGTGTGTAAGAGTTTTTTAACCCATGCCATTGTTGTTGCTATTTTGTCTGAATAAATCTTGCAGGAGGCAGAATATTTGGTTGTTCTTTTTGCCATAATTTCCTCTGTGAAGATGATCAGTTTGAGCATCAAGCCAGCTGCCAAGTTTTGGAGGCAGAGACATTTAAATGTAAGTTATTTGTTTAAAGCCCCTTCCACCAACATTAAGCAGATTCACTTGTTCCTCATGTGTAATAACACCTGGTTACATGGTAAAAAGTGGCATTTTACGTGTCCACTTTGGAACTTTGATATGCCATACAGTGTAAGCCTCATGGTATAAATAGTTCAATGTCGGTCCAGGACTGGAACCCAGTTTTAGAGTGGAAGGGGAAGAAGATCCAACAGGCATCTATCAAATAGATTGTCCATTGGGGAAACCTTTTTCTCCTACTTCCTTTTCATTAGAACATGACGTGTGCTGTTAAATATGTGTTTATATTTAGTCCAAAACATCAGTGTGTTTGGTTTCACTTTTTCTTTAATCCTTGCAATTATTACTCGGACAGTTTTGTTAGCCCTTTAAATATCAAGTCCTGTTTTGAATGTTACTTAGCTTTTTACATTAATTGTCTATCATGATTCAAAGTATTCCCCCTTTTTTAAATTTATCATTTTTTTAAATCTTTACTTTTAATTTCTTATCCCATTTTTACCTTTCCAAATGTTGTTCAAGCCTTGATTAGTTCCTCTTAATGTATTCTGCCAGGATGCCTTCCTGTAAAGTAATACTGGAGTGGCTCAACAGGGACATTTTTTTCCCTTTTAGTCTTTTAAATTTACAGATAAGATGTCACCCCATATATGATGGCATTGCTTTTCAATGCTTATACCGTATTTCACACTCTACAACGAAGTGGAGTCCTAGTAGAGAGATGGGCTCTGTTTGTGCATGACAGTGCAATTATGGTACAATTTTACCTTTCATCTTAAATCTAAATGCAATCCAAAAGTGTGGCAAAAATTCCACTCAAGCCATGAAAAAGTTGTAATCAGTAAAATAAAACTTTCAAAGGCATAAATTATCCCACAGGAACACTGTATATACTATCTGCCATTTATGGTATTATCAGTTACATTGTTAGTTTGAAGTTAGTGCATAATTGCAGACTGATACAACCAACTACTTCTCTCTGCCATTTACAGTGTTATCTATTTAAATGTATGACATATTCCTAACTCTCCAGTTATCTTTCTGAGAAGGCAGCAGCCATCATGTTCATGCCCAAGGAGGGCACTATGATAGCTTGATCATAAATATACATGATAAAATGTTTGTAGTGATTCCTGAGGGGTACCTTTACTACACTGCAGCATCCATAAAATCCTATTTTATGACATTTACAATACTGCCTCCGGTGGAACATGTAAGCAATCTGGATTTTAAAAGGATACTTTTAACCCAATTTTGTTCTTTGCTGTTTGTATATTTGCTATTTGTCTCCAACATAATTATGCTGGATTATGTATGTGAGTGTATATGATGAGGTATGGTTTTAATAAGGACATCAGAGAGTCCTCTATGAAACTATCCATTTTGAGCTTGAAGTTGCAAGCTGCCAAAATCCTCAAGTCCCTTTCAAATAGGAAAATAAAAGTATTCAGGACTAGGCCCTGGCTTACTGTTTAAAATTATTACATAGCTTTTGTAGTGTTTGAAGGGATGCTGTTGCTGTGATGGTCCATGAAATGAGAGGGGCAAGAATTCTTGTGGGTAATACCTTTTATTGGACGAAATACATGGTTGGGGTAGATATAGGCAAGCTTTTGAGGCCTGAAGAGGGGTACTGTGATACCCGAAAGTTTACATAGCTTTGACGTTTCTGCTTTTGAGATCACAAGGAAAAAAAATTGCATAACTTTATGAACAAGCTGTGAAGGTTTTTTTAATCCCCAACCTATTTGTAAAAGTGTGGGAAAATAAGTGGTTGATTTTTTTGTTAACTGTTTTGGGAGGGAAGGTACAGTTTGTATTCTTTCTGTATTAAATTACTCTGCCCAAATGAGATTTATACTCATCGTATAAAACTCTCAAAAAATGGATAAAATGGAGTGAAATGCAATCTATTGCTATAGTGTGGTGACTGAGCACTATTGCAACCCTTATACTACACTTGTATTACAGACTTCAAAAAATAAATACAGTAGTATATTTATACTTTTACAAGGAATGAAATCATCACTGGTAGGAAACAGCTCTGTGGTGAGAATTTTTCAAATGCTGATTTCTTCCCTTTTCTCCAACAGGTGTTTCCTGTAACAGGCTTGGGCAGCATTCATGCCTCCGTTGTAAGGTAAAAACAAAGACACTTCAAAGTAGCTATATCTTTGATTAATTCTTCCTACATGCACAGGCTGATGCCAAGTTTTAGCTTGTCTTCCTCTACAACATATAGAAAATTCATAAGTTCCATACTACCGCAGCTAACTCCAAAACAAGAATTTAATTTCACGAAGAATTTAAAGGTTCTGGCATTTGTTTTTGTTTAGATGTGGAACAAAGCCAAAACCTTTCAAAACTGTTCATAAACTCATCTTGGGGAGGGTAAGAGGGAGATAGAGGCCAACTCAGAATACAGGTGATTAGGATGCTCATTAGAGGGGCATTGATATATTGGTCCATACCGATAAAAGGAAAATTGAAAAGCAGTTGGCTTTTTTTGGCTGGTGTAGCTGGTTATGTCACTGATAAATGCCGTGTGCATGCGTGCTGCTCAAGTACTTGTCCATGGACCATGACGTCTGTAACCTCTCCAGGTTCTCAGGTCCCATACAGTTTCCTATCAGTCATTCCACTTGCTAAGCCTCTAACAACTATGGAAAAGTCTTTCCTCACCCAGACCTTAGGCCACATCACTCTCTTCCTACTGCTTTTAGAACACCGTTAGCCAGCACGTTAATTTTAAATGTCTCCTTCATAGCACTGTCCAATGAACTTAGCATCTCTCATGTTTTGTACCTTGTTTCTCCCCCTAACGAAGGTTCTGTTGTCTGGTGTATCTTGCCAGTCTCTTCTCCCATTTATTTCTTCTCATCTTTTTACCTTTGCTAGCAGTGGTGCTGTGTACTGAATACATGCCTTACTCACTATTCCAATGTGCCTGGCTTCCACTTTCTCCTCTATCAGATCAGCCCCATACATTGCATCATGTGAACTCCTTTAATTTGACCTCTTCCTCCGGGCCTCTCAAACTGAACAGTCACATTTTAGAGTAGGGACTACCTTGGACAATGCTGAGCACATTATTGGTGTTTAATTGATAATAATTCACTTTGGTACCTTCCTTTCATTATATTCACAGCAGTTTGGCTGTGTGTGACAGGAAGGACATGTAGCCATTGAGCAGGATGAGGGGCATACGTCCTTACAGGGCAGGCAGATTAGTTTTATTTTTCAACTAAGCCGTGGACTGTCGCACCAACATCCAGGATGTCTTAGGGCACTGCTCCCCCAGACTGGGGCCAGCCCTTGCTTGTGGTCAGCTTGCTAGGTGGTAGCTACCTAGACAGTCCAAGACTTCAAGACTATCCTCTATCCAGCTTCTTTTCTCCAGACAGCAATGGAACTTTGCCTAGAAACAGATATTGTTTTTGTATTACCATAAAAAATGTTAAGGTGGCACAAAGCGAAAGTATATAGACATCCATACCTGTTGTCACACCACAAATGCCCAAATTCATGGCTGTGACAAAAGGTAGGATGTTATGCTGCTTTATCGTGGCAGATATCTGTTTGCTTTATGTGGGAGAGCACAGGCAACACAGAATGGCCTGCAATTTCCAGCCATCCTGGGCAGGTGCTTTTGGGGCTTGAGGGTCCCAATCCTGCATGCTCTGAGGTCCCAGGAGTGCCTGCCCAGCTTTCTGCACTTGGAGATGGGGCCTCTGGGGCATGTCTCTGGAAATGGGGAAATCTGAGGTGCCATGCTTACAGAGACATACTCCTGAGATCTCCAGGGTGCATCTCTTTAAGTGGAGAACCCCAGCTTTCCATGCTTAGAGATTCAGAGGGGCATATTTCTGGAAGTGAGGAAACATTGCTCGTTATCCCACATGATCAACATGCGGGAGAGTGGGTGTAGTGGGTTTTGCCCAGCAAAGTAGATCTGTGCTGGGCCTCATCCTGTCACAGCTGATCTTTTGGCAATGTCTATGTATAGATTTAATCCAATGTAGAAGCAGATCTGTGTGGATTGTGTATGAATTCTGGCCTTTCTACAGAAAGATCTAATTGAAATTTTAGTCTCAACCAGACTACCCTGTGTCTGTTAATGTCTTTTCTTTTTTCTGCTTCTTGCTAGAGAGTATTCTGTGGTTATGATTAAAACATTTATTCTTTTTATTATTCTATTTTTCACCCTACAGGCTTGTTTCTGTGATGATCACACACGAAGCAAGGTTTTTAAGCAAGAAAAGGGAAAAGAGCCTCCTTGCCCTAAATGTGGACATGAAACTCAGCAGACAAAGGATCTGAGCATGTCAAGTAAGGGCTGTACTTGAAAGGCTAATGGAAGAAATGCTATTTCTGTGGTTTAGCAAGTCAATTTGCTAGGAGACTTATTTTATGTGCTTAGAAATTTAAAATGATCACCTGGTTAAAATGGTAGCATATATTACTGTCAGTGGCTGACTGTGTTTGTATAGTTGGGAATACTGAATAGGTTTTCAGACTAATTGCTTTAAGATGTGTTAGGAAGCCTTGGGCATTTCTTTTGAGAGGGTTTGGTTTCAGTTATTTGCTGCTGAGGTTGAACTATGGGATCTCTTTTGTTAAAGTTGCTGCTAAAAAACCATTAATATTGAAACCAGTAAGAATTGTGTGTATTACTTTCAAGTTTTGGCCTCAGAAACAATTTCAAAGAACTGTTGTTCATTTCAATGCTCCCTGCTTATTTCACCATTAAGGAGGAGGCTACTAAAGTCAGGAAGTCTATTAGATGATGCTCATAGAAGTCTGCTTATTCAACATAGATTACTCATGAAAACATTATCCGAGGTGCTGCATATATACAGTACATGTCATGATTTACCATACTACAGCCAAAGTCCTGGTCCTGGATTGGTGAAAATTTATGACTTAATTGGGAAATCAGTTACATTATTGTAGATGTGAAGGCTCATTTCTTAAGTAAGAGCGATTAAGTGGGGAGAGAGGTAATGTCATAGGACAGAGCTTTAGGATTAAATCTTAAAATAAATAATTTTTTTTTCAGGAACCCATTTTCCTGGGAATTCCTGTTTAAACTTGAATCTGTGGGGATGGTGAAAATGTAGGAGATGGAGAAATGTCAACTATTCCAACTATTGATAAGTTAGGATCTAATGACTGCTGAGAAATAAGAATTTGACCATTTCTGTCTGCAGCACGCTCTCTGAAATTTGGCCGGCAGACTGGTGGTGATGAGGCAGATGGAGCTTCTGGATATGACGCCTACTGGAAGAACCTCTCATCTGCAAAGACTGGGGATACAGGTGATCACGACAATGAATATGATGAATATGAAGCAGAAGATGATGATGAGGAAGACAATGATGATGGAGGGAAGGATTCTGAATCGGAGACCACAGATTTATTTAGTAACTTGAATTTAGGAAGGACCTATGCTAGTGGCTATGCCCACTATGAGGAACCTGACGACTGAGATTACTTGTTGGGAAGTACATAGCATGGAAGGAGTAAATATAGTGCTTGCTTTATGAATTGTGTGCGCACACACACTAGAATAGCTCTGCTAGGCACTTCAGTGTTAAAGCTTATTAGGTTAAAAGAGTATGGAAGTGCTGTAAGAATTCAAGATAAAGGGACAGCTTGGAGAAGAGAACAGGTGAACAACACTCTAGTGGTTTTTGATCCCATGTGACAAACTGTAACAGCTTAATGTTTTCTCTCCTACTAAGTTGGGCTTGTGAGAATGTAAAGAAATTTGTTTCCATTTATTCTCCTGAAATTAAGTTATTTTTCTTCAGTAATTTTGATTTATATTCTGTTATCTGGTTTCATAAATTTATAGTAATGGTGGAAGTGGGTGATTGTATTCTTTTTGACCTAAATAATAAAAGTCAGCTTCATTCCATAGCAGATTTTCATAAATATTGATTTATACTGAACACTTGGAAAGCCCTTGCTGCAGGCCATCACACTCAAAATATAAATTGAAATTCAAGTATAATTACTATTTAATTTAGGCAGGATAGATCAATATCTTTCCCCTCAATGTGCTTCCTGAACATTATCATTTCCTGCCTTTTTAAACATTATACATCAAGCACAGAAGTTATGCACAACCACCAAGGTATGACCTAGATGGATAAAATAAAAAATGTTATCACAATAAAAATGTTAACGTGGGCCCACTGTGCATTAAATCCATCACTCTTGCTTTTGATATAATTTGCAGTGGAGTCAAGAAGCAACTAATCTCTTTCATTCCTTCCCCTTACATAGTAGCAGGAAAAATAAAAGCAAAGATTCAGTAAGAACCAAACATCCTAGGTGTGATTAAGATGACAAAATAGTTGCATGAGTCATGGTGGAATATCATGCTGTTCAGATGCGCTAGGTACATGACAGTGTCACAACTACCTAAGAAGTGGTGACACACACAGTAGGAATGGACACTGGTCATTTTTAAATCAAAATATTAGGAATAGTTTGCTGCTTTCACATGTGCACATGTACACACACACACACACTTCCAAGAAATGGTTTCAGAGAAATTTAAAAGAATTTAATTTAGATAAAAGAATTGGAAATGATATTGTGTACCTACAAATAAGTATTTTTTTCCTTCAGGCTTCTTCACGCAGGCATGCGCACACACTTTGTCTTGCCTGCTGTATTCCTGCTCAGTTGTTCTTCCTAGCTTTTCATAAATTGTCCTCCCTCCCTCGTCCCTTCCCATTCAAGTTGCCCGTTTTGCTCCACCTTGCATTATTGCCAGGTGCTTTGATCTGCTCAGCTGTACCATGGCACTTTAAAAAGAGTTAAGAGTTTTGAAAAGGGAAGTATTAGCCATTTTCTATCTGATGCATTTGTAGTTAAGTTGAATTATTCCTGCTTAAAAGATCAAGGAATTGTGGGGTGGAAGTGGGGATCAAAAGTTAATTAGTTATTTACTTTATCACCTACGCTTTTAAAAGTGTTGACTGGTAAGGTATCATTACTGGATTCCTTCCTAAGACTGGAATTTAGGATTCTCTATCCCTTACTTTCTCATAAACAAGATGGGGATTGTAAGTATATCTATCTATGTATCTCACGAGGGTGCTGTAAGTATATGAAAGACTGAGAAGCTTGGATAGTACAGCAATAGAAGCTATTTGGCCAGGACATCACCATAGCTGTTGACTCAGCAGAATACAAAGTTATACAATAACAATTGGAAGTTAAGGACTAACCCTTCATAACATTTACTGCACAATCTGTTTGTCAGAAGGCATCCCTTATATATATTTCTTGTTGCAGACAACCTGGATACTGTAGTGCTGGTGTTCTGAAAATACATACTGTACTATAGATCGGAAAAAGATGGTGTAAATCCCATTAAGTACAGCCTTTAATCATACTAGAATTGCCTAATTTGGATTTCTTGGCAAAATAGAACCAAGAAATAGCCATAATTATACCTTTTAGCTCATCTCTGACAGCTAGATAGGATGGAAATGTCAATCAAGAAGGTGGTTTATGTATTTCAATAGAAGCTGTTCCATTTGTTGGTTTTGGAAAGCGCTGGAAGACGATAAATCTCTAGAGGAGGAGGAGGATTTACAGGAGTATCAATGAGTTCCACTCACCAGCTTTCATAAATGATCTCATCCCAAATCTGTAGGAAGTATGGAAATGTGAATATGTCTAAGGTCAAAACAGCTAAATTCCCAGAGCACCTTGGTTATGACCAACTTGAGTGAGAGGATGTCCTAGAGGTGGTTACAACCTGGAACAGTCATATGATGCTTAGATGCTTAGAAGGCAAATGAGGGAAGCCACTTTTTAAAAGTGGAATCCTTTTTCAAAAAATGGAACCATTCTGGGTTTCATTCAGCCTCCACTTTTCCTGTTTTCCTTGGCTTGTCTTTCAGACCGTAATTTGGAGTGCAGTCCAGACTTTGGCAAACACTGCAGTAAGGACACTGACCAAGGCAGCATAGTGGTTGTTTGTGAAGTCAACCCTAGGCTTAACTTTGTGAGGCCTAGAAACTTCTGATGGTGAATACCCTGGCCCAATGAAATATGAGTAGCTGTGGATCTTGACTGATACTTTATAGGCAAAATAATTAAGTGATGGAATAAAGTCTTAAAAGATTGCAGAAAGGGCACGTGCTATTTCAATTATATTTAATGCCATAATTATTTGTTTCATCTCTTAATATTACTTCATATTTTTTTATTAGTGGAACTACATTCCCTGTTAGGGTTCTTGGCTCTGGGAGTCTGATTTTCCTCTCCTGAAATCTGTGTCTGTCAATGGCTGTGCCAGGAGCTGCTGACGTAAAAGAATTAATCATAATAATCAGAGTAGCAAATTATTCATTTCCTCATTGAAATGTCCTTGCACTGATAATCTTGTAGCAAGATAAATCCTGAGCTAATTCCTGTTCCTGTCTTGCTGTGTCATTCTATAATAGAATGATGCTTTAGCATTAGGAAGTAATGCATATAGTACCTGTTCATGACAACTAAATTAATTTAGCAGAGCTTCCACCCAATATAAACAAGCATCTATTTGATTTTTCTTTTTGTGCTTCTGGATATGAAGTGCTGGAAATGCCAATGGTATGAAATTGTGGGGAGACAATGCTGCATTGTTAGACCTACAGGTGACAGCCCTTTTCTTCAGTAAAGTGCCAAAAAGACCTAATTTAAAATAGGTTAAATACTCTGGATAGTTTTGAGTATTTGTGGAAGTAGAAGAGTGAGAAATCTGACCATTGTTCTTCTCTTATTTGGTCTCATTTGTGGCCAGCTAAGCACCATCACAGGTCATCGCCTCCTTATCCCCTCCAAATAAGCATCTGGGCCTGAAGTTTTTAATTTAAAATATCCAATAGTCTCCTAATCATGCCCAGGGCATCAATTCAGGTACCTTTTGATGAACTGCTATTAAATGAGAAAACATATTAGTATGCTTGTCTCAGCTCCAGGAAAAAAGCAGCTGTCATTAGCATGTGAATATACCATATTTTTTCACATACAACACGTATCTCCCCCCCCCCCCCCCCACACAAACAACAAAAAAAAAGACAACAGCCCCCCCTCCCCCCCCCAAAAAAAAACAAACAAAACTGGCCGCTAGAAATTGGAGTGTGTATTATATGTGAGGAAATATGGTAGCAACAGTTTCTGCCATTTAAATTTTGTCCTGGTGAAAGTAAAGTCCTATGAGTTTGGGATTCTTAGGGCCCATCTTTACTCTAATGGCATAGGCTGAGCAGAGTTGCATTGTCTCAGAGGGAACACTGTTTCAGTAGAACAGATTGCCTTCAGGAGCTCATATCATCTCCTGAACAGTTAAGGGTAGGGTAAATCCCATTGAAGCAGCTGGTTGTATTAATCCTCACACTCCCCCAAAATCATCCCATTGCTTTTTTAAAATGTATTTATTTTTTATTTTTAGGCTCTTACTACTGGATTTTCCAACTTAGCTCCTATATGTTTCCACTGGCCTGGAGCTCTCAATAGCATAAAGATTGCCTTTATGCTGTTACAACTCTTTATTTGCTGATGCTTACTGCCCCAATGTAACCAAACCATATGGGGATCAGACCAATGGCTTCTTTTCTTCTCCTTGGGATGCATGCAGTGTGCTCCTAGGGAAGTAGAAGCTATGGCTGGGTGATATTTTTTTTCCAGTGAATCATTTATACACCATCAAATGGAAGTTCAGGACAACTGAAACATTGACATGTGGGTCAAGTTTTGATAAGTAGTTTTGACTAGAAATATAATGCAAATATCAAAAGTATTCACTCTGGCTGATTTGAAACAGGAGGTTTTGTTTTTTCAGATCAGATTCTTAAAATGAAGCTTGTGGTTGTGCCTCGTTTTTGCTTCCAACATCTCAATAATAGAGCACTCATCTTGGAATAGGAGATCACAGTTCATGTTCTCTGTCTGATATAGACCAGGGATTTTTATTGCAGGTCTCCCCACTTTTCAGAATTGTGTCCTAGCAGTGGGGCTGTGTTGCATTTTGGAGTGCACATCTCAATCTGCCCTCTTGAAGCTGCTCTCCTTTGCATAAATAATTAAATATTCATTGGAACAGGCACTCCAGCGCCTCCCTGGCTGTGGAGCATGACCTAACCATTAAATTAGTTCATCACACTGTAACTTGGAAGATGCAAGTATTAAACAAAGTGGGATAGGCTCAGCAGG
>NW_005842424.1:994568-998727 GCF_000455745.1 Alligator sinensis
TCCCCACTCTAAAATACCTGAGAACTCTATGGTTAGAGCGCTCCCTGGCGAAGGAGGAGATTCAGCTTCAAGTCCAGCTGTGAACCAAGGAAATGATTTGAACCGAAATCTTCCACTGGACTTTAGGGTAATGGAGCTTCAGCACCACCACCACCACTTTTCCACTTCTGTAAAGGGTTCATAATTCCTCTTGCAAATCTAGTCCTCTTTTTCAAAATAGCCTTTACTTGAAATGTCAAATAAATGTTGATTTTTTTTTTTTTGGTTTAACTACCAAATAGACAAATCCGTTTCCAGAAGTGTACTAGGAATGAAACAAAGCCTATGCTTTCTAGAATGAACAGCACTAACTGGGTGTACAGAAGGAAGTTACTGTGTTCTTTTATTCCTTTCCTTATGATCCAGCTTGCCTTTAACAGCAAGTCTAACATTTTACTCTTAAGCTCCCAAGTTGAGGCTATAGCAGAAATGCTCACACTGTGGCCCTGTCAGATTCCAACAAATCTGTGAATTCTACTAACTACCTTGTCACAAGGACATGAAAAAGGAAAGGACTTGGTGTCAATATGTAATGCAAAGAACTGCCTAAGCCTCATGCAGTAGCTGTTCAATAATTCTGTGTGGGACAACATTAGTGTGCCATTCCATTTTCCTGCCTTTTAGACTACTGACAAAACCTGCTTGAATATGCTGCCACCCGGCCCTCACCTCCATTATATTTTCTTATGGCAATAGCTTAGAGTAGGTGCAAATTCTCAAATGAGGACAAATAAAACACGGACAGTTAGGGATAGGGTACGGTTAGAAATCCCATTGAAGCAGCTGGTTATGTAAATCCTCCCCTCCCCCAAACCATCACATTTAAAAAAAAACACAACAGGCAAGTTAAAAGTTTCTTTCTATTGGACTTTCCAGCATAGCCCCTATACATTCCCACTGGCCAGACTGATAGGAAGGATGGCTATAGCATAGGAGTGGAAACTAGGAATTCTGGGGTTTATTCCTGCTCCTGCTATGAATTTAAGTACAGACATTCAAAAAGTCTGAGCCTGAATTGATTCAATCTTTGCAGGTTAGTCTAACCTGCACAGATTGAACCGGGAAGCAAGTGAACAGACATTCACTTTTGATTCTGGAAATGCAGCCACATGCCAGCAGTGATCCAGGCTAGAAGCTGGGGGGGTGCTTGAGTGAGACCTCCCTTCTCTTCAGCGGTGGCTGGAAGGAAGCTGAGCTGGGAGGATAGGGATGTGGAGCCAGGCCCCAGCAGGCTGCTGAGTAGATGAGCATGATTGGGAGGGGTTTAAATTCCCATCCTGGCCTGCACAGTCCCTGGTTGGGGTGTGCTTGGAGGGGGAAGCAGTCTCTGCCAGTAATTTTTCCCCCTCCCCGCCCGCCACTGCTTGCCACCGGAGCAGTGGGGTACATATCCAGACACTGGCATGGGTGGCTGCCTGTGGCGAAGTGGGGAGGGAGGGAGGCTGGGGCTTTTTCGTCTCAGGCAGCTGCCTGGGTCAGTGTCTGGCCATGGCCCCCCTGCCACTGCTTGAGAAGCGAGCGGCGTGGGAAAGGGGAATGTGTGGCACAGGCTGCTGTGCCCCTGCCAGGCACACCTCACCTCGAGTCCTGGGCTGGTGGGAGAGGGGAAGGGATTAAACCCTGCTTGTCCCCATCACCCTGTTGGCCCTGCTGGGGTGTGGCCACACTCCCTGCTCTCTGCTCAAGTGGGGAGCAGGTGGGGGAGGGGGCAAAAGCCTGGGGGGGACTGCCCACCCCCCCCAGGCAAAGCAGGGGAGGTTTAAATCCCCTTTCCTGCCTTCCTCTGCTGGCCTGGGCAGGGGTATGGCCATGCTCCCTGCTCTCCGCTTGAGCAGGGAGAGAGCAAGCGAGCAAAAACCCTAGCAGGGGCTGCCCTTTCCCAAACTCAAGTGGGGATTGGGGGTGGGCAGAAGAATTGCAGCCCCCCGCCAGACCTGTGCTGGGGTCCCATGGGCCTCCCTCTGCCTGAAGTTGCCACCAGCTCCTGCTCCCTCCATGCACGGGGCTGCTCCGCCCATTAGGCAGACGGCTGCATTCCCAGCTGGGTTTCCCACCCCTCACCCCCTTGTCAGCCAGCCCTCACTGCTCTGGCTAGGGAGCATGGTAATACACAAATGATATCTGTTTCTAGCCAAAGTTCCATTGCTGTCTGGAGAAGAGAAGCTGGACAGAGGATAGTCCTGAAGTCTTGGACTGTCTAGGTAGCTGTCTGCTAGAGCAGACAGCACAGCGCAGCCCAAGGCTGCAAAACAATCTGGAGTGCGGGGGTACTGCAATTTAACTTGAACCAGGAAGGGGTCTGAGATAGAAGTTCCATAAACCAGTTTGACTTAAATCAGTTAAGCCTGATACTACATTCAACAAGGTTCATCTTAAACCCATTTTAGCCATTTTTAAACTGGTTTATATGCACTGAACTTCAGTTGCAGGTTTGAATCAGTTTCTGATCATTTAAACCAGTTTGTGTGTAATTTCTGTCCCCTGGTATCCTTGGACAATTTATTTCACTCCCCTTATTGCTCAGTTTCCCTAGATTAACTTACTTTTGTAAAGACTTTTCAGTGAGGATTTTAAAGGGATATAGAAGTGTAAAATTCTGTTATTTGGTGCTGCAGTTTCCAGACAGAAAGCAGGAAAAAATTATATTTTAAATGCTTTTCTCTTTTTCATTCATGACCACCTAGTTTATGTCTAAGTGAGGTTTAGAGAAAAAAAAACACAGTAAAGATTCTGTGGTTCCTCAAGCTCAAGAAGCTGTGGCCACCTTTGTAAACTCTATTTTCTGCTATTATAAATTGTGGTGATATAGCTCCTGCTCATTATGAATACACTGAGTGCTTATGTGGATGTAATGCACCTCCATTTGTATTCCAATGCAGTTTAGCTCTCTTAAAGCCATTTGATCAATCCTGTTGCAGAGCTGCTGTTTTTACTTCAGGCAAATTAATGTGAAAATCATTCTAATGTACTAAACAATTTCAATTGGCCATTGATTAGGTAGTAACACTTGTGTCAGCGAGTAACAGAGGACAAGCTTCAGAGGTGCTTAAAATCCTATTTGTTCAGATAGAAGGCATGTTTGTGTGTGCTACACTGCATTATACTTAATGTGTGTAGGCCCAAGTTCCAGTTCCATTGGAAATGGTGGCAAAACTCCCCTGTATTTCACTAGGAGCAGCTTCATAGCATGTAAGATGCAGACAATTTTGTGCATCTTAAATTAAGAGCCAATATCGAATAACATATAAATATGCTTAAGTGAAGAACTTGGAGCAAAGCTTAACACGATGCAAAATTAGTGTTGTTAGTATAAATAATATTAGTTTCATGATCCAGCATTTTTAATAAAAGCTATTTCCAAACATGAGAGAAGCAATTAAGCTGAATCCATAGAATATATTTTAATAATATACAGTACATTGTCATTGGCATCTTAATGGACTTTAATTAATATGTATTAACGCACAACACAGGAGAAAAAGGGGAAGCCTTTTGTTTGATCTATAAACATTCTTTTTTCCCTAATACTATGTTCTACAGAGTTATAGGGCACACATGCAGGGAATCAGGATTAAACAAGTCTGCTTGAGCACGTAAATTGATGCACACTAGCGGCCTCATACATCATGTGTATTAGTGGTGCAGTGCAGTGCATCAGTGCTGAGAAAATGGTGGCAGTGCACTTGGAACTAAAGCACACTGATCATGTTTTAATTCAAAGCGCACTGTTGCCATTTTCTCAGCACTGATGTGTGCTGCACCACTGATGCACATGTACCTGATGCAGCGCCAGGGGCTTTAAATTAGTGCGGCTCACTGATTAAAAGCATGCAGCACTGCATCAGGAACACATGTAAAAATGTCCTTTATTTATATTCATTTGATTCTTCTCTGCTTTTACATTTAAAGTTTCTTTGCAGTCAAGAACTTTTTTTTTTAAACTCTTTTCAAGTGTATTATATCCTTCTATAATTATAGCAAGTCTTTACCCCTATTGCGTCTTTATTTTATTTTTTTATTAGAGGGGGAAAATGTCAGCAATGGGCCTACACTTAGGTTAACAGCTATTGTGAATGTTTTACTGATCAGTGCTGTAAACCGCTGTTCACACTTGTATGGG
>NW_005842424.1:998758-1010981 GCF_000455745.1 Alligator sinensis
TGACCACTTGATTCTAATGAAAGTGAAGTGTTGTGAGTCAGGCACTAACCAGTGAGTCCTATATTCTATGTTAAATTCAAGGCAGTTTCTTCCTGGGATAGGTAAGGATGAGCTAGCTTTTTGCCTGGATAGAGTCCGTGAATGTGGACTGGCAGCTGTGAACGGTGGTATCTCTTTACACTTTAGAAATATGAGAAATTATTATTTGGCCCCATCATTGGTCTCCACAAATACTTCAATCTATATTATCTATATATATCTATATTAGGTATGCATTGCAAACAAAAGCCTGGTATTTAAAATATACATAAAGTCAAACCCTGTTATGGAGAGACATTTATTCTGCTTTATATTCCCTGAGGATGACCGAATGAATTTCAGAAGCTCATACAGAGAGAGAGAATTTTCCAATTAGTTCCCATTAAACCCACTGTCAATAGATAAAACAAAATGAGGATATGACAGAATGAAAATGAAAAGAATAAATATAAAAAATAAAAAAGAATAAATTAATAATGCTGTATCAGATACTAATAGATGGAAAAACTCCCCAGAACTCTTAGTATTTCAGTTGGAGTGTGCCGCAGCAATATCATGTACAACTGTGTTGTCCTCATATTTCCCTTTTTTCTGTGTCAATTTAGGCCAGAGTTTTGTCTTTTCAGAAAGCAGTGAAATTAGAGACACACAGACACCTCTCAGCATTAGCTAGCATGGGGGTGGCGTGACCATGACCAGATGCCAGCTAAGGTCCATGCTGTGTGTGTGGGGGGGGAATCCCTGCTTGAGCAGTGAGTGGTGGGTGGGGCAAGGGAAACCAGGCAGACACTGCTGTGCCTGCAGTCTTCAACTCCTCAGCTACCTGGAGCAGTGATAGTGCTCCAGCTAGGAAGGAGATGGGCAGGGCCAACCCTGCTCTCTGGAGCGGACAGCTTAGCCCAGGCCAGCCTAGCCCAGTTGGGGGCTGACAAGCATGTTGGGGGACTCTGAGACAGAAGTGCCATAAACCAGTTTGACCCAGATCAGTCTGATACTACATTCAATCAGGTTTATCTTAAACCCATTTCAGTCATTTTGAAGCTGGTTTACATGCACTGAACTTATGTTCTGTTACAGCTTTAAACCAGTTTCTGATCACTTAAGCCAGTTTCTGCATAACTTTTGTCCCTAGCCCCAGAGCTATTGCTTATAAAACTCATAAGTTAGTGTTAATAATTTCAAGTTAGCTTCAGAGAATGTACTATACAATTTCTTAGTAAATAAACATCTAGTGTATATTTTGAAAGTAATTCAAATATGAATAATTTACAAGTCATTAGTACACTTACTCGTGTTTGTTACATACTTCCCCTTTGTTGCTGTTACACATAAGGGATCTAGGATTTTGGAAAAGGGGTGCTTGTGATGTGGTGTATCATTCATTACACATAACAACACATTTTTCTCCAGGTAAAATGAACAGTAAAGCTTTACTAATATGCTTGGGCCTGAGGGCTGTATTAAGTTCAAGATTGCAGCCAAAACAAATATACAGCAAATTAATGAACATTCCAATAAAGGTATCACATATTATGTATAAGAACCCAATGAGCTAGGCACAAATCATCAATAGATAGTGTTTCTTTAATCCTGTTATTATTAGAATTAAATGTACATATCTTTTGGATTCATAAAAAAACAATTTAGCCTTCTTGAATATCTTGACAATGCATCAGATGCTTCACTGAAAGTTGTTTCCCCATATGAATTGATGTTCACCTCAGTTAATGTTTCAAAACCTGAATTAATGTTTTTAGCTAGAGTTAAAAACAGTCTACAGGACTGTGAAATAGGAGATACATTAAGACAGGGGTGGGCAAAACGCGGCCCGGATGCAGCCCACCAGGCCATTCTATCCTGCCCGTGGGGCCCCTGAAAAAATTGGGAAAATTAATATTTAGCTGCCCCTAGCTACCTGTCATGTGGCCCTCCATAGCTTGCCAACACCCAGTAAGCGGCCCTCCACCTGAATTAATTGCCCGCCCCTGCATTAAGAGGAGCAGCTAACAGACAGCAACATTGCAGAAGAAGACAGGGTCGTTAACATTTGCGGAACGAAGAGTTTCAAAGATTGGCAACCACAAATCTTTTCCAAAAAATTCAGAACTCTGTCAGCAAACAGTTCCAAAGTCTGCATAGCTAGCACCATGCCAGCATTCAGGTTAATAACCGATTAGACTGCAGTCACTGATGAAACAGATATCTGCATCCAAAATGCTACAGGTATTGGGATCAGTGTAGTGTATCTATTCCTTTGATCTCTAGGAGGCTCTCACTATATATAGAGTATTGTTTTCTTAACCAGCTCAGACTTCATTCAGCTCTGCCCCTGCTTTCAGACACAGTATCATAATTCAAACCAGTGGCTTACTAAAAGTTCCATGAGGCTGCATAGTCTTCAGAGAAGACAGTTACTTGCCTTGCACCTTTCATAAAAAAACACCACTGTAGACCAAGTGCTAGCCTAATATGGAAGGCCTCCCTTAGAAGTAATGCTGGGAAGATCTCACCTGCCCAAACTGATACAAGAACTAGAATCTAGCAGACAAACCCTTTTTAAGTAAAGCTAGAACGACTCACCCACCCAAAATGATACAGGAACTTGGACCCAGCAGACACATCTTTCAGTCTTAGGTGAATCAGCAAATGAGTTATCAGTGTTGCCCTGCCTCATCTATTTAAAAACTTCTCCCTGCCCCACCCCTATACTCTAATTGACTTAGCAGTCAAAGGCTGATTGTTCACAGTGCCTTCAGAAACATTGATCAGACCTGGTGACTGCCACACCCTAATTCTGGCTGTTTTAGGGTTCTTCCAGGGGCGTTACCTTGCCTTCTACATGTGTGAAGACTCAGAGTAATCAACTACCAATTTCATCTCTCTTTTCCAATGCTCCTTTCCTTTTTTTAAATCCCTCCCCACAAAATGCCAGTTATAATGTATGTGGGTTACACAAACTGATGTATATAGCAAATAATATTAATCTTATTAAAACATAAAGGATTACTTGTAATATGCCATTACATGGTATCTACAATGAATTTACAGAAAAATGCTGACTCTGTTTTATCATTCAAATTCTAGCATATTACAATATTTTATTACATATTAATGAGATTGTCCTAGTTTTCTGAAAACCAAAATGTAATTCTACTGCAATTGTATTCTATTGAGTTAGTAAAAATGATATACCCAGTAGAATTTAAATATTAGTTTTGCTTTCCCACCTGAAGATTCTGCCGGTAGAAGAAAATGTAATACAGAAACTTTACAGTCTATCCCAGTGGCCTGGCTACTGTTATGTGAAGTAAAAGGGGTGATCTGAGTAATAAATATTGATAAAACATCTTTGCTGGGAATGACTTTATGACCAGAAAACAACCCGGGATTTGATTAAAAATGTTGAATCTGATGTAGATTAAACCAACATTTCACTGTATTTCAAATACCTTTCAGCATGTCTGAGATGTTTTGTTTTTGTGTTTGGGTCAAAGACAAATTTGAATTTTGCTTCATCTGACAGCAGTTAAGCCCAGTGCATGTGAACTAGGACAAATCAGAAAGGAAAGATATGTTGGTATTTACACCAATCAAAGAACTGACTTTACCCCTATGTCTCCCTTTCCCCAGTAGCACTGTCCCACTAGTCTCCTCCATGCCAGGGGCTATGTCTGCTCCCATCATCCCCTCCCTCCATATTCTAGACTCTTTTTATCTCATGCCAAAAGTTATGAGCATCTCTCATTCCATCCACTCCTCCTATCAGGATTCCTTGGTATCACATTTTAGTCATGTCAGGGGCTGTCTGTGTTCATTCCTCCTTTCCTCTAATGCACCACCCTTGGTTCTTCACCCTTGTTATTTGTCGCCTCCCTGCTGGGAGATGAGTCATTCAGGCTGTCAACCTGTTCAGGACCATTGGGTAAATGGGTGGAGATGAGATGGGTTATTGTTGTGCTTGAATCAGTTAATTGCTGTCATTAACCAGATCTTTGATCTGTAGGAAATCACAGAGATGCTTGAAGCTATGGTTCTGTTAAACAGAAGAAAGCATTACTATGTGTGTCTCATTTTCCACCCTCCTGGGGTTTTCTGGTATAACCCCAAATCGACAGGATTATACTTGCTCATACCTAGAACATTTCCTGCATTTTTGGAAGAGCTCAGGTGGTGCTCAAAAGTTACTACATTATGTATACAAATGAAGGCAGAGAGAGGCCACTGAGTGAGTGGAGGACCTTGCTAGCTCAGCTAAGCACAAAACAAGTTAAATGTCTGCTTTTGTTGAACTACACATGTCTGTATCAAATGCCAAGTAAGCAGTGAAGGAAATGCAAACAAAACATCAACTTTGGGGCCTAATTAAAATGAATCTGGCTTCTTGGCTCAAGATGCAATCTTATGTGATTTGAGAAGTGAGGTCACTGACTGGTGTAAACTGGTATTACTCTGTTAACGTCATAAGCTAAATATATGGTTTGTTTTGCTGGCTCACATCCCTGTGTTACCCTTTCTTTTGACTACGGTATTCAATTCTGACAATGATGCTGGCTGTTTGAGGAGGAGTAGACATCTGGGGCCCTGGAAGTTGGTTTCTCACTGAGTCTGGCATATTCTAAGTGTAATTTTTTTTATTTATGTGTATATGCCAACCTGGAAGAGAATTCAAATAGCAGCAGGCAATCCCTGTTTCAGGCATGTCAGGGATTTACCTTCCAAGACCACAGACTCTGCAGAGTTTTGCATAACTGAACACTAACAGCAACACAGCATTTCTTTCCAAAACTTTGTTCGCTCACAGTCTAAGAAAAAGAAAAATCAGCACAAAAAAGCAGTAGTTATAATTTTCTTCTCTCCTAAACATTACCATGTCAGATAAAAGGACTTTTGCAGTAATTTTCAGGACCAGGGGCATAAACCACCTGGGATTGTCAAATTTTCATAATTATCATGTGAACAATGAACCAGTGTACAAAACCTCTGAGCCCACCTAACATGAATTTTGTAAATACGGTTTTGATACACAAAGGCCTACATTATCATCTTAATTTGAAATTCATAGTATCTTAATTGAACTATGTGCTGTTACAACAGTTCACTTGGGAAGGGAAAAATAAATTTATATCAGATTTGATTAAAGTAATGCCTCTTGATGATGCAGAAAATTAACAGGGTGAATTGAGTGCAGGTTTTTTCAAATCTTTAATATACTGTATTATCCTTCAGTCTCATGTTAGACTTGTAAGAAAACTCACCGGTGGATCTGAAAGTAAACCCAAGATCTGAATGTAGCAGAACTCCAGTGAGATGGGCAGTATAAGGAGTCCTGTCCTCAATTCTCATTTTCACCATTGAAAGTCAGTCTTTGGCTTCAGTCTCCCATCCAGTTCTCCGTGCCAGGCATCATGAGACTCTTCAGCATGGAGAGGATGTGGAGAATGGTCTTTCCTCTCTGTGCTTGCAAACCATGGAGAGCATAGTTCTTGCTAGGAGATAGGCTGAAGTAATAAGAATGTGTGAAGATTTCTGCAAAAAGATCCATGTGATCTATTGCTTTTACTAGCTGCATTGAACCCAACAATTTTCCCCTTCCCTACCTCAGGATAACATATGGCTTTCATTCTTGCAGGCTTGTGTTTTATTCTCATGCACTCCCACATATTTCTTGGTTGAAAGTTAGCATGTGACCTGCTGACCTCTAGTTCATGAACAATGATCTCAGACACCACAGAACTTAGTCTGCAGGGAAAACAAATACTTATTTTTTTCTGTTGCTTGTACAACTTACATGGAAAAAAGTCAATTACTTGGTAAGTAAACTGTATCACTGGCTAGTTAAAAGAGACAGTATAGTATTAATTTGAGTTTCAAAGGCTGTCAGATGATTAAATGGTAATTTAGGTATTAAGCTACTTTTTCAATTACCTGTGTTTTATATGCTTGGAAAGTAACTATAAAGGAACAACATAAAACTAATAAAGCATAAAGTTACACTGGAGTGCCAAGTAAGTTCTTTCAGCTGCCCTAGGCAACACAATCTATTTTTGAACACAGTCCCAGGTGGGAAGGGTTTCCTTATTGTCTGAGTCTGGTGGGTACAGAAAGCAAGAACAGATCAAAACAAAGAGCCAAACACAAAATCAAACCCCTCTTCCCCACAAAATAAAAACAAATACAGAAATCAAAGGCTCTACTGATAAAGGAAAGGATTTTCTAACTTACTGATGTGACAATGGCGTTGAAGCTGAAAGAGAAATTTATGAAATGAAATAAATGAAAAACGAATGATGCAAAATGAAGCTGTAGTATGCGAGATAATGGTAAACTGCCACAGGTGCTTTGAATTTCAGGGGGCCAAAATATCAACAGTTTTGAAAAAGGCAAAAGTGTTACTTTAGAGATAAGGCAAGAGTTACCTTTATCAAATTTTTGTTCCTAGCATATGGTCTGGTAAAATGACAGAGGACTCTAAGGGCTGTTGGGACAAATGTTGAATTTCAAGAAAGAAAATTCAGTCCCTCCAAAGTTGTGTGAAGTAATTTCAAGTGCAGACTGCACTGTCTTCAGTTTGAGGTCTGTGAAACTGCACAGTCTGATTCTGCCGTATTGACCTGTGAATAGCCTTACATCAGCAGTCCTGTTAACTTCAGCATAACTACTACTGTGAGTGAGTGCTACTCATTTAAGGGGTTGTCCACAGTTCAATCCAGACTGCAGCCTGTGCAGACAAAACTGAGTCCAAATTAATCTATCTGGTTTGTGCACTGGTACTAGCATAGCAGATTATTTGCCCAGGGTTTTGTATAGGTTTATGAGGCTTGTTGAAGTTTATGGTATGAGCTAATTTAAAGCCACTTCACATACATTTATACAAGCTGCAGTCATGGGCATCGATTGAAGTAAACATAACCTTAAGGTTTACAGACAGAAACTAATATTATTAGAGGCATAATCTGTAAAGGACAGTGAATGTAGTTTAGTAGATAGAATTATGACTGTGAGTAAACAAGGTTTCTATTCCTGCTCTTGCCGTTTACCCAGTGGGTGATTGTGGGCAAATCACATCCCTGCTCTGTATCCTAGTTCCCCCAGTCTTAAAAATAGAGATAATGATACTGACTTCGTGCATATGGCACACTGAAGTCTATGAGGTCTAGTGCTATGTAAGTCAGTTATTAGCTTGTTAATAGGTTAGAGGCCACCAGATGGCAGGCAAAAATCTGCAACTTTGTTCTTGGGTTTTGCAGGATGGACAAATTTCTTGCTGGCGCTGCAAATGGGGTGCTAAGGCAAACCTTCTGAAATCATGGGATCCTTCCTTGAAATGGTAGTATAAAACTTCATATTAAACTTCCCTCCAGATCCAAGTATAGCAGAAGCAGCCTCCTCTGTCTCCTCCATCTCTGCCGTTGCTCTGTGCAGAGCACTCTGATTGGTTGTTTCAGTAAGCATGCGATTGGCTGCCAAGACAACCAATCAGAGTGCTCCAAGAGCATTATAGACAGACAGATGGACCAAGCCCTTTATATACAGAGAATTTTAAAGAAATTTGGAAGCCTACCAGTGCCTCAATCATTATAATAAAATCAATTATAAATACTTATATATCTTGGCATCTTACTTTGTTTTTTTATCACAGAAAATCAGAGCTCCCCCTGCCCCCTTCACTCACCAGGTTGCGGATCTAGCTGTGGCTGTCCCCCCACCCCCTGCTTTGTGGCGCTGAGCAGCCCTGACATGCCAGCACCTTGCCCCTGCCCATGCCGTCACTCCCAAGCCACGGCCCCCTCCAGCCGTACCAGTGCCCCTCACTCCTGACCCACAGCCCCTGCCCACCCCCCCCACTCACTCCCTCCTGGCAGCAGCTCCCCCATTGCACCAGGTCATGGGTCCAACTGTGACTGTCCTCCCTGCTGCTTTGTGGTGCTCAACAGCCCTGTTATGCTGGTGCCCTGCTCCTGTCCATGCCATTGCACCTCACTTCCAAGGCATGGCTCCCCCAGCCCTCCCAGTGCCTCTGTGTGTTCTGCATTTTAATGTCCCCTGGCAGGGAAACCTGGTAGCAGGTGAAGCAGACAGGAGTGGGGAGGAGAGGGGAAGGGGAGGATGTGGAGGAGGAGGGGAAGAGAGAACGGGAGTAGGATGAGGATGCAGTAGGGGTCATCAGTGGGGCAAGGTGGGGTCTGCCCGAGCCACCTTTTAGCCCCCACTGAGTGGGGACCACTGCTGCCCACCCAGTGCCACCACATGAGTTCCCAGCTTACCGCATCCCTGCCCCACTATCCCAGGCCCCCAGTAAGTACTTACTGCTACTTACCCATTGTAAGTCTGAGCCAGCCCTGCTGGGTCTCAGATTCTCAGGCCTCGCGCCCTCACCACCTCCTTCCATACAGGGTTTAGGGTTTTGCACCATTTTTGCAAGCAGCTCATTGCAGGCTGGAACTCTGCTAGCCTGCAGAGAACTGTTTGTAAGAGGGGAAACCCGTGGTTTCCCAGTTCAAAGGGAAAAAGCTCTTTTTTTCTCCTTTGAAGGGAAAAATCTGCCTTTTTCTGCAGGAAAGAGAAAACCTGGATCCATGCTCATCACTGCAGCAGGGTGCTTTCTTCTGGATCTCTTGAGCATATATTAACAACATTTCATACAAATTCTTAACTTCTTGGATCAGAAAAATGGAGTCGACATACACTATATCGACTTATAGACAGCAAAATACGGTAATTGTTATTCTGAGGTCTCTCTAGTCTTTGTGTGTGATTGGACAATTCATTTCCCATTTTTTGCCTCAGCTTTCTCTTCTGCAAAATGAAGATATTGGCACTTTGTAAGGCATGTTGAGAACTACAAGTGAAAATCACCATATAAGAACAAAACTTTCCCTGTTGCCTTTCCATTCATTTGGGGTTTTTTTAAATGTGGGCTCCATGGGAGTTTTGGAAGAAGTGGTGGGGGAAAGTTGGAACCACAGTTAATTGCTTTGTTCATAGTTTACTTTTTCCATAAGTCAGAAAGGTTTCTTCAGTTGTCCAGTAGATTCTGTTTATACCAAGTATTAAAACTGTTACTTGGAATGTTTGGGAAAGTACAGTATTTATATAAAAATGATATGCTAGAATTGTACTAGCTAAATATGTTTAGGATACACAACCTCTTCCTGCTTGGTCTCTGATAGGGTTGGAAAAGTGTTCTGGAGTTTCTTGTAAAAGAAATTTGTAAGTAAAAATAAGACTGCTTCCTGGAAATGGAAAGGAATACAGTGCTGTATAAACATGTTACTATCAGTCCAACCATGGAAATATTTGGACCACTCTATCCTTCTCCTCCTCTCCTCTATGTGATCTCTCCTGCTCTCTGGTCTAGTTGCTAGAAGCTGGAACTGGCCATCTTTATTGAGACAGAGGGTGCATCTACACATCACTGTATGGTGATGTTGCTATGGTGCTGTGTTTTAGTACTTTCTTTTGGAATTACTAAAGCATGGACTAGTATGGACAGTTACTGCACTGTGCATGCAGCACACGTTTAGATTTTGCTGCTATGTCGCCGTAGACCCACGTGATTGCTACGTTGCAGCATGTCACTGTGTTACCATAGGGCAATGTGTAGACATGCCCAGATAATGTAAATGCAATGATATAACTCCACTGATGTATCCCCAATTTCTTTTGGACGAGTTGAGAAGTTATTCTGATGTTCATTCCTATTCATCCATGGCCTGTCTGTTGGAACGGCTGACAACCAATTATTACATGTAAATCTTGGCGATAACTTCAGCTACTATACATCAGTGTAGTTTCACCAGCCCTGGCCATTTTTCTACTGTAGCTTGGCTGAAATTCTCTACTCATTCACATAGGCCAGCAAGCAGCCAAAAAATGATTTAAACTGTTGGTCACTAACAATCCAGGTCATATCCAAACTTGTGATCTAGAAGCCAAATTCTGTTCTCTCCATTAGCATTATTGGAGTTATTCCAGGTTTAACTGAGGACAGAATATGGTCTGTAGTGGTGAAATGCTCTCATTTCATTTCGATCCCCATGGTGTATAGATTTAATAAACTTCTCTATACTCCATACTTCATTTCTCAACACTATAAAACAACTTAATTGAATAAACATTTAGGGGAGCATTTTCATTACTTTTCAGATTAATCTCACTTTGATTTACAATATAAAAATAGCACTGGCTTTAGCCTTTTCAAGAACATATTTTCCAGGGGCATACAATAAAAGGAAACAAAAATACAGAAACTTTTACTTAGCTAAGCACAGACACACACATCTCCTTGGAGTGCAACAAGGAAAAGGTATATAAGCCTCCTAGTGATTACCTGTCAAGACTATATCCACCAAGAACATTTCACTGAACAACACCAATAAAAAAAAATTTGCTTATTCAGGTTCATTCATTTCATATGGCCCTGATTGTCTCTACTGCTATATTTTTGTATTTCAACCAGAAGTATCTCTATTGAGATAGACGGCTTTTTATCAATGTAAAAACAGTATAAATGACATGAGAACCAGACTCTGAGACAGAGAAGACATATATGATTGCTACACAGATTAGAAATTAAACATATACTTTGCTATTTGTTTTTATGTTTCTTTTACGTATTATAAAATGTAATGCAAACACAGAATTTCAAATACAAGTTAGCGTATCTGTAATCAACTACTTAGAGAGTGAGAATGATTATTTGCATGTTCAGTAACACATACTTTCACTGTGTAACAAAATCAAGTCACTCTGTCATTTTGCCAAGTCTGTAGTTTTTAGAGCATATCAGTGATAGAAATATATAGACATATAGCAACCATAAATTACTAAAAATAAATTTGTTTCCATGTTCCCATAGAAGACCCCTTCCATATAGTATATGAAAAAAAGCATCTGGAAATCTCATGGTTCAGGTCCATTTTTTTCAGTTTGTGGAAAATGAATTGGGAGGAGGAAGTCAGAGTGCCAAAGACTAGCATTGCCAGGAACATTTTCCTGCCTAAAGACCTATTCCATTTCTACTGAAGTTATGCTTCTACTCTTTCTGGTAATGGACAATTCCTTGAAGGCCACCAGTTTTTCCATGCTGCTTCTGTAGATGCCTATGGATGCAGGCATAGAAAGTATTCTGTTTGCTCAAACTTCTCTTCAGAGGTCTAACAAACAGCTTTTGCACCTGGGGAAAAAGTGCCAGTTGGGGCAGCAGGGGTGGCTAGCTAGTGGTGGCTGGCTACCAGCAGCTGAAGCTGCCAATCTTGCACCTGCCCTCAAAATCAGGGGCTGATACCCCTGTCACTCACTCCTAATTATGCTACTACTTCTCTACTCCCATAGGATTCTGCTGTAGACTGGGTTGACAGAAGTCCTCTTCTCAAATACCATTCAACCTCCTAATCAGCCGAGGAGTAGGGAACACTTGGTGTACCTACAGGTGCTGTTAGCATGGAGCAATAAATTCCAACATGTATGCTGGGGTTTGGGTTGTAGCCATGTTGGTCTAAGGACGTAGGCAGACAAGGTTCCTTGGGTGAATTTGATATCTTTTATTAGACCAACCCAAATTGTTGGAGAATAGTTATTAAGCAAGCTTTCGGGTTCAAAAACCCTTCGTCAGGCTAAGGAAGTTTCAGCAGTTGGTGTGTGCTCTTCCTGGATGGAATGACAAGTAAAGAAGCCAGGGCCTGGGCTGGGGAGTCAGTTGCCAGGCAGATTATAATGTATCAAAAATCCAATTTCTATGTTTAGTCCATGATCTCTAGTATCCAGGAGGCTGATGAAATGGAGCTCATAGGCTCGTCTCTGGGAAGTGTTGTGTAAGTTTCCCTTGAGGATCAGGACTGAGAGATTGGAGAGAGAGTGGCCCTCCTGTGAGAAATGTGCCCCCACCGGTAATTGGTATTTCTGTCTTTGATAGATTTCCAGTGTGCGTTCATTCTGGTGCGCAGTTGTTGTTTGGTCTCTCCTACGTATCTTCCATCAGGGCATTTGGTGCATTGGATGAGATATATTACATTTCTGGAGGTGCAGCTGTAAGATGGAGGGATGCTGATGGCTCTGTTGTGGGGTGTAGTAATTGTGGGGGTGGTGGCAGGTTTTGCATTTCTTGTCATGGCACGGTCTGGATCCTTTTGGTGTGTTCTGGGCTTGAGGAAGTTTGCTTCTGGTGATGAGGTTGGCAAGGTTC
>NW_005842424.1:1011284-1020787 GCF_000455745.1 Alligator sinensis
TTCTGGATACTGATCATGTGTCTAAAAAGGAGATGTTGGTGCTGGAGTATTCTAAAGAAAGTTGGATGGAGGGATGGTGACTGTTGAATTTCTGGTGGAACTCAATCAGAGATTGCAGGTTCTCAGTCCAAATGATGAAGATGTCATCGATGTATCTTAAGTATAGCAAGGGTTTGATGGTGCAGTTCTTGAGGAAGTCTTCTTCCAGGTGGCTCATAAAAAGGTTGGCATACTGTGGGGCCATTTTAGTGCCCATAGCTGTTCCCATCATTTGGACAAAGTGTTGATTATTAAAAGTGAAATTGTTGTGTGTGAGGATGAAGTGTATAAGCTCAGTAATATCTTTGGGTCTGTATTCTGGGTCGCATGTATGCCGGAGTTTATTGCTCCTATGCGCCGCGTTTACACATGTGCCTGGGGCCGCAGCATGTTGAGCTGGGTCGGAGCAGCCTTGGCTGGCAGAAGGCTTGGGGGAGTCAGCCTGCCAGCCCTGAGGCTGCTCCAACCTGGCTTAGCATGCTGTGGAGGAGCTGGGGCATGAGAGTGCTCTAGTGCAGGGCTAGCTGGCACCCTCGTGCTCCAGCCAGCCCATTCAGCATCTACATGTGTTGCTGCACACTAAAGAATGCAACCATAGGATAGTACTTGTGTTTACACGTACTAACCTATGGTGGAGTTAATTAGTTTACTGTGGCCTAATAGGGCTGCATGTGTAGATGCTAAGACTTTACTGCAGAGGTAATTAGGCAGCTCTACAGTAAATGTCTCATGTAGATGCACCCACTGAGTATCTTACTGCACTTCAGTAAAGCTTTTGTTACACTGAAGAAGAGATCCTGGAAATGTGGACAGGTTTGTGAAGCCTCATTTGTGTCAGCTCCGAGGTAATTTTGGTTTATAAGGAATAGAACACATGAGAGGTTTGTAATGTAGGAATTAATTTTTCTTTTGAAAACTTAACAGCGGAAAGACTATTCATTGCGTTTTGTATTAATTGGAGCTTTTGGAGCTTTTGGTTGAATTTTAAGGACTAGACTGTTTTAGCTCATGGAAAATAATCACTGATGAGCTAAGGGAGAAGAAAGCTCCATGAAGGAGGAAAAGACCTGCTTATATATTATGCTACTGCTGCTGATGATGCCTGAGGTTTATGATGTGTGTTGGTGTGTATATGGAACAAGGAAGGCTGTGAATAGCCAAGCCATACGTGCCAGCTCTAAGAGAGAACTGTCTGATGTAATGTTTTGTCTCAGTGGAATGGCTCACACCATTTCCAGTGTCCTGGAATGGCTCTCACTATTTCACAGTTGACTTCAGTATAACTCCATTGACAGATGGCACTACTACTATTATGCTCATTTTCTTAGGGCACCAGATCATCTGCATTTTTCTGATCAGGTCATAGTACCTTCCCAGCTTCTTGCCAGTGATTCACTGCAGATTATTGTCTGTAGGGATGGCAATGTTGATGAGAAGTGCTATCCTGGCCTATAACTGTAATATATGTTTTTTTACTTAGTCATTCTGTCCCAATATTTTTTTGGTTCCATCATCTTTCAGCTCTAGTAGTGGCCTATAATTGTACCAACCATTGGTGGCATTGGAAAAAATGAATGCTAATTGCTAAGGCATCACTTTGTTCACCAGGTTGTGTGCCCCTCGGCGTAGTCTAGACAAGCAAGGACTGTTACTAATCCATGACATGCTGGATTGTTTCATTGATGAAGTCACATGTGTCTTATAATTGAAGCCACGTGTGTTCTTATAATTGTTAGCCACATGTGTCTTATAAATGAAGCCACATGTTATAATTGAAGCCACATGTGTCTTAAAAATGAAGCCACATGTGTTCTTATAATTGTTCATAGTCTGGTCCTGGATGTTGCATACAAAGCCCTTGGAGTTGCCAAACACCAATTCCTATCTCAACCAAGTAGTGAAATGCTGATGATCAACTCAGTTCATGGAGATGCTGAGGAGGATTGTGCTGCCTAGATTCTCAAACCAAAGTTAGGGCTCCATTGCACATATGACATCATAAAATAATACTCTTTCTTCAAGGAGCTTGCAGTCAAAATAGCCAAGACAGACAAAATCCAAGGTCATCAAGAAGGCTAGTGGCAGAAGCAGGACAAGAGCCCATGTCTTCTGTTTCCCAGCATAGTGCCTTCTCAGCTACATCACACAGTCTGATGTCTCTGGAATGCCTCAGTGGCGCCTGCCAATGCATTTATTTAGTTATGATATTTTTGAATGAATTGAGCACTTGGTAGTTGACTGTTCGGGAGGTTCATCAAGAAAGCACTGATCACCCAATTTAAAGCATGCAATGTAACAATTTTTTTTATCTGCTGTTTCTAATTAAATTTCCAGTTCCTTTTATAAATTAGTTTTTCTACCCTCTTTTGCATTATACTAGCTGGTCCGCTGCCCTGGTGATTAAACTTGTGTTTTTAAGGCACAGGTATAATGTCAGCAATAGCGATGTTGTAGAGAATGACTCTGTAGCATCTTGGAAGACATCAGTTCCAGTTGCAAAAGGGAAAGTTAGTTAGAAAGCCTATTAATATGGCTTTTATTCCTGCCAGTAAGGATGCCCAATGTGATATCCATGTAGATATCTGTTCCGTGGAACTGGTCTAAAATCATCACACACATTTCCTTTAGGCAACTAAACAGTTTTCTGATGTTAATGACTTTCAAAGACTACTAGCCTAAAATAGATTTGTGGTTTGTTAACATTATTTATGGAGTGAGTAGAACTGCAGCTTAAAATACCACTATCTTTGTTTTATTTATAATAGAAGAGCATTAAATTGCATCCATAGCTATTTGAGTTTCTGTGCATTTGCTACTTAATATACTTTCTATATAAAATACGGTGTATTTTTGGTCAACATTCTTTGAAAAAGCCTATTAAAATACAACTTTAATATTACTTTTTGGGGAGTTATTTTACCTTCTTAAACTTTTTCCAGTTTATTTGAAATGAAATTGCCCATTACAATTCAAGCTGTACATACTCTGCAGACAGTATAAAAACAACAATTTAAGATTGCTATTGCTTGAAAGAAGCCAGAGTTTTCCAGAAGAGTTGTTATTTTTAAAGCATGTCATCTTATATCTGAACCCCTCACTTAAATGTTGCTCTTAAAAAGTGATTTTTCCTGTGAAAGGCTAGATTCTAACCTTGAATGGCAACTCCCTCAGACAGTCTGCTTGATAAGTCACTGCACTTTGGATGGAAACAGTATAGGTTTTATCATTACAGCTGGTAAGTCCTTTAGGGTCATTGATGTTGAAGGATTGAGAGGGATATACCATAAATCCATACACTGAGCAGTCCAGGGTATAGGCCTCACATACACTTCAGGGAAAGCATCCTTTACACCTAGGATTCCATTAGGATTCTGATAGAACTTGAAACTGGAAAGAGAATTTCCTTTGTAAATTGCTGCCAAATATTGACATGGAAGACTAGGTAGTCTTGTCAAAGTTTTACTTTGAAGCCAGTAACTTTTCTCTCATTCCCATCATATGAGAAGCATAGCATATCTTCATATTAACTCACTTCTGTACTTTGTACAGAGATGATACATAGGATACCAAATCTGGTAAAGTGTATAGAAAAGAATTAGATGACTTTACGGTCATTTAACACATTTAGGATTTTGGATGTAGATCTGCTGCAGCATATAGTTGTCAGAGATTTATTTCTGACTTTAGAAGGCAGGGTAGATATGCAATTTATAGACTAATTAAATATATATGAGAGAGAGAGAGAGAGAGAGAGCGAGCATAAGCATTTGTGAACTTACACTCACTCTGATGAAGTGAACTCGAGTTCATGAAAGTTTATGCTCTATATATATCTTATTTAGTTAGTCTGTAAGGTGCATATCTACCCTGCCTTCTCCCTGACATCAGACTAAAATGGTTAACTACCTCTCTCATTTTCTTGTCACAAGCCATGACACATGCTTTTCCAAGATGCAATTTTTGTCTTAGTTTTACTTTTGTGAAAAAAATGATATCTGCTTTGATTATAATCTAAAATGGATAGCTGCAAACAGAAATAGATACGCTGTGTGAATTAATGTTTCACTTCCTTGAAATGCCTTTAGATGTCTCTCTTTCTTATCAGTTCACAATTAGCACAGCAGGTGGTTTTGAAAAAAGGTTGGGAGGGTTTGCCTAAAGCAGGATTGCATGTAAAGTTAAAGTCACTCTCTCAGGACAAATGAGGATCTTTTAAAAAAAGTATATGACAAAAGTTAATGAAAAATTGTGGCTCATTGCTTGCAGATACATTATTACTGCTTTAGAGTGTTTATGAGCAAATAAAATACATGTACTACTGGGGACAGATTATTTTCCCCCCAGCCTTCAAGCAATTATCTTACTTATTAGAAATTCAACACTGCTTTGCTTTGAAGTACAACCTGTATTTTAGTTATATTATTTCTTCTCATGTTGTTGAGGTAAAGCTTAGCAGAGTTGATTTCTTAGATCTATATTGAGTCTTTGAAATTTGCATTGGATTATTCTAATCACTTAGCCTCATTGTATATATTTACACAAGCACTTTTGATGTTTAAACACATTGGGCTGTAATGAGATGTGCACAGGGGAAATATAGAAGCCAAAATAAATAATTTTAGCTACATCTTAAACTAGAAATTTTCAGATAAAATGGTGGAGAGTGATAAAATCTACTTGGAAATGCTGGAGACATGAAGGATCAGCTATACCTTTAGCTATAGAAGGCAGGGGGAGGACATATACTGCTTCTTCATGGGTGGCAGGAAGAATGAAGAGCTGTTCGTTAACACTTCTTATTACATGTTGGAGTAGGGCAGTAAGGCTCAGTAGCAGTCCCTCCCTTGGTATTTTGCTCAGAAACATCTTCAGGCAGTGATGCTGAGAAAATATTTTCTCTACAGATCTTTTCTCCCCTTGTGTGGGTGCCCTGTGAAGGTTGGAAAGAACACTCTTCATCTTTTCCCTGCTCTAGAACACTGGCCAGGGTTAAGCATTATTAGGCTTAATATATAAGACCACACACATATTAGACTGACAAGCAGGCAAATTTACTGGCTTGAGTTTAGAAATGGGAACCAGAAACTCCTGGACTATCATTCTATTGTGAAACTTTGGCCCTTGACTAAGTTGTTGTATTTTAGTTCGTTCTTTTATTAAACAATATTTAGGTGACCTAGAGGAATGGAGTAACATTTAACCCTTGTGAAGACCCTGAAAGGATAATCTCAGGGTATAAAGCCTGGGACCTCTGGCTCTAGAAGCACGAGTCTTTCCTGCATTAATTTGTGAAAACCTGGACCAATGGAAGTCAATGGCAAACATTCTACTGAGATCAAAAGGGCCAAAATTTAACTCTTGATCTATTAGCTGACTTAGGACATATTAATGCACATTAGCCTAACTTAATGCACATTATGAGTGCATGTTTACATGTGCGCATCCTTAATTCACATTAAAAGTGGCAAAATTAGGCTAATTTATACTAGTACATTAATGCACATGTAGACTTGACCCAGCACTAACTTTAGTGACAGGTCTGCCCAGCCACTAGGGGCACATGTCAGGGCTGCAGGGACTTGGCACTAACTTTATTGCCAGGTCTCTGCACATGTAGACACCTGCCAAAATTGCTTAATGTACATTAAGTTAGCACGCATTAAATTTAGTCATGCTTAAATGCATGTGTAGAGATGCCCATAAAGACCCACACTGGTTTAATATGGGCATAACTCGCCCCCTTTAGAGGAAGCTCATCCCATACTTCAGAGTTCATAAAAATTCAAATCTCAATATGACCCTTGACTTGTTATGACACCATGGCAGGGGTAGAAACCAGACCCTTTATATCTAGAAGATTAAATCTTTTCTGCTTAAGGTAAAGTCTGGTCTGTTAGGCTAGAAGTAGAGACAGTCTTATAAACCTCTTTTCATAGTCTAGCCACTAGAGGGGAACAAAGACCCATAAACATAAATATAAAGCCTCCATGGAACTGTTACGGGGACACTTTAGGAATGTTGTACTTTTCATGAGGGTGTCCATTAGAGCAGCGTTTTCCAACCTTTTTCACCCCGTGGCACACTGGCCGAGCGGAGGGGAGGGGGTGGGGAATGGCCGAATGCCACAGAGTGGCAGGAAGCAGGTAGCATGGCATTGGAAACACTGACCAGAGCCATACCCCCCAACCTATCTGGCTGCCTGCAGCAGCAGCAGCAGGCGGGGGACATGGCTCCAGCCCAAAATGCTGTGGCACACCTGGGGCACACCAATGTGCCATGGCACACTGGTTGGGAAATGCTGCATTAGAGGTCTGTAAATCTAACTCTACATTACTTCATTTAAATTCATTATCAAAGGTAAAAGAATATATTCTAGACCTTTTTTCCCCCATCACAGGTTGCAAAAAATGAGGTGTTAAATTTCTGTGTCTTTAACTCTCAGCCATTATACAAAAAACCTGGAAATCTTAGTTTGAGCTCTCCCCACTGTTCAGCAACATTTCCTAGGTTGGTTCAGCATCAAAGAAGCATTCACTTTATCTACATTACGTGGTTTTTAATCTCAGATGAGGCGGTAGAGTTAACATTTTCTCACTCATTCATTACTCAGATCTGAGAGATGTAATAAATAAAGTAACATTGAGATTACCTCTGCTAATTTAACAAAAAAACCCCACTACTATAGTCATAAAAGTAATTTAGCATTCTTTTAGCCAGGTGCTTTCCATGTGCGCAGGTGGATACATGAATGTGGATTCCCATGTTTCATACACTTAGGTATACATGGATGTACCTTTAGCTGGTTTCATATAGAAGCTGGAGATTTTCTTCTGTTCAGTCACCCGTGCATGCATATACTTGCCTACCTGTGTACTGATCATTAATTAGCCACTGAACACTTCTGCTATCATCTGTGTAATATGGCTCAAACATTCTCTGTCTGACATGGTTAGTCCAGCCTGTTTTAGAGTTAATCTCTCAGATTTTTAAGTATTATATCATACATATTTTTTCCACACACCCATATTCACTAAGGTCCTAGAAGGAAGATACAATTATATATACTGTCAAGAATGTAGTAAAATTGTATAGACTAAGCAAAGAAGAAATATCATATCTTAGAGATACAGGATGGTCCAGTTATTACTGCACTGGGTATTCTTCCCTCAGTTCTGCCACACACTCCCTATGTGACTGTGGGCAAATCATCAAGACCTTCTGTACCTTAGTTATTCACCATAACACTCCAGTTATTTTAATGATGTGGCAAAATAAGTTAATATGTAGTTTACTTTGTAACTTTGTCCCATGCAACTTGTGTAGAAGGAGCCCTTGGAGAGCTCTTGAAATAAAAAATACCCCTGGCATATGAACACATGTATTTGTGGGCTTTTTATGCTTAATAGGATTCTGAAGCACCATTGAAAACTCAAAAAGCAGAACAACTCTTCAGAGTTGGGAGCTTATACAGAGATAATCAAATCAATCAGCTTTACAAGCCACATATCAGCTCCCTGTCTTCAACTATTTCCCTTAATTACGAGTTCAAGGTGCTGCATTAAGTATCTGTGGAATGTGACTACACTGGGCAAAAAACAAGTGTGCCATTATGCTTGGCATAGTCTCCTTCATCCAATATAGTGATTGGCCTTTTATTCTGTTCAGGTGAAAAGGGCAGTAGGAAATGCTTGCTTGCGTAATATTTCTTACAACATTCATATCTTTACATTGCTCTTTATACTGTTTACTTTCCCATTAGAAAGGAGATAAAATGCCTCAGAAAACAGCATGGTGCCAAGAAATTGCTGCATTGTGCTGTTTTCTTTGGAACCACAAATGGTTTCTGTATTACCTGTCTATTTTGGATGGTAGAGCCTTGGAGCCTTAGATGGTAGAGCCTTGAACCAGATGCTGTGTTCTGTACAGTCTGGAGAATACAGACAATACCCTAGGAAGATGCTGCATAAAGTAAAGCAGGTTTCCATTTTGCATACCACTCCAACAATGTTTATCTATACAGTTGTCTGTTAGATTCAAATGTGAGTTCTTTAGAGGATTTCAAGGAAATGGTAGATTCTTCACGTCTCAGGGCGCGTCCACACACGCAAGCATGTGCTCTTGCAGCAGCTCAAATAGAACTGGTGCAAATTTGAGCCAGGGCTTTTTGCCTCAGCGCATATGCCAGGACATGCATTTTGGTGTGGGGCAAATTGTGCCACTTGGGGCAAAATAACCCTGTCTGGCTTCTCCTGGATCTCCAACCAGGGGGAGCTGGAGCCTGAGGCCAGCACCTGTGCTGTCCCCAGCCGTATAAAAAGCTGCCCTGTCCTGGCCTCATCAGTGCAAAAAGCCACCCTGTCAAGTAGCTCAGGGCAACTCACTCTCAGGAGCTTCTGGGGCCCAGCCAACTGGTACCTGGGGACACTACCCCTTGTGCCAGCTGGACTGCTGAAGCAGCCAGAGAGTTCCCTGTACCCTTTACCCACTGCAGCAGTCTGGCAGTGGGGGCTGCTGCCTGGCTGTGACCTGTTGTGCACCTGCCAGACCTGGATGGGGGCTGCACAGCCAATAGAGGCATCTGCCCCTCTGGGCCAGCTATCAGTGGGCTGTGGCTGCAGAGTTGGCATTTTTGCAACACTACTCCCATGTGTGCCCCCTGCCCAGCCATCTGGGCAGCTATCGCCTAGAAGATGTTCCTAGTGTGGTGGCCTGCTTTGAACTGTCAAAGCATGACCTCCTGGCCCCAATTGGCCAGGAGGTCAGCCACCTCCAGCTGGGTCCAAGGTGGCAGCTCTGAGCAGGCAGGGCCCTGCCACTGGCCTCCCTAGCAGGAATTCTGGTGTTCCCTATTGGAAAACTGAAAAATCCCTGATAAAAAAAATCCCCAAGCCACTCTGTAAAATACCCCCAAATCCATGTTCTTCCACAATTAAAATAGAAGACCACTATATATAGACAGAGAGAGAGTGAGAGACAGCAATCAGTTGGGCAATATTTTATTGATACATCTATAGTGTTAAAGCAATTTGCAAGCCTACCAGTATCTCCAATATCATAATAAAATTAATTCTAAATACCTATATGTTTTGCTGTTTTCCTTTGGTTTTGTTACTTTAGAGCAGTTAGAGCTCCCCGTGACCCCTTCACTAACCAAGATTTGGGGACAGCTGCCTTTGCAGCCACAGCTCCTGCCAGCAGGTCTCATCTTGTCGGGCAGCTGGGCACACAGAGTGTGTGTTGGGATGATGTGGGGTTTGCAGGAAGGGTGTGGGAAGGGGGGTGGGGGATGGATTGTGGAGGGACTGTGCAGGGGGGCTGCTCAGCAGGGGTGCGTCCCGTGCCCAGCTCATGGACTACCCCACAAAGGGCCCACATGCCCCATCCCCACTTGCTCCCCCAGCCCCTTGGATTCCTGCCCCGCCTGGCCCTATCCCCTGCCAGCTACTGCAGCCCCCCGATGGCTG
>NW_005842424.1:1020977-1021283 GCF_000455745.1 Alligator sinensis
TGCCCTACCCATCCCCATCCCCTGCTTGCACCCCCAGCCCCTGCCCCTGATGGCTTCCTCACCCAGCTCACCCTCCTGGCACTTAAAAAAAAAAAAAAGCAAAGCAAAGCAAGGCAAAGGCCTCATACTCACTGGCACTAGTGAGGGCTGTGGGGGCTCTGTTTGTTAGGGCATCACGCAGCTCTGGCTGTCACCCAAGCCCTGTGCTCCCGGTGGGCTCTACCACAGGCCCCAGTGACCCCGATGATAGCTGCTACTGCTGATGAGTGTGGGTTTTTTTAAATTGCAGGGATGCTGGGGACAGGC
>NW_005842424.1:1021293-1036359 GCF_000455745.1 Alligator sinensis
CCCTCTATGCCCTACTTACCAGCAAGGGCCCAGGTCCAGCTCCCTCCAGCTGGCACACTGTCTGCCCCGCATGGGCAGGCAGAGTGCTTCAGCACCAGAGTGAGGGCCAACCAGAAAGATGTTTTGGTAGGCAGCCAGAGTATCTCTGTGGAGGACCTAGCCCCTGGTTTCCTCCAGGCATGGTCTGGGACCATGCCCTGGCCCGCTTTTTTCCTCTGCGGGTTTTTTTGAGCCTTGGATATTCAGGGGTCTAATTTTGCCCCTGCACTGCAAATTTGCAGTGTGGGGAACATTTTTTCATTCCCGCACATGCCTCTTGCAGCATCTCAAAGGGCTTCTGAAGTAAATCTCAGGATGTCATCCTGCTGTTGTACTCAGCCTTGGTGAGGCTGCAGCTGGAGTATTGCATCCAGTTCTGGGCTTGTCAATTCAAGAAGGATGTCAAGAAGCTTGAGGGAATCCAGAGGAGAGCTACACACATGATCAGAGGGCAAGAGAATAGGCCTTATGAAGAGAGGCTGAGAGCCATGGGACTCTTCAGCCTGGAGAAGCATAGGCTCGGGGGGGACCTGGTGGCTGCTTTTAAGTACATAAGGGGTGTGCATCAGGATGTGGGGGAACGTCTGTTCACCAGAGTGCCACAAGGGAAAGCAAGGACCAACAGTCACAAACTCCTCCAAGACCGTTTTAGGCTGGACATAAGGAAAAATTTCTTTACTGTCCGAGCCTCCAAGACCTGGAATAGGCTCTCTCCAGAGGTGGATGCAAGCACCTACTCTGGACTCACTCAAGAAACATTTGGATGCTTATCTTGCTGGGATCCTTTGACCCTAGCTGACTTCTTGCCTCTGGGGCAGGGGGCTGGACTTGATGATCTTCAAGGTCCCTTCTAGCCCTAACATCTATGCAATCTATGAAGTTCTTCTGTTGACATTAACTTTGTCTGTTGCCACATTTCTTCATTCTTTATGTGATCTTTCTTGCTGACTCCACACATCTAACTCAGCATCCTGATCTCCATAACCCTTATCATGGAAAACTATTGTTTTTTATTGACCAGTGCTCTGATCTATACATAGCATTGGCCTTATCACTGTCTTGCAGATTTTTTCCACAAATTGGCATTTTCCTGTCATAAACCACTCAACTCACTTCTCTCATTGTTCCTTTATTTATTCTGCCTGTCTGAAATATATGCCTGCATTAAAAACGCAAGTTACTAGGTTCAATACAATTTATTTCAATGGGGCTTTACTGACTTATGCTAACTGAAGATATGGCCCCATGGCTGCAGAAGGAAAGGCTCAAATGCACGAGAAGGTTATTTCTATAATTAAGGGTTATGAATTGCTAAGCGCCTTCCTGGGTCTATGTTTGATGTATTTTGTAAAAAGAACACTGACCTAGTTCTCTAGGAAATACTTGGGTCTGGGGTCCAGATTTCCAAAGGCATTCAGGAATCTAATTTCCCCTAAAATCAAAATGTTCTATGAAGTCAATAAAAGATAAGCAGGAGCATTGACCTCAGCATCTCTTCCTAAGAGACCAATATTGAAATTGGTCATGGGTTACAGAGACCTGAACCTTTGAATCACTGATTCTCAACTAGAATGCCAAAACACCCTGGGGTGCCATGAGATGTGTCATAGATTGTAAGGGGCTGGAAGGGATCTCACAAGATCATCGGGTCCAGCCCCCCTGCACTAGGCAGGAAAGACAACTGGGGTCAGGTGACCCCAACAAAATGACCATCCAGTTTCCTCTTGAAGATTCCCAGGGTAGGTGGCTGCACCACCTCTGGAGGGAGTTTATTCCACAGTCTGGACACCCTAACTATGAAGAAGTTTTTCCTAGTGTTAAGCCTGAAATGGTCTTCCAGGAGTTTGTGGCCATTACTCTTGGTTTTCCCCAAGGGTGCCCTGGTGAACATTTGTCTGCTGAGCCCTTGATGTATAGCCCTGATGTAGTGGTATACTGCTACCAAGTCCCCTCTCAGCCTTCTCTTTGTTAGGCTGAAGAGGCCCAAGTCCCTCAGCCTTTCCTCGTATGGCTTGCCTCGTAAGTCTCTGATCATACAGGTGACTCTGGACTCTCTCAAGCTTTTCCACATCCTTGTTGAAGTGTGGTGCCCAGAACTGGACACAGTACTCCAGCTGCAGTCTCACCAATGTTGAGCAAAGTGGAAGAATCACTTCCTTGGTTTTGCTTGAGATGCATCAGTTGATGCATGCCAGAGTATTGTTTGCCCTCCTGGCTACAGCATTGCACTGATGGCTCATGTTCACACTATGGTCTGTTATTACCCCTAGGTCCCTTTCAGTCATGGTGCTAGTCAGTATGGCACCCCTGAGCCTATAAGTATGTTGGGGATTGTTTGTCCCCAGATGGAGCACATTACACTTCTCAATGTTGAACTTCATCTGGTTCTGATCAACCCAGCTTGCCAGCCTGTCTAAATCTGCTTGTATTTGCAGCCTATTTTCAAGCGTTACCATGCTCCCCCATAACTTGGTGTTGTCCATGAACTTGGCCAGTGAGCTCTTCACCCCCACATCCAAATCATTGATAAAGATGTTGAAAAGGACTGGACTAAGCACAGACCCCTGAGGGACACCACTGGCCACTTCTTGCCAGGACGACACAGATCCGTTCATTAGAACTCCCTGGGTCCTACCCTGCAGCCAGCTTCCTACTCGCCTAACTGCCAAGCAATTAAGCCTGCAATCCTCCAATTTTCTGGTATCATGGGATACCTGATCAAAGGCCTTTTGGAAGTCTAGGTATACAATGTCGACCTCCTCTCTCTTATCCAGGTGGTGGGTTACCTGGTTGTAGAAGGAGATGAGATTGGTAAGACAAGACCTGCCTATGACAAAATCCTGTAACAGGCTTGCCTACCCAGGGCTGGGCCTCAGTGCCAGCTGGCCACCTGTTCAGGGCTAACCTGTGCCTTGCTTTCCTACCACACCTTGATAATAAACAATAGTTATGCTGTTACAAAGGCGGGAGGCTGCCCATTATTCACCCTCCTGATGCCAAGGGCCTTAGTACACGCTCTGACCTCACCTTACATGTGTTCCATGCCTCACAGATATTTCTAAGCCTAGCACCTGGCCTCCCTTCTGGTGCATGCACTGGGCCTTCCATATCCGGCCTAGCACCCGGCCTCCAGTTGGGTGGTACACACAGGGCCTTTACCAATGCCTAAGTAAGTCTGCCTCATCACTCTCTTATCTGGTAATTCTATTTCCTCATTTAGGCAATTCTGCACTCTCTATTAGGTAATTCTCCCCTCTCACCAGGGCCCCTCAACCAGGCCACTCTATGCTCCAACCCCTCACTAAGCCACTCTATGCTCCGGTCTCCTCTCTGGACCGCTCCACATGCTCAGCCCCTCTCTGGGCCTTCTGCCCCCTCACTGCTACTGCCATGCCTGGCCCCCTACACTGGGCTCAGGCAGCCCCGATGCTGTGCTTGCCTGGCCCCACTCTCCTCTGGTATTGTACCCCAGCTGTAGGTGGGGGCTGGGGCTTTCAGACACCCCTCCTCACCTTTCACTGGGGAGGTAACTGGCCTGGCATTTCTTGGGGACTCCTCCACCACAGGGAGTCCCACCAGGCCACCCATCCCTGGCAGGTCCAGTTTTAGATCATACCCAGGACCAGGAGCCTCCAGCCAACCCCCATATCTCCTGCCCTTACCTCCAAGGTGTTTCTGAGCAGCTGCTCAGCTGGTGTTGTCGCTCTGGTCTCCCCCAGCAGACTGCTGCCTTCCTCTCTTAGGGCCTGAGCTAAAATGGAGGCTGCTCCGTCCCTTAAGCCAATCCCAGAACCCTCCTGGGGTCATGTGCTAGCCTTGATAAAGGCTAGTACCCACCTGCCGGCTGCTCTACTGACAAATTCAAGCCTTAAAGTGGAGGCATGCAGATGCTCTGCCACGCTGTAATTCAGTATCCTACCTTCTGCAAGCATATTACACGTAGACTCCTTGATCAGTTTTGTCAGAATTTTCCCTGGGACAGAGGTTAGACTAATTGGCCTGTAGTTGCCTGGGTCCTCTCTCCTCCCCTTCTTGAAGATGGGCACAACATTGGCCCTCTTCCAGGCTTCAGGGACCTCCCCTGAGAGCCACAAGTTTTGGAAGAGGTTTGCCAGATGTCCATTTGCAGGGCTGTATTCAATACAAACATTGTTAGGGCAAATACCTACACATGGTTCACAGAACACACCCTGAGGGTTCAAGTCAGAATCTATAGTGTCAAAAACATTCTGACCTGTTGCCATCTTTGTGAGTTATTTGCAACAGAAGAATTGCTTTATTATTTTCTCATAGTCTAAAAAACAAGTGAAAGCTAAGGACATTTTTACACTCAGGGTGCTCCAGGGTGGAGTGGGAGGGCGCTTTAATTAGAGCGGCTTTAAGAGCACCTGCAGCGTCACATGTATCAGCGTCCTGTGCTTCAAAATGGCAGACGGGGTCATTCGATGAGCTTTAGTTAAAGCACCCCCGCCACCATTTTGAAATGTGGGGACACTGATACATTTGATGTGAAGGCTTCTGAAATGCACTAATTAGCATGCACAAGCAGACTGTCAGCAGACTTGATTGGTCGAGTCTGCTCCAACGCATGCTAATTAGCAGGCATCAGAGCTGAAGTCCATCATGTATATAGGTCCCCTAAGAGCTGGCATTTTCTGAGGTGTACCTTGAGTCTCACATGCAGTGCCTTGAGTCTAAACAGATTGAAAACCACTCCTTTAAATAAAGACTGTAAATGAAGCTGTACATAACGACTTCAGCTGGAAATGTTGAACTGTGTACTAAAGCTTCTAGTTTTGATGCAGTTTTCCTCTCACAAAATGCATTGTAACTAGAATTAAAAGAACTAGCCTAAAGGCTAATTAATAGTTTAATACAATTTTGCAGAATATAATTTATCATTTTGCCTGTTCTTAATCAGAGTTAAACTGAGGCTGTAAAGTGAAACAAGTGACTTGCTTTCGGAAGTTTTCTAAAAGCATCAGTATCTTTTGAGTCTTAAAAACACTTGCTTTAGGAAGGGGTGTAATTGCTTTGCATATTGCCTTCAAAATTAGAGTAGAAACTCCTCCTCCCCTGGAGATTTCTCAGCTTGTTAAAACTTTATAGTATCCAGAGTCTTCTCCAGAGGGATTGCCTCTCAGTCAGAAGCAAACAGCCTGGTAATCAAATTTCACTGAAGAGAATCATCAATAGCTTTGAGAACTTGACACTATCAGATTAGTATAGCAACTGACTATAGAAACTGTAGATTTCAGCTGCTATTTTGTTAGATTTAGTCCAAACATCTCCTGAAAAGGAAGGAGTGCACGCTGGGGTTTGTTTGACTAGACTGCTGGGAAAATAATTACATGACTAGCAGTTTGTTCACTTTATCATCATGTAGCCTGTTCTTAGTGGCTCTTGTGAATTTTGAACACTCAGCTTTTTGAGTTAAGATATCTTTAAGACCCACTGTCACTGTGGCTAATTCTGACAATGTGCAGCTTTAAATGTGCATGGCAGGGCTTCTCCTATGTTACGTGAGGTGTTATGCAAATTAAGATAAGCCATCCAATTCCATCTGTACTTGAAATTAGGTCTGCTGCTCTGTTGTTGGGACTGAGGTGTATGCAAATATAGCTGCAAAGGTGGTGTATACCTAAGGCCAGTGTATGCACTTTGATGCTGATTTTTGGAGCTGGCTGAGAAATTTCACCTGAGCAGTTCTACAGATTTGGTAATCCTTGACAGTCACAAGCACTTATTGTTGCTACTGCTTCTTTTGGTAGTAGTTTGTTATTATTACTTAATAGTACCCATAAGTGCCCTAAACACTTGATAGTACAGATAGTGTACTCTTGTTTTTGTTGCTGTTTTTTCCAGTTTTCTGGTTAGTGAACTCTGTCAATGTGAGAAAAGGTTGTCAGGGGTGTACTTGGTAGCTGTGTCGGTCTGCGACAAAAAGACATAAAAAAACTTAGAACTCTTGGTTCCAAAATTATACCTTTTATTAGACCAACTGGAAAAGACACTCTCATGGACCCAGAGGGACAGCCTTCCATCTTCAGCTCCCTCTGTGCAAAAATGAAGTTTATTTCCTACCTATGGGGACTTTTTGCCATCTTGTACCATCTACACTTTTTCCAGACCCTGATGAAGGGACTTTGATCCCAAAGGCTTGCAGAAAAGGACCAATTTCTTGCCATTTTCTGGTTGGTTTAATAAAAGGTATCATTTTGGAACCAAGAGTTCTAGTTTTTTTGTATGTCAGAAAAGGTTGTTGCATTTCCATGGCCTGTGGCAGTAATTACACTTAAAATGAGATTAACCAGTTAATTGTGTCTAAAAGTGTAACCTGGCTAAACATTCAGGTTAACAAGACAGGAAACTGGACACAAAGTTATTACACCTTGGGTTAAAGCTGGTTTAGGACAGGTTTAGGACAGGTTAAGGACATGATTTGTTTTGTTTTGGACTTGTTTGATAACCCCAGACAGGGAAAATGTATTGGTTGGCAGGAGGGCTCATCCGCTGGCTTAGCATTAGCTCTTCAAAGCCATAGACTGCACTGAAAGAAGAGGGTGAAGGGTTATTTTGTGATTTTTAAAATTAGATTAACTGAAAACATGAAGAAGGGTATTTTGTGCCAGAAAGCTTGTCTAGCATCTTTCCTAACTATAGAGTTGGTCCAATAAAAGTTATCACAAAAACTTTTGCTTTTCGTACATTTCCTGGATCATCATGGCTATATCTACACCTGTATATCATAGCGCTCTAATCCTGCTAAAGCAAGTAAGTGTAAGTAGAATGGCAACTGGGACAGACCTTTGCAAGGGAAACTAAGACATATCTCTGCGTACTTGGCCAGCCAGTACTGAACCAGTAGGTTGACCTCACCTCTTTTGGATTGGCTTATACCACCACTGACAACAGAAAAGAGTTATAGCTATACTCATTTATTTGCCACAATGAAATCGACCCTTATGTTTTTGTGCTCCGTTTGTGCGCTCAGAGCCAGTCACAACTTGTCTCCAAGCCATCTTACATACCTTGCTAACTAAATCTCCTACAACTCTGTAAAGAACCAAATTGCTGTGGAAGAGGAGGCTGGATTTTAGTCTGTTACACATGCAGTAAAGATATTACTGAAACAGAACATTTCTTACAGACTCTGCATGATACAGAATGACAATGCTTCACATCTGGCTGCTGATACTTGGAGTAAAAAATTCTTGTGGTGATTTTTAATCTGAACCAATCTCATATGACAATTATTGAGAGAAAAAACCCCCTAAGACCTCCTGAGGAGTCATTTTTAACAGTCACCTTGAGGGCACAGGAGAAGAATATTTTGCAGAACGATTTAAGAAATTAAATTCTACTTTTAATATCAATGTTACAGTGTCCTTTAAAAATACATTTTCTGGCCATGCATAATCATCTGTTAAAGTCACTCTCTAACATAGCTTTGTCTGACTTTTTCAACTGAATTTTCATGGGGTTTCTGACCACATTTCTCACAATCCCACTTAGAGTAGCAGTTGCCTGTTTGTGGGCTGCTGCCCTAAATCAAAAGTGAATCTCTCTTTAGAAGCTAAATTACAGCTCAAAATAATTTATGACTTGGCTGCATGGATTATTGGGTAAAGTTATTTTGGTGTATACAACAGGTCAGCCAAGACCACCATCCAGTCTTATAACCTATGAAAAGAAAATGCTAACTTTTTTGTTATCAACTTGCTTCTATTTTCAACTGCAACACTAGAGCAATAACTCCTTATAGCATTTTAGTTGTAAGACTTATTTGAAAAGTTAGTGACTTGTAATTGTATCTCTGCCCTTGGAAAGAAGCAATTAAGTGTTCTTTCCAAATGGGGAAAATAAACAAGAGTGACTTAATTATCTGGTTAAAAAGGGAATGAAAACTCCTTAACATTGTATTTTTCCGTGATAAATATACAACAGGATATATACAGACTGAAGTGTCATTGTTTTTGGGTAATTAAGAAAGTAGATATAATTAGTAAAATTTTCAAAGGTTCTTCAGTTACTTCTTACGTACCTATTTCACATTTTCAAAAGCAGCTTAATTGGCTTAATTAACCGTTGCCTCCTTAAGGTACAAGTCCCATTTGACTTGGGTAACTCAGTAACTTAAGAGCCTTTGAAAATTTTACCCAATATCTAACATCTTCTTGGCCTAAGAGTAATTTTACTTTGACAGATCCTTCTGACATCAAGAAGTTAAGGAAGAAATAAAGTTATAAAAACACAAGGTAAGTTGTGCTCATGTTTATTAGGCTTGTGCGAAGTGGCTAGTATTCACTTCAGATTCTGATTCGGCTGATTCTGGGGACAGTGATTGGTTCTGGTGATTCAAGTTGCTGTCCTGAATCAATTCGGCTGAATCTGATTTGGAGATTCGGCCACTGCTGAATCGGCCGAATCTCCAAAATGGACAGGCCCCATTCCCTGCCCACTCTCCCAGCCCCATCAATGGCTGCTGCACCTGGCCCCAGGTCCCAACTCTTAAAAAAAAAAAAAAGCCCCAGACTCACTAGATCCTGCCAGGCCAGGAGGTGGGGGGAGAGGGGTGATCCCTGCTGCCCCCCACTGCCCTGTGCTGCATGGGGGGCTTTGCCACAAGTCCCCAGAAGCCCTGATGGCTGCTGCAGCAGCTGGTGAGTGGGGGCTATTTTTTTTTTTAAAGAATTGGGAGCTGGGGCTGGGTGGGCCAGCCATGGGTGGGGCTGGGAAGAGTTGGCGGGGGCTGGGGAGCTCATGGCTGAGCCCTCCATGCTCAGGGGGACTGGGGGAGCAGGCAGGGGATGTGGCCTGGTGGGGGTCCTCCCATGGTCCCTTCCCCTCTCCTCCAGCCCCCCGTCCCCCGCCCCCTACTTACCAGCATGGAGTCTGGGTCCAGCTCCCTGTGGCAGTGAACACGGACTGCCCAAATCTCTGAAGCTCTCTGAATCTTTTCTGAATCAATTCAGAGAGCTTTGAATCAATTCGGACCTTTTTATGGTCTCCTGATTCGATTTGGGTTCGGAGATTTGGCTACCGAATTGAGCCAAATCTCCTCCAAATAGAATCAGCACCCGAAGCTTTGCACAGCTTTAATGTTTATGCCAGGCAGATAAAGAGAAAGATAATGTGTGAGGCCTGGAGCTGTTACAGCAAAAGTGAACCTGTGATGTGGTAAATCTCATCTATACCTGTATTGCCCAAACTTTTGGCCCTGTGGACAGGATAAGTTGTTCCATGGGCTGTATTTGGTCCATTGGATTGATTTGATGTGTGGGGATGGAGACCAATTTGGCATGAGGGACCAATCTGGAGTGTGGTCCCAGCTCTGTATCCCATGTACCATATTGCACCAATGGCCCCAGCCCCAGTCTCACACACCAAATTGGGCCCTGATCCCACACACCAGATCATGCCCATGGCCTGGTCCTAAAACAGACCCTGGGCCCAGCCCCATGTACCAGATGGCATCCATGACCTGGACCCCCCTTATGCCTTGAACCCATAAACTGGATTTGGCACCAGCCCTGTATACTGGATTGAGCCTGAAACCCTGACCTTGCATGCCAGATTGGTCCTGCAGCCATAGATCCAGCCCTGCATGCCACATTGCACCCCGTGCTAGAACAGGTCCACAGCCGTGGCTGGTGTGAAGGGCTATGTTATCTGGCCCACAGGGCTTGGAAATTTGGCAGCAGAAGAGTGGTGGCAGTGTTGATTGCTACTAATCTCCCACTGCTAAATCTCCAGACCTGTTGGGAGCTCTGTGGGCTAGATGACATGGTTATGCAGTCCAGATCTTAGCTAGAGGTTGAACACCACTGGGTTAGATCGATGCTAGAACTGATATTCTTCTCAGTTGCCATACTTGATATGGCAGACTATGCGTATAAGTCATAAGATTAGGCTTGTCCTTCAATTTTCTTTAAAGGGTGTTGCACACATGCTTCTCAATACTGTTATGAAAGCATACATGGTTAAAGAATCTCTTACCTTATAAAATCTGCAAGATAAATGGGGAACAGGGAGAAAATGGAAAGGATGCTAAAATTACTATTTCTGAGCTTTCTGCTGTTGGAGATGTTGCTAAAGTAGCATATTGCTTGTGACTCCAGTAAAATAAAAGCCTGCTGTAAGAGATTGTACAACAATCCATCTTGCTTGAGTGCTTGGGGGATTGCAGAAGAATTATCTTTATTGAAAATGAGCAGGAAAAAAATTGCATCATTGGCAGCAGATGAAAAAATAATGCTTTGTTTGGTACAGGAAGAACACTTGCATTTCCAAAGAGAAGTTTTCATGGAAACAAAACACAGATCTTTACAGCAAAACTCCATGTGACAGAATCTCTAAGCAAGGCATGAAGGCCAAGAAATTAGCAAAGGATTACTAGGGAAGTATCCTGTTTCTCCTGCATAAGACAGCTAAATCCTTAGTAAGACATGCTTTTTTTCCTAGCAGTTGACTGAGGCTTCCAGCAGTACACCATGTTTCTACTCAGATATGCTGTCATAAGTCACTTCCTTCAATGGGAGTAACATTTCAATTTTTTAAATGTATTTTCATTTCTGCTCTGATTACATGTTTATGTCAGCAGTACAGTCAATGAGATAAAGGCAGAACAGGAGACAGGGAATCACCAGATGGACCATTTCTCTAAGTGAGTAACCTGTTGCTGACAGTGCCCAGTATCAGATACTTTGGAAGACGATGAAGAAGTCCCATGATAAACAATTAAGGACTACTTTGCACAAAGGGGGAATTTCTTCAGATATAATTTGGCTTCAACACTGAAGCATGAGATATCATAGCTAAGCATTTGATAAATATTGTATCTGGTTAAACTATGGCTGTTTTTATGGTCCAAATCCTTTTGAATCTTAAAAATCTTATTGCAGTTTAATAACATGTTTTGTGTTTTTTGAAAGTAATTCCTATTATACTTTAAATCTTTTACCTTTTCATTTTTTTGATCTTCCATTATAAAAGGCATTCTAGTGCATACCTATATATTTATAAATCTGTTTAATTATCCTTTAATCTAATTTCCTTAGTACTGAAGTAAGGCTCACTTGTCTTTAATATCCAGGATCATTACTAATGGCTTGAAAAAAAGATAGCTACAATATTTGAATGCTCCAGAAAAATAGTTGAGTTTAATGAGACTCCAAATAAAATAAAACATGTTTGTTATCAGTGTACTGCTTTTGGGTGCCCATACACGTGCTCCGACATGTTCTGATTAGAATGTGTCGGAGCAAACTTGATTAATCGAGCCTGCTGGAGCGTTTTAATTAGAACTCTCCAGTGTGCTGCAGCATCTCATTATTCAGTGTCTCACATTTTTGAAACGTGGGACACTGAATACACAAGACACTGCAGCACTTTAATTAGAATGGCTCCCGAGAGCCACTGTAATGAAAATGCCACCCCCGCAACCACAGAACACAGGTATGCATCTTTAACTTTTTTTTCAGAAGTCTAGCTCTGATGATTTGCTGTTCTCTGATTTATTGATGTGTTCCAGTACCTTCTCGCTTGACAGCCCAATTTGAACATACCTCTGCTTTATTGCTAAGAGCAGAATTTATAGAGTTCATTTAAATATTGTGATACAAATATTAAGAAATCGAAGCCATTGTTTTATATGCAAAAATACATGCTTTCAACTGAAAGCTACATTATGCATACATTGTAGTTATATTTTCTGGGCATGAATTATATCCATCTCTCTTCTGTATGGCTCTGAACACATCCTCAAGGCTGAACAAATAATACTATTTACCCTGACACTGCATATATTTCAGGGAAAGCTATGATTAGGTATCTAACTTGTCACTTGTTTGTGCGACCTTCTAGTCTGCATGAGCATTTCTGCATGAGGAAGCAAGTCTCCTTTCCTTGCTTTGGTCAGTAACACTCCCTTCTTCTACCTTTTTTCCTTGTTATACATTTGATTTATTTTATTATTGTAAGTTATGAGAAAAATAATAGCACTCTGAATCACCCTCAAAATGTTGGCTTTACATTTTACTTTTTAAAAGAAAAGATGAGTGAAACATGAAACAGTGACTCATTTAATAGCAGGGTTTATGTTAGCTATTTTTGCTTTACACACTAATTTTCTGAAGTTTCCTTTTGACCTCTTAGACACAGAACATTTTCTAAACCATACATCCTTCAAACAGTGGGAAAAGACAGAGTTCCAGCATCTCTTTGGTTTTAGTCAGAAATAAGCTAATGCTTTGGGAATCCTTCCTTACAGTATAGACATCACCAGACTCACCAAAGCTAATGCCAAGAACAATTTTGAACTTCATCATCACATTCCATTCCAGAGCCACAAGTCCAAGGGCAGAAGGATGCTGCCTGCCAGACCCGACACCCAGGGTATGCAGCGTCCCGGGTGATATTTAGGCAATATTTCCCTCTGACCTTGCAAGCGCGCTTGCATGTTCATGTGTGTGTGTGTATATGTGTGAGAGTGTCTTAGGGGGTGGCAAAACTGTTTTTTTTTAACTGTGCACCAAACCCCCCTCCTTTTTCTCCTCTTCTTTTTTCCTTCTCACAGAAAACTTTCGTGGGTGGAACTTGCTGGGGTCAAGCCCACAGGCCAGTGAAGGGTGGATAGTGAACAGTGAACAGTAGATACTGAACTGAAACCCCCCCCATTTGTTTTATATTTTTATGTTTATTTTGTTATTTTGTTACATTTTGTATTTATTTTATTTTAATATTGTCAATTTTGTATATGGTTTTTCTTTTTCAGTTAGTTCAGTAAAGTTTTTTCTTCATATAATAGATGTGTCGTGTTCTTTGTGATGGTGGGGTTTGTTTTTGGAGACCACACCCACCTCAGTGGTGGCGATGCTGTGGGGGGAGGACGGGGGTTTAGTTATGGCATTACTGGAAAGACTTGCAAAGACTTGCAGAGAGTTGCAGGGTGGACTTGTTAAGGGCGGGATCCAGCGAGATATGTCTTGTAAGAAAAAAGACTAAACTCAGGGCCTTTAGCAGGTCTCTAAAGACAATTTAGTAAGTCTTAAAATGCATTATAATGCATATGATATGGTTGCCAACGGGGGTGGGGGTTGGGGTTAATGCCTGGAAAACAGCTTTTTTTTTTTCTTTGCAGGCAGGCAGGAAAACAGCTTCTATTTTCCTTTGTACTGTTATGGGAGATCCGATACAATTTTTTTTCCCCAATGCAACATTTGCTTTGTTTGCAATGCAACATTTGCTTTACAAAATCCTGCGTGCAGCAGCTTTTGGAGCGGGGTTTGTGGACCGCCCCCTCCTCCCCATATGCTTCAACCTGCTCCCCTCCTGGAGAGAGCACATCACTTTGTTCAGGATTGCTTTGTCCTCCCTTGCCATGCAGGCAACCTGAAGGAAATGCAGTTATGCAGAGGCAACTTACTTGACTGTTCAGTCTGGATTCCCTTTCTCAGTGAGACAGGTGCTGAGGCTTATGTTCTCCCTTCCTAACCTGTTTTTCCTTTTGCTGCAGCTTTCAGTGAAGCCGAAGTCATAATTCTATGTTTATGACATCAGCATATTGCTATAGAAAAAAGTGATTCCTCTCAGCCTTCTCAAAGGACAGGAAGAAGAGGGAGACGAGGAGCAAGACTCCCAAGGCAGCCCAGGGTAATCTGCCCTCTCCAGAATAAAGTATATTTAGAAAGAACTTCTTTTCATCAAAATTCAAGAAAATTGTAATACCTCCTTTTTCTACACTAGGTATTGGCATGTCCTCATCAAATGGGTCTCAGCTAAGCAGGGAGCTGCTAATTAGCCAAGGCCATGGTTTCAAAAGGCACTATGCCCAGGGTTTTTTTTAAATTTCCCCACAGTTCCTCTCCCACTCACAGCCTCCAGCATTTGATGTCTGTGGTCCCCCTAAATCCCATGCTAAATAACTAATATAGACCATTGTGTGCCTTTAGACCGGTGCCCACAACAGTCCACCAAGGGTCCTGGGGTTTGCAGGTGTCTACCAACTGCTGCATTGGAAGGGTGGTCAGTTCAAGTGTGCAGGCAGATGTTTGCAGGGGAAAAGAGGTTTGCACCTGCATAGAAGGGCCTGAGCAGAGGCTGGAGTTTGGAGAGTGGGTATCTGGTCATGTCTGGACAGTTTCTCATGAGGGTGATGTGTGAAGGGTGCTTTGTCCATGTAAGAACTGCTTGTGCTCCAGAGATTAAGCATTGCAATAGTTGGCCTGCTTACTCCTAGGCCTTGACATAGTCTCTTTTTTCCTGCTTACCTAAGTGGCCTTTTTGAAGTGGCCATTTGCACATCCAGAGGTACTCTGTCTCTGGATACAGAGCCACACACATGTGGCTGACCATGTATATATCCAAACTGTATGCATCAGATGGCTATCCCCAGATGTATTATTGAGGTCCCTGGAGGGGAGGCCAACCAGTCTGAAATATGGGCTCTGTTTGTGTCCAGCCTGCGAAGCAACTGCTCTCACTCCCTGACCCCCCTGGCTGGCTGCAAACCACTCCCCCACACCTCCCAGGTCCATGAAATCAAGCAAGAGCAAGTATAAATCATATTTTTTCCCGTCATCTTTATTTTTTTCACAATAAATTGGCTTGTAGTCAATTGCATTTAGAAATCACAATAAAGCTAAAAAAGTTTAGATTTCTTAAAAATCAATTATGCTGTTGGTAGTCAAAAGTTGGATTTTTTTTTTTTACACTACAGCCATTGCCAGCAAATGCAAGACACTATAAAACACCAATTCACAATATGCTCCCATGTCCCTTCAGTAATCCCTTGATATCACATGGATTGATGGAGGGCTGCATGGTGGGAGGGTAAGAGGGAAGGATGAAGGGAGGCACGGTTGAGGCTCCCTCAGGTCCAGATTGATGGGTCAACTCAGCTGGCTGGCTGAGTTGGGCCATGCTACTTCCTCTTCATGTCAGTCACATTGGACCTCTGGAATCTTTGCTGGGCACAAAGCTTTGGGAGGGGTGGAGGGGTCCCCCAGGTGGGGGAGTGGGGGAGGG
>NW_005842424.1:1036370-1037967 GCF_000455745.1 Alligator sinensis
AAGATTTTTTAAAACATGTTTTTGTTACATTTTGTACTTATTTGATTTTAAAATTGTCTATTTTTGTATACAGTTATTCATTTTCAGTTAGTTCAGTAAAGTTTTTTCTTCATATACTACACGTGTCATGGTTTTTTTGGGGATGGTTGGGTTTGGTTTTGGAGACCACACCCGCCTCGGTGGTGGGGATGCTGTGCTGGGGGGGAGGGGGAGGCGGGGTTAGTTATGGTATTACTGGAAAGACTGGCAAAGAATTGCAAAGAGTTGAGGGTGGACTTGTTAAGGGTGCGGACTAGCAATCAATTCCATTGAGAAATCACAATAAAGCTAAAACAGTATAGACTTTTTTTACTCAACTATGCTGTTGTATCCTAATTTTTTTTACTCTACAGCCATTTCCAGCAAACACAAGACAATATAAAACACCAATTCACAATATGCTCCCATGTCCCTTCAGTAATCCTTTGATACCACATGGATTGATGGAGGGCATGGTGGGAGGGCAAGAGGGCGAGAAGGAGGGATGGAGGGAAGCATGGTTGAGGCCCCCTCAGGTCCAGATGGATGGCCTGACTCAGCTGACTGGCTGAGTTGGGCCATGTTACTCCCCCTCCATGTCAGTCACATTGTACCTTTGGAATCTTTTCTGGGCACAAAGCTTAGAAAGTAATACCTTAATTTTCTACCTCCTGTTAAATCTTTGGACCCCCATGCCACCTATAGTGTAAGTTCTCTCATGTATGTACCACAATCCGAAGTTGGTGGTAGGTACATGGCCAGTAACCAGGTGCAGGGTGAGAAGACTATATGAAGTGGGACTACATAACTTGTGCAAATTGAGCTCATGCTTGGGCCAAAGCCAGTGAAGAAACCTCAGCTTCTGCCACTGCAGTAGTCAAAGCTAACCAGGAGGAGGGTGAGAGATCTAAGGCAGAGAGCAGGCAAAGCAACCAAGTAGGCCTCTGCAATTCAGAGGAGAAACTCAAGCTTTTTGTGGGGAAGAAGGCACCACCTGTGACCCAAGACCTGCCACTGCAGTGATAGCACATGATTGCAGCTTGCTTGGTGGTCAGTAGTGACTCCAAAGATACAAGGGTGCAATGGAGAGGTGTCATAAGGCACAGGGCAAGTGGGGAGAAGAGGTCTTGGTCAGCAACCAAGAAGAAGGCTTTGTAGCCAGTACCAGCTCCAGAGGTACAATGGAGAGGTGTAAGGCACATGGCAAGTGCTGATGCTTGCACCAAAGCCAATGAAGAAGGCTCAGCTTCTGTGTGAGAAGCAGGAAGGATTTTTACAAGGGTGAAACAGAGAGGTCAGGTCGGGATGTGTCTGCTTGATTGCTGAGGATGTATGTGCCTGCTTGGTTGCTTAGGTGTAAGGCAGAGGGCAAGTGGGCCGAACAGCCTACTACTCAGACTGCGAATGTCAAGTGCTGATGCTCACGCCAAAGCCAGTGAAAAAGCCTCAGCTTCTGTGTGAAGCTGATTTGATTATTTGATTCATAGATTCATAGTTTCATAGATTCATAGATGCTAGGGTCAGAAGGGACCTCAATAGATCATTGAGTCCGACCCCCTGCATAGGCAGGAAAGACAGC
>NW_005842424.1:1038678-1040458 GCF_000455745.1 Alligator sinensis
CTCATCCAAGTTGCTGATGAAGATATTGAAGAGTATCAGTCCAAGGACCGAGCCCTGCGGGACCCCACTGCCCACACTCTTCCAGGCCGATACTGACCCATCCACTACGACTCTCTGGGTGCGACCCTCTAGCCAATTCACCACCCACCGGACTGTGTAGTCATCCAAGTCACAGCCTCTTAACTTGTTTACCAGTACGGTGTGGGATACCGTATCGAAGGCCTTCCTGAAGTCTAAGTATACGACATCAACCCCTACTCCTGCGTCCAGGCATTTTGTAACCTGGTCATAAAAAGAGACTAGATTAGTCAGGCATGATCTACCTTCTACAAACCCGTGCTGGTTTCCCCTCAGCATAATTTGTCCTGCCGGGCTCTCACAAATGTAAGCCTTGATAATTTTTTCAAAGACTTTGCCTAGGATGGAGGTGAGACTCAACGGCCTGTAGTTGCCTGGGTCCTCCTTCCTCCCCTTCTTGAAAATGGGGACCACATTGGCCCTTTTCCAGTCCTCCGGGACTGGAAAAACCTGATGTTTTGATTATTTGAGCAAGGAAGGTACTTGAAGTGCATAAAACAATATGTCCCCCCCAACCAGAGCTGACCCACATTACACCACTGGTCCAGGACCGTGGGCAAATTACTCCCCCCGTGCAGAGCCAATCCTGTGTGCTGCGGCGGCAGGGGAGGGGATTTGGTTAGTATCTGGACGACACCGGCGGTGGCGCTGAGGAGTCACCCCATCTACTCCACCTGTCTCTGCAGGGCCCCCAAAGTGCTGTGCCCAGGACAGTCGCTTGTATTTGCACCCCCATAGGCATGACCCTCAGGGCACAGACAAGTGAGGTGTCACTTACCAAAGGTGGTGCGTAGCACATCGCCATGTCCACTTTCAAGTTGCACATCGCACAGGTGCGGGCATCAAATAGCACTCAAAATAGCAGCCTGCAGTCTTCTTGAACCCTGGATTCGTATTGCTGTGCCCCCCCCAGAAGCAAATCTCATTCCTGGGATAAGTACTTCTCTGCCCACTCTGTGCTGTCATATGTCCCTCACCTGTCTCAAACTTCTCTTGTTGATACAGTGAATGCGCACCCTGACCTCTGTTCCCCAAATTTATAGTGCTTGAGCAGGGCCATCCCCCCTCTGGCAGTCTTGTTTTGATGTGGAAAAAAACCCAGTTAGTTTGGCACTGGGCTTGAAAAGAGCGTGAAAGGAAGGTGGAAAAGTTTGCAAAGTCCCAGGGGTTTGTTTGCAAGCAAAGCAGGTCAAGGAAGGCTGGTGAAGGATGATCAAAAAAAGAGCACAATGGTGAGGCCCTGACTTTGCAGAATGGCTAGCTTTCCTAAAAGCGAGCCAGGCTGGCTGCTGGGGGGGTGCCACACCCAGGCAGCCCCCGCTGTTTACCTGTCCCCCTGTTCACCTCTGGAGCCTGCTGTGTACCGGTGCAAGAGAAATTGTTTGTTTCCAGGCAAGCAAAGCAAAGGTAGAAACTCTAGGGTGCCCCCCTGCAACGGCACCATGCAGGAAGCAGCAGGAAAAATGAAAAGAGGGAAATGAACCCAAAGAATGAACGAAATTCACCTTCACAACCAAGCAGTATAAGGGTGGATATGGGGGAAGACACAGGAAGACAGGAAACCATGATTTTTTTATTGTTTGCAACATAGTATTACAGCAGCTACTTGGTCTTCTTTGAATCATAGACTCATAGAAGTAGGGTCGGAAGGGACCTTGTAGATCTTCAAGTCCGACCCCCTGCCTGGGCAGGAGGAAACTGG
>NW_005842424.1:1040680-1052623 GCF_000455745.1 Alligator sinensis
TAGCCTCTCATTGTAGGGTCTGCCCTGCTGTCCCCGGATCATGCGGGTGGCCCTCCTCTGGACCCTCTCAATGTTGTCCACATCCCTCTTGAAGTGGGGTGCCCACAACTGGACACAGTACTCCAGCTGTGGCCTGACCAGTGTCGCGTAGAGGGGGAGGATTACCTCCTTGGACCTACTTGAGATGTATCTGTGGATGCACGATAGGGTCCGGTTAGCTCTGCCAACCGTGACCTTGCATTGTCAGCCCATGCTCATCTTGGAGTCAGTGATGACTCCAAGATCCCTTTCTGCCTCCATGCTCTCAAGAAGGGAGTTTCCCATCTTATAAGTGTGCTGCTGGTTACTACTGCCCAAGTGCAGCACCCTGCACTTGTCAGTATTGAAACGCATCCTGTTTTTGTTAGCCCACCCTTGCAACCTATCCAGATCTTGCTGCAGTCTTTCCCTCCCTACCAGCGTGCCCACCTCACCCCAAATTTTGGTATCATCAGCAAATTTAAACAGGTTGCTTTTCACCCCGTCGTCCAAATTGCTGATAAAGAAATTGAACAGTGTGGGCCCAAGGACCGAGCCCTGGGGGACTCCGCTGCCCACTTCCCCCCAGATCGAATATGATCCATCCACCACCACCCTCTGAGTACGACCCTTCAGCTTTGCTTTTACTCCACCATGACCCTAAACCGCCCCTGTCTCCCTGAAATGCAGTGGCACCCTCCTGGCCCTGTTGGCAGTCACAGGGCCCTGCTGTGACCCCACTGAGTTAGGGGGAACAGACTCGGCTGTAATTCTCACTCGTCTTGCACAGAGGCAAGATGAGTGGACTGACTTTTCCCTTTCGGGTGTCATAGCCATTTATTTAAGTAGCTCTGCACACTCTGAAAGGCATTCTTGAACGTGGCATGCGAACTCTGTAATTCAGCACGGGACTCCTCGACCACATCTCTCAAATTCCTCATGGTGTCTCGTACTTCCTCGAGGATGGCATCCTCCTTATGCTGGGACTCATGGAATTCGTCCCACCAGGCTTCACTTTGCACTCTGGCTACTGAGGACTCTGCCAAAACCTTGAGTGAGGTTTCACGGGACCATCTTTGCTTGCTGCGAAAATCTCTGCAGCGCTCTGCTGGAGTGCTAGTGGTGCACTGTTTCCGGTGGCCATGGGTCACGGTGGCTGCTAAACCAAGAAAAAAGCATTGGTCGCCTTCCCCCCAAAAGAAGGAAAGTACACACCCCCACCCCAACCATGCAGTGCACAAATTGCTGGCAGGCATGGAAACAGACCCTGCAACACTGGGACACCACTCGTACTTCCTAAAACTTATGAGTACTTGCTGCTCCGGGAACAGGTTCATGCTTGCCACCGCTAGCTGCAAAAAATTAATTAAACCTAATCATTAGCTATCGAACTCGGTCTGCACCACCGCCCAAAGAACCTGGTGACCCACCTACAGCAACACATAAATTTCTCCGCCTTCTCCCAGGGGGCCCCCCAAACCCAACCAGCAGGAACCTGGGAGTTGCCTGGCAGTGGCAAGAGGCACATTAGAAGAGACTTATCAGATCCAGCATGGTCTTGGGTCTTGGTAACAGTAGATGATGCATTGGCTGCATGGGATTCTTTCTTACCCTCAACCTCCTCTGCTTCATAATCTGTGCTACTCCATGGAATGGAGGTGCTAAGTAGCACTAACTGTAAGGTGACCGATGGTTCTTCCTGTCACTCATCAGGGAACAGGGAGCAGACTCCTAACAGCTAAGACATGCCCCAGGTTTCACCCTCAAGAGGGGTTGCTGCCACTGCCTCTGCCTCTTTTTCCTCTTCCTCCACCTCCACCTCCAGCCCAACCCCGGTGCTGAAAGTCTCCAAACCTGGGGTGTCACCTGCATCCTTGGAGAGAATGATGGCCAGCTTGTCATAGAAGGGGGCAATTGTGCGACCTGCCCCACAATGAGAGTTCGCATCTTTGGCTCTGTAAAATGCTGATCTCAGGGACTTGATCTTGCACTAGACCTGGGTCCAGTCATGATTGTGCTCTCGTGCCTGCATGCCTTTTGTGATCTCAACATAAATAGGCTTATTCCTCCTACTTTCCAGCTTTTCTATGATCCTTTGCTCCGACCAAATGTCGATTAAGTCTTCCAGTTCTTCCCGACTCCAGTTGGGTCCATGGGCATTGGAGGTATCAGCCTCCTGTGCTGTTGGCTCCATAGTGCTGGCCTTGGAGTTCTGAGACATGGCAAAGCAGATCATGGTCAACAGCACAAGCAATTTGTGAAAGGGGCTGGCAAATTTGGGGCGGGGGGGGACCTTTATATTCAAGCTGTGCTTTCATGAGGGTCTGGGAAAATTCTAAGAATTGTGAAGTCATTACCTGTAATTGTCAAGAGACCCAAAGGTGATGAAGCACCCAGTTAACAATAAAAAAGATGTTGATGGGGTAAATAAGGCCATTATAGTTGGGATGGCTGCTCAATGGCCCAGAAAGTTGCAAAAATTGATACCTACCTACCTGCTTGTGCAAAATAATTTTACTACAGAATCACAGCCTGTTTTCCATTAAGTGGCAAAAGTTTTGAGTAGCCAGGGAGTAGGCAAAACATTTTCTGTTTGCAAACTTGATTACATCACAATGCCAGCTGCAAAGCTCAGGATGAAAGGATGAAAGGGTGTGCAAAAGCCCCAATACTCCAGGGTGCTGAGGTGAAGTGTTGAAAAAGCAGCTACATCAAGCTCCAGACCAACCACAAAGTCCCTGCCCCCTGCTTGGTGCAGATGGGTGAGAGGTCACTACTGACAGAGAGGGACAACATGGAGAATGAGGATGAAGTATGCAACATGATGGAGGACATGGAGCAGAAGTACATGGAGGAGGAGGAGGAGGAGGAGGAGGAAGTACTGGTTGTGCAAATGCTGTTTATTGCTGGATTACTGCTGGAACGCCTGAGAAGGATAGCAAGTGTGCTACACTGTTCAGTGACAAGTTGTGGTCCTGTTTTAACAGCATTAATGACAACGAGGAGAAGAAGAAACAACTCAGGGGGCTTGCAAAGAAGGCAAAGTGAATAAGTGGAATTTGACCAGGCTCTGTGGAGAAACCTGAGGAGGAGGACCAGAGTCCGCACAGTGTGGGCCTGTGAGAGCAGCTCGGACTGGTGGGAGTGAATTGTGCGGACCACTTGGAATGACCAGCAGTGGCTGGAGATGTTCTGAATGAAAAGGGAGATGTTCTATTATATTGTCTCGATGCTAGGGCAGGATACAAACATCACAAGGCAGGATACAAACATGGTTCAGGCCATCCCACCAGACAAGAGGGTTGCAATGGCCGTTGTGAAACTGGCCAGCTCATATAGCCTCTGTTACATTGCTAACCAGTTTGGCATGGCTGCCTGCACAGTCAGGCAGGCAACTGGAGAGGTATGCCAGCTGCTTAAGGACATTGCTGCAAACAAAATTATCTACCTGGTGAATCCGCAGCAAGTCACAGATGACTTTAATGAGAAAGGGTTCCCGAACTGCGTGGGGGCTTTAGATAGCACTCACATCCCATTGCTGTGCCCTGCAGGGAGTGAGAGGACTTACACAAACAGGAAAGGACATGCCTCCATGATCCTGCAAGCCATGGTGGACCACCGGGGCTGGTTCACCTACATTCATACCAGGTGGACCAGCAGCATGCACGATGTGCGTATGTTCAGAAACTCCCCTCTGACTGCCCTCATGGAGAAAGGACACTACTCATTTGGCATGGAAGAGACAGTGATCTGCGGTGTCACCATTCCTCCGGTTATATTTGTGGATGCTGGTTACCCCCTAAAGCCCTCGCTCATGAAGCCTTATGGAGGGAGTGTTACCGACCCGCAGAAGCTGGCTTTCAACTACCACCACAGCAGTTGGAGGATGGCTGTGGAATGTGTGTTTGACTGACTGAAAGGACAATGGAGGGCGCTTATGTGCTGGCTCGAGATGGATCAAGAAAATCTAATGGTCTTTATTGTGGCAGCCTGTGCTGCACAATATCTGTGAGAGCTGCAGAGAGGTTTTCAAGGGCTCGTGGGAAGAAGAAATGTGACAGGCAATAGCCAGACAACAGAGATGTGGGGCAGCAGCACAGGGAATGAGGAGATATCCTCTAGGAGAGGCTGGTTGGGCGGCCCTTGTGCATGATTGTATGGTAGGCTATACTGCTGACAACACCCCTAGGAGTGCTTTGTTCTAAAATAAAAATAAATTCATTTAAAAAAAAAAATCTGTGTCCGTCTACAGGGGTGTGCGGTGTTGCAGATGGGGGGCAGAAGGGAGGACAGTTAGGGGAAAGGGGAGGAAATCTGGACTGGGCTATGGGTTTGCTGCTTCCAGACTGTGCGTGGCTTGGGAGAGGGGCATTACGTACTGTCACCCACATGTGAATGAGCCCCTTGGGGGCGGAGGGAGAGGAGGAACAAGATGAAGAGCAAGCCACATTTGAAAAACATTCCAAAAACATTTCTAAAACAATTCACAACACACCTCCAAAAGCCGCATGTGGCACTACACAAACAGATTGACAGTGTACCTGGACAGGGAACGGGAGGGTTCCAATGGGACAAAGATCAATGAGCTTGGGCATGCTGGGAAATATAGTTCAGTCCAGAAAAACCAAACAAACAAAAAGCCAGAAGACCTCACCACCACCACCAACATCGACAGCAATCGCCAATCAACCAGGCAGCAACAAACGCCCACCCACTCACCTGCTACTCTTATGATATCATAGCCCCACCAGCTACTCTTATGATAAAGCAGTTATTAAGCAGCTATAATAGTTAATGAACCAATGAAGGCCCCCCCCCCCATATATTTGCAGCATGGTGGGCTGGGAATGGAAAGGAATGGAAGGGGAGGATTCACGTGGCTTGTCTTTGGGATTGGGATGCGGGTCTTTGGGATCGTGTACTGATGGAGAGAGACCAAGCTGAATGAGCACAGGCGGGTGCAAGTAACAAAAAGGATTTTGGGGTGACCATGACTGTGCCCAGGGGAGACTACCAGTGAGAGTCAGGACTGCCCAGTGAGATTCTGGGGGTAGGGACTGGGGAGCCTGTGTGGGGGTTCACATGCACCTCCTGCTGTAATACATTAGGAAAGACATTCTAGGAGGTAAATTGGTATTTGACTCCCCCTACTGACATCTGTGGGGAATGACACACGGGGGCTTATCTCGCTCGAAAGTGCCGTTCATGAAAACATGAATGCCATGTTGTGCAAACAAAAATGCACCGCACCAAAATAAAAGCCGCATTAAAATTTTCGGGTGGTTTATATTATAACTCCTGTACCGTCTAAACACACCCTTTGAATGTCTGTTCCTAGCCTCTATGTCTTGCCCCTTTAAACTATAAACTCTGAAACTGTCATGCTTACATAATCCCAAATCATATTCCAAGCCTTTTAGGGTTCACCATCAGTAATTATTTCATAGCACCCTGTTTTCCTACATTTAGGCATATCTACCATGCTTCTTGTTTTCTGTTTCACTAAGACATAATGTCCCAGAATAAGGGTCAGCAACTTTATAGCTTGCAGGCTGGACCTGGTCTGTGGAGTCATTTGGTCTAGCCTGCAGATATAGGACTTCATTGACATTTGACGGTGGGGGGCTTTGCCAGCTAAGGGTGCTCTCCCCATGCCTCCATGGGGAAAAGAGCTGGTGGAAGCTTGGTCCTAGCACCCATCCTTTTCTTACCTGAACTTGGTCACTCTAGTCTGCAGCCCCAAAAGGTTGCTAACTGCTGACCTCGAACACACAATGAAATGATGGACATAATGATGAGCTGTAGCAGAAAGGGAAGCCACTATTTTATCTCATCTCATTTGAAGAATTTGTTCAAGGAGATTCAAACATCTTAATTCTGTTATGGTAAGTTGTTTTTTTTTAAATTCTAGTTAGGCAGGGATCATATAACCCTATATATACTGCAGTTAGAATGTCTTATTTCTGTTTCCCCCGTATTTCTGCTCTGGTTTTTACCATAATATGTCTAGACTATTGTTAAAATTGTTGAGAATCATTTTTGATATCCAGGAAGAGGCTGTAACTATTGATATGCAACTTATATAAATTTTCCCATAACATTTGAATAAGGTCAAGAACAATCAGATTGAGATATGATGTATGTAAAATACTGACCTCAGAACAATGCTGCTTTAACCAGGAACACTGGAAAAACACTGCCTCAGCCAAAAGCATTCCAGGGTGGTTGTAACATTTATTTTGCCAGCAGAATCCCAGCATTCAAGTGGTATGTGAGCTGAAAACATTTAATGTAAGAGAATGTCTGCAGGACATGACCAAAGAAAGATTTGCCTTTCTCCACTGTGTTTATTTAACAGGCTTTTGGCCTCCATAAACAACAGGTCAGTGATAATGATAAAGAAATGCACATATTGGCTGGTTAAACAGAAAAATGTTGAAAGCAGTACAAATTGTTTTGGAGGAACACAGCAAGAGAAACAATATAAGAAAATATTGGCGACAAGTTTATTGTTAAAACAAAACTCCCTTAAAGAAACAGTCTATAATTAAATGCATCAGATTAGATGTCACAGCAGGAACTCACATATATATTGATTATGCGTGGAGCTGTTTCCTTGCCAGTTCCTATGTCTTCAGTGAAACTAGAGAAGGGCCTGAGCATCTAAGTTCAAATCTAAGTCTGAATTACCACAAAGATAGAGCAAGTTCAGTCATGGGAAGCTTGCTTTGGAGCATTAAATGATTGTAGCCAGGAGCCAAGTTTAGAGTCAGAAAAAAGTTTTCCCAGTAAGCTCAAATGTCAATGCTATTTAATATTTAAACTGCAGCAGTAATCAGATTCCTAAAAATCAGACTTGGTCCTCATTGTGCTAGTCACTAGTAAAAATGGGGCTGAGTTTTCAGGTGTCCCAAGCTCATACCCAGAGAAACTAGGGGGTAGAGAAAAAAAATCTGAGAATCATTTTCAATCCATAGACTGGCCAAGAAATGTAGTGGCCTTGAGCTCTTGTTAGAGCCTTTAGGGAGCCTTCTGCTGGTCCAGAATCTCCAGGCCACACTGCTCACTGATACTTCCTCATTTCACCCCACCATCTTGGTACACCCCATAGTCCAGAGAGCGAGACCCAGCTTTGCTGACTTTGTATCAGCTGTAGAGTACTCCCCACCAGACAATCATCTATTCCCTTTTAGGGGTGATTTAAGGAGTGGCAAAAAGGGGTATTAGCAGGAGAAAAGGCTTAAACCAGAGCTGCGCTGTGGGCTAGATCCAAAATGGGACATAGGCACCACAACACTTGTTATTACAATGCTTAAATTCTAGATTCCTGCTCAGCAGAATAGAATCCAAGATCTATTTAGGCCCCTCAGCTTCCTGCACAATGCAAGAGGGGAGCTAGATAAGAGGAATGGGGCCCAAATTAGCCAGCATGCAGAATGGGGAGCTGTCAGAAGTCAGGACCTTGAGAGTCACCTAATGTATAGGGGACATACTGAGGACAGGGGGCACCTGAGACACAGAAGTCAGGTCTAATTCATTCTCTCTCAGGGCCAAATGAGAATTAGGTGGAATTTATTCATGTGTTCCAAAATGACTGTGCTCCTGTGGCCCCAAAGCTACTTAGGTGCCCCGAATGAATCGACATCTCTGTTGGACTTGAAAAGATCAGGAAAAGATCTTGATTTAGACCTGTGCACATGCCCCAAAGCAATCCAAATCAAGCACCTAAACACCTGCTTTAGCTGTGTTTTGGACCAAATAACATCCACATAATTTCTTATTCCATAAGCCTCCAGTGAACATGCTAATACTAGATAGACACCAATAACATTCAATTCAGTTAAAACAGTGACTTCACTTTCAAATGGTGGTGGCCATGGTAGTAATAGTATCCACCTCTACAAGGATTATTTATGCATTTTACATTGGACAGTCATTGGTTAAAAATTGGTAGCAGGGAAAGGAATCACAGTTTTCTCCCTCTTCATCACTGTGCCACATGACTGTTTTCCTCTGGCCACATGACTTGAATTTTTGGTTGTGACATGGACCCTCTTTAACAGGAAGGGTTTCGGTGGCTCTCAACCAATGTAGTCTATGTCCTTGTGGTTAGGGCATGCTCCTGTGAGTTGGGGAATATAGGTTTGAGTCCCCGTAGGCTGAGGAGGGCCTAGAATCTGCTTCTTGAACAAGTGCTTTAATCACTAGACTATTCTGCAAAAGGTAAGCAACCACAACCGTGGTCATTCAAGAACAAACTTAATATTGCTATTGATATGAATTAGGCACTGCTGTGGGTCCTGTGGATCCTGAGCAATAGGATCAGCAAGCTGAAGTCCTATTTCAATTCCTAAATGTGCTAGTGCCACTTAAGCCAAGTTGGTTGTCTACTGCTCTGCAACTCTGCAATTATCATTTTCCCTTGAATCACACCTAGCTTGTCTAAATGTTCTGTGTGTGGCTTCCACATCCCCAAATTGAGCAGTTCATGTGGTACTTAACAGATACGTATCATGCTTAGATCTGATCCAACTCATCCTGATTTCCCTGTATTGTGGTCACAAGATATCATACTTCTTTGATGGACTGAATGTCATGTGCTTGAGTACTCTGTCATGCTGAGTGGCAGGCTAGGTTGCAGTGGGTGGTACTGTAGCCCTCCCTCTCTCCTATAGGTGTGCCATCCAAATAGGAACTGTTTTGCCCTGATGTCATAGCGACCGTCATAGTGAGTCACTTAACTTGCTATCCATAGTGTGCTGTCACTGAATGACCATAGCATAGTGCCCCACTGTGCTTGGAAACCCTATCTGAAGAGATGCTGAGGAGAGTGCTGGGGTACGTCTTACCTGGAGTCTGGAAGGAGCCCCTGTTTCCTTGAAGAAAATGATTCTGTATCAAGTCAATATCCTTGTGCTTTCTGAAAAAGGCAGCTCCCTTCATGTTCCCAGAGCTGCTTGTGAGAAAGACTATTTGCTTTATCCCTCAGCATTTGGCAGTGTCTCATGAAGGTACTATGCTGAAGGATGTCATAGGAGATGCTGCCTGTTTTCAGGCTGTATACCCTGGAGCACCTGCTGGATTTGTTTGGGGCTTCGCACAGAAAATGGGAAAGGTGTGCATCTCCCTGGGCACATCTACACTTGCAAATAATGCAGCAGCAATAAAGTACTCTAGAGTAAACTCTCCCTGCAGTGCATCTACACATTCAGAGACGCAGAAGCAGATTCGCTGCTCTTAGCATCAGACTGTTCCTGCGCCCTGTGGCCCTACATCAGGCCCCTGAAGCAGCCAGGGGGAGGTCTAGGTTCCTCTGGGTGCTAGCTCAGGGGCTGGTAGGGAGCATGGGGCCAGGAGATAGCTCTCTCCTGGCAGGGGCTGGGACATTGCTCCCTGCCCCCAGAAGCTGCCTGCTTCCAGGACAGGCTACTCCACTGGAGCTCGGGTGGGGACAATGTCCCCCTGCCCTGGCAGCAGAAAGCTCCCATCCCCCACACCACGATCTTGGGGCCTGGGTTGGGAGATTCTTATTTCCCAGCCCAGGCCCTGTGACTGTGGGGCTTGGGCTGGGAGATAAGGATCTCCCAGCCTCGGCTCTGAGATTGCTGCAGGAATCTGACTCAGGGCTACAGGAATTTGACTCACTCCTTTGGGATCTCCAGCATCTGTACCCTCTCCAGAAGGTAGCATATGATCTTCCTTTCAACAGAATAGGGCTTAGTATTTTCAAACATGATCAGAGAAATAGATCACAGTGCTCTTCTCATATACAAAAGCTTAGTGGTTGGAGCATTGTGGAGATTGACTAATGTTCAGAGATCCTGGTTTTATCTGTTAAAAAATGCAAAATTCTCTGATTAAAACACCCCTAATCTGCATTTTTCCACAATTAAAATGAAACACCAGTATACGTCAGTTGAACACAATGTTTTATTGAATTATTTACAATTTTAAAGCACTTTGGAAGCCTACCAGTGCCTCAAGCATTATAATAAAATAAATTCTAAATAGTTATATATTTTGGGTTTTTTACCATGGAAAATCAGAGCTTACCCTGCCCCCTTTGCTCACCAGGACATGGCTCACTCACGAGGATGTGGAAAATCTGAGCTCCCGTGCTCCCTTTTCTCACCCCCTGCCCCCACACTGCTTTGTGGTGCTGAGCAGCCCTGACATGCCAGTGCCCTGCCCCTACCCATGCTATTGATCCTCACTCCCAACCCACAGCTCCTGCCTGCCCCTCACTCACTCTCTCCTGGCAACAGCTCCCCCCTGCACCAGATGCATGTGTGGGGAGGGGGGTGTGTGTGGTTTAGGGTGTGGGTGTGTGGTGCAGGAGGTGTGTGGGCATAGATGACACCATTGGCGATGTGTCAGGGGGGCATGGGGGAATATGTGGCCCCCAGATTTATGTGCCAACAGAGGGGCACAGAGCAGGGGCCTGCAGCCTGGCCGGACTGGCAATGGGCAGGAGTCATTTCCATGGCTCAGCAGGTGCAACCCAGCATGGGAGGGCAGAATGGGGCAGGGAGACTTGGTGCTGCTGCTGCTGCCACCACCACTGGGAGCCCCATGCCTGTTGCGCTGCCATGGCCACCAAGGTGAGGTGCCTTCTGTCTGCTGCCACAGTGGCAGGCTATTGGACAAAAGGTAGCATCTGCCATCACTGGATACTGAGCTGCACAAGCAAGCTCTGTTAAATCACTTGGCACAGTCTGTTCCTGTCAAATCAATTAGGAACTTAGATGTTAGGCACCTCCCAGCATGAATTTGGATAGCAACAGAATTTTGGCAGGACACAATCTTTAATAGCTGGTCTGGATCTTGAGCAGTAGTCCAAGTCTAGGTGCTTAGGGATCTTTTCAGGACAAAAATGGGGTCACCTAAGCAGTTTTGCAGGAGTTAAGCAGGGTCAGCTTAGAAATACAAAGTCTACCTAAGTCTTGTTTAGGAATCTACAAGATCAATTTAGATATGACCTCTTAGTCTGTTATTGGATCTAGCTCCAAGTTTCTGTAAACAGAGCAGGGCAGGTAAAGCTGATCACAAACAAGACTACTTAAGGAGATGAAGGAGGCATAACTTGCATAATTTATGTGCTTTGACAACAAACCAACAATCCACAGAAATATTATCAACCCATCCAAACACACACTCAACCTCCTAAAGTGCTCATACTATCTTAGGGTTTTCCTTTTGTCCACAACACAACTCTGTGAAGTGCAACTATATAGAAACCACAAGTCTTTTTTTCCCATTGCTTAGAGAAAAGGAAATGTTTCCATGATACAGAACCATGTAATGATCAAGCCATCAGAGACTTGACCTCTACACAGAATAGAAAGAAAGACACCCTCCTGGGCACCCTCCTTAAGGAGACAATCCTCCAAACCGAAAGGGTGACAATCCTCACGTGGATCAAAGGGGGCAAGAGCGCTCAAAAGCCCCCATGGCTCACCAAAAGTATCCAGGAATGTCTCAAAGACAAAAAGGAGGTGTACACCCAGTGGAAGGGAGGGGCCCTCACCAAGGAGGAGTACTGTATTTTCACGCATATACCCCGCCCACGGGTATAAGCCGCACCCACGTATAACCCGCAGGAAATTGTATTTTTGTAAATAAATCCATGTATATGCCGCACCCGTGTATTCCCCGTGGCGGCGTATACATGGGGAGGCAGCGCAGCCCGGCCTGCCCCAGCAGCGGCGGCACAGCCCGGCCTGCCCGGGCCCAGTGGGGAGGCTACACAGCCCAGCCCTCCCTGGCTCCAGCCCCTGCAGCAGCAGCAGTGCAGCCCGGCCTGCCTGGGCCCAGCGGGGAGGCAGCACAGCCTGCCCTGGCCCCGGCCCTGGCCCCCTCAGCGGCCCCGGCGGCAGCACAGCCCGGCCTGCCCAGGGCCCAGCAGGGAGGTGGCGCAGCCCGCCC
>NW_005842424.1:1052724-1084881 GCF_000455745.1 Alligator sinensis
CAGCGAGGTGCAGCCCGGCCTGCCCTGGCCCTGGCCCCATCCCCCTGTGGTGGCACAGCTGGCACCGGCCCCCACAGCAGCGGCAGCAGTGGCGCAGCCTGGCTCTGGCCCTAGCCCCCGTGGCGGTGACGGCGCAGCCGGGCCCTGGCCCTGGCGCTGGCCCTGCAGGGGAAAAAAGTTTGTGGATAGCCTACACCCCCGTATAGCCCACACCCATCCTTTTTTTTTGTAAAATTGCGTATACCCTGTGGGATATATGCACGAAAATACGGTATACCTCCATTGCTCAGGACTGCAGGGGGCTGTTAGGAAGGCTAAGGCAGAGATGGAATTGGGACTAGTGACCCAGATCAAGGATAACAAGAAGTCCTTTTTTAAATACATAGCGGGTAAAAAGAAGGTACCGGGTAATGTAAGACCTCTGCAGGATATGCTAGGAAATCTAGTGGTCACACCAGATGACAAAGCTAACTTCTTTAACAATTTCTTTGCCTCCAACTTTTTGAGCATCCCCACTACTGGGAATCCAGATGGACCCAGGGAAGGCGCAGCCAGGCCCAGGGTCAGTGAGGACCTAGTCGGGGAACTTCTGGAGGGACTAGACATGGACAAATCAGCAGGTCCCGACGATCTCCACCCCAGAGTGCTGAGGGAACTGGCAGAGGTTATTGCAGGACCCCTGGCACAGCTTTACGAGCACTCATGGTGCTCTGGTGAGGTGCCAGAGGACTGGAAGAGGGCCAATGTGGACCCCATTTTCAAAAAAGGGAGGAAAGAGGACCCAGGAAACTACAGGCCCATTAGTCTTACCTGAGTCCTGGGGAAGATCTTTGAGAAAATTATCCAGGAGCACATCTGCAAGGGACCAGCAGGGGAGATTATGTTTAGAGCAATCAACATGGGTTCATTAGGGGCAGGTCCTTTCAAACCAATATGGTTGCCTTCTACAACCAGGTCACAAAAGGCCTGGACGCAGGTGTTGTGGTGGACGTAGTCTTTCTGGACTTTAGGAAGGCCTTCGACACTGACTCTCACCCCATCCTCATTAAAAAATTAGGCGACTGTAGTGTCGACGCCTACACAGTCAGATGGGTCACTAACTGGCTGGAGGGCCGCACCCAGAGAGTGGTGGTGGATGGGTCATTTTCGACCTGGAGGGACGTGGGCAGTGGGGTTCCCCATGGCTCAGTCCTCGGGCCCCCACTGTTCAATATCTTCATCAGCGACTTGGATGAGGGGGTGAAAAGCACCTTATTCAAGTTCACAGATGATGCCAAGATGTGGGGAGAAGTGAGCACACTAGAAAAGAGGGACAGGCTACAACTAGATCTGGACAGGTTACAGAGGTAAGCAGATGAGAATAGGATGGGTTTCAATGCAGACAAGTGCAAGATATTGCACCTGAGGAGGAAAAACCAGCAGCATACTTACAGGCTGGGGAACTCCCTTCTTGTCAGCACAGAGGCAGAAAAGGATCTTGGAGTCACTATTGATTCCAAGATGAACATGGGCTGCCAATGTGGGGACACAGTCAGGAAGGCTAACCACACCTTGTCATGCATCCATAGATGCATCATGAGCAGGTCCAAGGAGGTGATCCTCCCCCTCTAAGTGACATTGGTCAGGCTGCAGTTGGAGTACTGTGTCCAGTTCTGGGCACCACACTTTAGAAGGGATGTGGACAGCATTGAGAGGGTCCAGAGGAGGGCCACTTGCATGATCAGGGGGCAGCAGGGCAGGCCCTATGAGGAGAGACTACGGGACCTGAACCTGTTCAGCCTACACAAAAGAAGGCTAAGAGTGGATCTGGTGGCCACCTACAAACTTGCCAAGGGGGACCAGCAGCAAATGGGAGAATCTCTGTTCCTCTGAGCACTACCGGGAGTTACAAGGAATAACGGCCATAAGCTGACTGAGAGTAGGTTCAGGCTAGACATCAGGAGGCACTACTTCACAGCCAGGCCAGCTAGGAGCTGGAACCAACTTCCAAGGGAAGTGGTGCTCACCCCTACCCTGGGGATCTTCAAAAGGAGGCTAGACAGTCACCTAGCCAGGGTCGTTAGACCCCAGCATTCTTTCCTGCCCATGGCAGGGGGTCGAACTTGATGACCTTCTGATCCTACCAACTATGAAACTATGGGCTCTACCTGAGAGTCACAGCTCCAACCTAGACCTTTATGTAAACTGTTTCTGCCTCTCTGACCACTGTGAGGTTTCCAAAAAATAATATTTATTACCTCAGTCCTGCCGGAAGGAGAGCTATACTCAGTCTTAAGATAAACCATGATATTATCATACAGCAGGCTGAGAAGAGGGATATTACTATTGTCCTGGACAAAACATACACGCAGAAAGTTGAGACAATTTTCTACACTGAGTTTTCATCAGTCTCATCACGTTTCATCAAACTCTTGGTCCCATGGAACAATACCAGGAAATGTAGGAAAGAACTTATGCTTTCACCTGCCTGGAACCCAGGTCAGGAATCTTTTATTACCCAAGATTCACAAATTCAGCAACCGTGGATGCCCCATTGTCTCTGGCATTGACACTGTTATGAGGGAGTCCCTGGCTATGGTGACTCTCTTAGTTCTATATGTCATCAGAGCTTCCAACTATTTGAAGGGCAGCATACATTTCCTCAGGAAACTAGACTCATTGACAAACTTCTGTAAGCACTATATTAGCCAGTATAGACATTAGGGCCATGTGAAACTCCGGTCCCTAATTCAATTCAGCGGAGATTCAGCCTGATTTGGTGGCCGAATCTCTAAATCTGAATTGAATCAGAGGACCATTTAATCTCTCCAAATTGATTTGGAGAGATTCAAACAGATAAGGTGATTCAGACATCAATACAGCTATAAATGATTTTTCTACATACCTCTAGGTAGCAGGGGCTCTGAACACTGCAGTGCTGGGGCAGATGCAGTGTCCCACAGAAGCATGGGGGGCTCCCCACAGCAGTCAACAGCAGACCCACAAGTGGACCAGAAGCACTTCCTGGTCCACTGGAGAGTGCACAGGAAGGCCACCCCATGCCCTCCTGGCTCAGTGACTGGTGCCTCCTGGGTCTGGGGTGGGGGGCATCTGGGGTCCCCCTGCAGCTGATCGTTGAGCCGGGGAGCTCACGGGGGCCCCCCAACATGCCCCTCGCAGACCTGGAAGTGGACCAGAAATAGTTCTGGTCCACTTTCGGGTTCGCTGTCAAGCATGCTGGAGAGCCCCCCGCACTGCTGTGGGCTGCGCCGTGCCCCCCAGCAGCCATCATGAGCTGCGCTGCTACCTCAAGGTATGTAGAAAAAACTTTTAAAGCTGTGCCTGTGTCTGAATCGCTGATTTGCCGAATCAGCATCGAACTGTCAGATTTGGATTCGGACGAATCGAATCAGGGACAGTGATCCGAATCAATGGATTGAATCATTGCCCCTGATTTGGGCTGAATCCAAATCCGAATTCAAATCAAATAGGGCCCATTTTGCACAGCCCTAATGGACATCACATCCTTATGGCTCCTATGAGAATGGATTACAAGCCATAAAAACATTATCCCCAAAGATGACATTGCCTGTTTCTATCAAAATCTCCTGTTTTGTCCTTGCACATAACTATTTCAGTCTTGGAGACTCACTAAACCTACAAATGAAAAGCACTGCCATAGACAGAAGCATGACTTCTAATATACCAGGGGTGGGCAATTATTTGAGCTCGAGGGCCACGTGGGGTGTTTTGCTGAGCTGTTGTGACTCAGGTCAGACCCCCCCCCACCCCCGTCACTGCAACAACTCATCAAAACTCTCTATGGGTGGGTGGGGAGCAGTGTTTAGGAGTGGGAGGGACAGGCAAGGCTGGGATAATAGGACTGGGTTGTGGGGTGATGACAGCTCTGTGGAGTGTGGGGTAGAGTTGCGGGGAGGCATGTGTATGTATGTGGGAGGAGGGCTTCCTGGGAGCTAGGTCCTGGGAGCCTGCCATGGGTGAGAAGGGAGGGGTGGGGGGGAATGTGGAGCAGAGCTAGCCTGAGTTGTGCAGTCCACACTGCCCCCATGATGCTCCACATGGGGCCGAGCCCTGCCCGCTTGTGCTAGGGCATCCCATGCCACACTCTCACCAGTGCCCATGGCTCCCCCTGCCTCCAGTGGTGGCTCCTGCTCCTGATCTTGCCCCTTCCATGCCACCCCAGGCCCAGCTGAAGCTTCTCACCTGCTTGGAGCAGTGTGGTGCAGCAGGAGTAAGATCAGGAGCAGTTTCCAGCAGGGATGTTCACAGTGTGTCTGCAGCCAGGTGCTTCTCTGCTTCCCTAGCCTTCAGCAGAAGCTCCTGTTCCTGCCTTTTTCACGCCATGCTGCTCCTGGCAGGTTGGCATGCAGCTTTTGCCAGGTGACTCCTGACCCATTGTGCAAGACTCCATCTTCAGCAGCTGGGAGCTGGAGCCCTTTGTGCTGGGGCAGGAGCTACCCAACTGAAACTGCAGGCACACTACTAGATTCATCATCTACAGCCAAGCTCTGCATTACAATTATATATGTTGTGCTCCCACTAACCAGGATGCAAACTTCAGAGATCTACAACAGGGTCTCCCACGCTTACATTATAATCCCCGAATAGTAGCCACTCAAATCAACAGAGCCAGACTTAGATCCCAGTCTGACCTACTAGAATAACAACAGTGCAATAAAGAACAGAATTTATCTGGTTGTCACCTACAGACCCTAGCTTGAACACCTGAGATCAGGAGTGCTCAACATCAAGCCTGGGGGCCAGAACCAGCCCACAGAGTGATATCATCTGGCCCACAGGGCTCCCACAAAGGTCAGAAAATTTGGTATTGGAGGAGGAGTTGCAGTGTTAATTGCTGCTTCCCAGCTGCCAAATTTCCAGACCTGCTGGAAGCTCCATGAGCAGATAAAATGGCCCTGCATGACAGACTGGGTTGGACTGGATCAGGTGGTATTTGGGCTGGCTTAGGGGTGGATGTTTCCAGATAGGGAAGTGGGAAACTGGATCCAGTACAGGTCTGAATTGGCTGGATTGGGCAGCACAGGTCTGGATTGGGGTGGCACATGGCCAGATCAGGTAATATGAGTCCAGATTGGGGTGGTGCATGGCTAGATCACGTGGCATGGCTCTGGATTGGGGTGGTGCATAGCTTGCGTGGGTGTCACGCTGCCCGACTGGCATGTCTGGGGCTGGGCACATGGATTGGGCCCACACAAGATTTAGCCTGTGTACTCATTCCACACCACTCATCTGGCCTGTGAAGGCAAAAGATTGAGCACTATTGCCATAGATGCATCATTAATGGCCTCCAACCTGTCCTGGAAAATAGCAACCAACTCAAGCTAATCCAGGCCAGTCCTGATTTACAGGCAACTCCCCAACATCAAACAATCTCTCTTCAGCAACAGACTACCTAATTCCAGTTCTCACTAGCCACAAGGAACATAATAGGCTAAACAGAAATTATAATATTCATAGTTCATTAACTCATTCCTCCATCAATGTCAGATACACCATCATTTGCTTACAGTGTTCCTCTGCTGTTTACAGATGGGGTAATCCTCATGTAAAAGAATGAACATAATTTGATTTGACATTGATTCTAGAAACAAGCAAAAGCCTATGGCAGAACACTTCAACTCCCCTGGATATTGCATCACTGACCTTAAAGTAGCTGTCCTTAAATATAAAAACGAAACTAAACATTAACTTTAAAAATACATTTGAATGCAAAATTACAGAGCAAGAAATCATCTACAGTTTGGATTGTGTATTAACCATGGTCTCAGCAGGGCCTATGGATTCCTATCCCATTATCTGGCCTAGCTGTTTATGTCCCTCCAGATGTTAACTGCTCTGTTCCCCTTGAATGATCTAGTCAATCCATTTATTATCTCTGAGCAGTATCTCTTTTCTTTGTTACTTCCCCTTTTATATGTCTTTTCTTTTTGCCAGTCCATTCCTAGCTTCTGAAGAAGTAGCTTGTTGACTACAAAAGTTCATGCATTTCTGAACCAGTTAGGGTGTCTGTACATACATGGGTTGCCTGCTCTGATGCATTTTAAGTAGAACGTGTCATAGCAGACTTGATTAATCGAGTCTGCTGGAGCGCTTTAATTAGAACTTTCCAGCAGCCTCACTGTCATGTGTATTCAGTGTCCCCACATTTAAAAATGGCAGCAGAGGTGCTTTAACTAAAGCATGTTGAATGAGTTTTAGTTAAAGCGCCTCCACCTCCATTTTTTAGTGCAGGACACTGAATACACAAGATGCTGCCGGCATTTTAATTAGAGTGACTCCCAAGAGCTGCTCTAATTAAAATGCCCCCCTCCACTCCCAGAGCATGTGTATAGAGGCCCTTAGTTTTTAGGGTTCCTGCCTACCTTACTTTCTGCCAATTTCTAGGACACTAATTGAAAAGTATATACATGATATCATTTAAGTAGTTCCTTGGAAACTTCAAAAACTATTGTTACCAGCACTCAAATGAAGCCATTTCAGCAGAGGATTGGACACCAAAGGGTCGACTCTTAAAGCTGATTCAAGGGTGAGGTACATTATTACAAAGGAATGGAATATTTATACCACCAGCCCCTGTGTTTCATCAAACATGTTTTGTTGATGAATGGAGATTTAGGTCTGCAGGTTTTTCCAACTGGGAACTTTCATCAGCATTACATTAACCTAAAAATAAAGAAGAAAAATTGTTCTAGAAAAGTGCCAGCCGCTCGTTTTCAGGAATATTGCTCATAATTCAGTGCTATTAATGCAACTCACCTTGGATTGTAAATAATTAAAGTTTCATTTTGAACTACTTTTACCTCCTCAAGAGTCAGTATTTTCTTTTTAGCTTGTTTTTTTCATATGGTGTGTTTTCTCTACCTGTAAGGAGGCACAGACAACAGAAGCAAATTTCCTTATGCTCCTTTCAGTTTCAGCTTCAAGCAACCCCAAATCTTCATGAAGCCTCACAACAGCTCTCATTTCATGGTGGGTTTCTCTCTAAAGAGCTGAAAAGCAGTCACTTATATGATTTAAAAACCCAATTGATGAACGAGCAACATGAAAATGTCTTCATTAAGGAGAGTTATTAATGAAACTGCATTAAGGAAATCTAATTGGTATTGCCAGGCAAATCAAGTCTTTTTGGCATTAAAAAGAAACAAAAAACAAGGTCTTGCACAGGTAAAATATCTTCATTACTTAACAGACTAAGTGTTTATAAGATCAATTTTTCTCCTTTCATTTGATCTTGAAAGCCATATTGTCCAATTCATCTCTGGATGCAACATGCTGCTTCTTTCTGGAAGATGAACTGAAGCACCCTTCATATAATAAAGAAATGTGTTTACTCAAAGGTCAAATCAAAAGGAATGGGCTGAAAAGACTTCCCACTTGCCAGCAGGAAGTGAGTTTAATTATCTCATGCCACTGCTCATCTCATCTGAGGTAATGAGTTCCATGACAATTCAGTCTCAGGCAAATGGAGATGTTTATTCAAAATAGAAAATGCATACAGGATGAGGATAAATAGATTGTGGCTTTTTAAAAAACAGAAAGAGATAAAAGGAAAATTTAACAGCCAGTCTACTATTTAATGACAAAAGCATTACCATTTCCTCTGACAAGTAAAAATAATATTTGTTTGGATATATTGATGTAGTTCCTGCCTGCACTCTTTGACTACTTACAATAACCAAGTGTCAGTAATTCCTGAAATCACTAATGATCAATTCAGCAAATTTTACCAACTTATTTATATCCCAGGAAAAAAGGAAGAGATTTTGGTCATTTTTTAATAAATAACTATCTGGCCAACCTAACCCTACAGGCAATTCAAGAACTCACATTGCATGGTACCATCCCACTAAAGAATCAGACTGGGGTAAGCCCTAATAAGGACGGGAATATAATTTAGCTTCCATGACCGTGTACATTTCAGTCTTGCTACTGATGCTTCCAAAAAGAGTGCCATTTGTCGGCATAACTTTTGTGATATACATACCCATCCAGAGGGAACAAAAAAGAAAACTGCCCATTGATTTAATATATGCCAAACTATCTGCAGATGGTAATGACTTTTGGTAATTGTAGGTTTGGGATGCATTTTAGGTGGTAAACTAGAGATAAAAATATCATTTTATTAAGCCACATCTTTTCTCTTTATCACCAATTCACGACATGTCTCCCCATGTACTTTAATGTGCATTAGCCTATTTTAATGTGGATTAAAACATCACTTAAAAGCCATGCTATTTAGCTAATGCACATTAAAATTGGCTACTGCGCATTAAGCATCACTTAAACACTGTGGTATTTAGTTTTTGTGCATTAAGACAGATTAATGTGTATTTTCCTAGTACTTCACAATGGAAGCATTAGATTTAATGTCCATTAACTAAAGTGTATTAATGCACATGTAGATGTGCCCACTGTATACCTATTACAACCTAATTCAATTCCTTATAAAGTTAGAAACAACATCAATAATCATTGGAAAAAGGAAATTTTAGAGGAACCTTTATAGTGAGGTGTGTGGTTGAAATATATTTCTGGCTCAGCTTCTTTGTTCTTTTGGGTTCTGTCCTTCCTCCTCTTCCATAATTTTTCTATAAGTCTCCCCTAAGTACAGTATTTGGGACAGTATTTTCTTCTTTCCTTTATGCTGGATAAACAATTCATCAGTCTCTGGGCATTTCATGTACCAGCAGGTAACATTACTACAGTTTTGCCAGTGCATACATGAGAATCAGTACATTCTGATGCAATAAGCTTATAGATTTGGGGAGAAAATCACCATCATGCTGTAAGAACAGAGCAAAAGAAAGCGATGTTTAAATGCACAAAAGTACAGCTAATTTGAAAAAAAAATTAGCATTCATCACCCTCATGGAAACATAGCAAGGGAAAAATATGGTATGTGATACAAACTACTAAATCCAGGTTATCTAGAGGCTTATATCTAGGGTGACCATATTATTTTTAAGGAAAGGAAACCTGGGATGGGGGTGGAATGGGGATGGGTGGGTACGTGTGACACACACAGACACAGACACAGGTTTCCTCAGTTTCCTCTTTCAGCCCAACACACAACAGGCATGGGGGAAGTTGTTGTGCTGCCAGGCTGTTGGCCTGCCACCCAACCCCTGTGCACAGCATCACCAAAATCAGTGTCGCTTCCTTTGTCCCATGGCAGCTGCTGCCCATGGCCGACCCCTTCCCCCTGGCAAGGAAACCTCTGGCTGCTGCAGCAGCATCTGCCCCCTGCAGTCAGCAGCTTTCTCTGCCTGCAAGCTCCCACCTGAGTATGCAAGGGAGGGCCGGGCGGGGTGCCACCCTGCAGGCGCCCAGATAAGGAGGTGCGAGCAAGGACACACACACAATGTGCCTCTGCACCCTCCCATCCTGCATGGATGCACACACATGCAGACACACACGCCCACACCTGCAGAGGGGGACAGCATGGGTCCGGTCCAGCTCATTCGTACACGACGGTGCTGAACTCGCCTAGCCCTGACTCCGCAATGTCCAGGAGCCCTGATGGCAGAGCATGGTGGGATGGAGTAGCACAAAGGCCTGCAGCTGGGCTCCATCCTCCACATGCAGAGGATGGACCGGGCTGGGGGTGGCTCTCATGTGGCACCCTCTAGGGTCTGCCAGCCCACATTGCGTGGCCACATGGAATCTCCTTCCCCCACTGGAAACTGCCTGGGGCTATCACACGTGGCCAGGCCTCAGTAGCAGCTGCATCAGCAAGGCATGAGGTTGACAGGAAAGGGCGGCCCATTCCCATTTGCCCCACACAAGTGCCCAAGCCCCAGCCCTGGCCCTCTCCTCCCTGCCCCTCCCCACCATACCCCAGCCAATCCCCATCCCAGCCAAGAAGAGTGATGCTCAACCCCACCAGCCCCCCACCAGGAGAAGCCAAGCCAGGCAGATGCAGATGGGGTGGCATCAAGCTGGGACTTTTGCTTCATTTTTCACCAACTGCCTGGGGCGCCAGGACAGCCTATGAAATCTGGGACTCTCTTAGCCAAACTGGGACTTATGGTCACCCTACTTATAAGTGGAGATGTTGTTATAATTTTAAAATGCTAAATCATTAAAGAAATTAAAAATGATTGTCTGCTTAAAGAACAAAGGACTCCAGTATGATGTTTTTTCTGTTCTGCACTTGCAAGTGAGAAGCTACATAAAAGAGATCAATAACAAAGCATTCAAAGAAATCTTAGGAGGTAAAAATATAACTAACTTAATGTACTAGTCTTGTTTTTCTTCTCTCCACCCCCCCCTCCAAAAAGAAGGGCATCAAATAAAGCATTCTTCATTTCTTAAGAAAATTAAATTCCATATATATCTGACATATGAAGCAGGATATCCAGAGACTTTGGTAATTGTAAGGCAAACAGACATCTTATTCTAGAATGGAAAATTCCAATGGTTTCAGATGTTTTTATTATAAAATGAAGTCCTTGGGGCTGCAACAACTTTTTTTATACCAGTTGACAGCTTAAGGCCTTTCCTGAACCCTTTAAATCAAATACAAAGGAACTTGCAGAATTGTTGTTGAATGTTGAACTATTTAAAGAAGGTGATAGTGTATTCCTTATTGCCCTTTATAGGATAACTTCTAATTAAATTCAACTATTATTTTGAACACATTTATGTTGTGGCATTGTTGACTGCTGTTGCTGTATTCTCAACTGCTGCTGCATAGGAAAAGGAGATGCTACACTCCTATTTTGACAGATACACTGCAGCAAGTTGGAAACGATGACAAATGACACATTTTCTCTCTCCCAGAGTACAGAATATGAATATCAATGACTGTTTCAAATCATTGCTGTGCTGTGTGTACTTAATGTAACTTTATGCTTAGATGCTCCCACTACAACCCACCAAGCTGAAATCTCTCAAATGGACACTGATTGCTATCTTTTACTCAATTGGTTAGCCCACTGCCAGTTGACCAGCTGGCCATCTATGCAGTCACAAAATGCTGGCAATCCCCTGACCCCCAGCAGTTTGGTTGCATAAGTAAAGCTAACTATAAGGTAGTTTTAGTCCTTTTTCCCAAGTGTTTTGAATACTTTTCATTTGAAGCATTGCAAGAACTCCAGAAACATTGCCAAATGCCAAGTCCAAAATAATGACCTCCTTAATTCATGCTGGTAAAGTACAAAGCTTATACACATATATTAACTGATATTTCCCCCAGGAATATATGTTGCTGGTAATCAAGCATGTTAAGAAATAAGTCTGAAGATATTCCCAGACATATACTCAGGGCTAGGTGAACTCCAGAGGTCCCTTGCAGCCCTAGTTTTCTAGGATCCAATGAGTCTATGAATTTGGGACTAGAATATTTTTCAAGGTATTCATGCCCCCAGACTACTCCAGGGATATGAGCTATGCTGCCTTTGTACCATCTAAAAAGCCCCAGGGATGCTTCAAAAAAAGCCCCATTATGTGTCCACTTTTCTTCATCTCTGCTGCATATCTGCCACAGGGGATTCTAGCTTTTGTTCCTTGTGTTTTTTTCCCCTTTTATTGGAGTCAGATGTTCACACATAGTATTTGTATTACTTTTAGTACTTCAGTCATGGATCAGGACCCCATTGTGCTCTGAGAGCTTAAAATTTATGTATAAAATAAGAGTTAAAAAGTGATTACAGATAGATCAGAGAGGAGGGGAGGAGTATATGGAGATAATGAGTCTATTTGTCATCAGGATAGACAGTAGTTTACAGAATATGAGCAGTGCAATTGGTGTCAAGTGTTTTGAGAACATTGTGGCAAAGAAGAAATTTCAGGAGGGAGAAAATATGTTTATTCTCCTTAATATGTAAAATCATTTACTCAGTGTAAAGAATTTGCAAAGAGCAGCCAGAGAGATAGACAATTGATGCTATATGACTTATATGTTTGAAACCCACTGGAACATCTACATATGCAATTAATGTGCTTGAATTTTCTTCACAGAAAATTCAGGCACATTAAACTACACTCCCACACGCATGTGAATGTGTACCTGTTGGGAGCAAATTTGCTCCGAATGGGAGCAGTTCACTCAGAGGCTGCTCCGGCCCTGCTCTACCCCCCTGCAGTACCCAGGGGGAGTTCCAGATGAGGTCTGGCAGGGGACATGGGGGCTGGTCCTAATCTCCATGGGGTGAAGGAGAGCTGCCTCAGCAGCTGGGACTGTTGCATCCCAGCCACTTGGAGATCAGGTCTTGCCTGGCATTGGGGCTTAGCCAGGCAGCAGTGGGCCCACAGAGAAATACAACTAATAGTATAAAAACTTGCACACAAGGGGCATATCTACACATACATTAATGCACTGTAATTATAGTGCATTGAGTTTAGTACCTGTAATAACAGGTACTAACTTAACGTGCTGTAATCGGTGCTATTCTGCAATGCCAGCGCATGTCTTTTAGGTGATGCTAATGTGCGGTAGACTAATTCTATTGTACATTAGCCTACTGCACTTCTAGTATCTTGTGTAGATGTACCCAGGTTTTCTTAGTTACTGTAGTTACAGACTTTAGACATGCAGACAGCCTTTTTCATGGTGACTTATTTAGTCTTCTTTTATAATGCTGTTGTTATTGTCACTCTCAAGCCCTCATTCTTTCAAACTCTTACTCTTTCTGGAAAACATGTTTCTTATATAGGGCAGCATTAAACATTCCCCAGTCCATTCTGTTTCATTGTTACTTCTTTCTGAAGACCTAGGAGGTGTTGAGCACAGATGAAAGAGATAATTTAGTATTACTTATAAATTTATGCTTATTTGCACAGTTGTTTTAGGTACTTTACAGATAGTTACGAAAAGAAGGCCTCTAATCTAGACCCTATTACCTAGCTAATAACAAACACATCAAATAGGAAATGATAGCCAAAACCCAGGTAATCAGGAAATTAAGTACCTGTTTGGGGTTTCTTAGTTACGTTATGCCAACAGATGACTAGTGTGCTTTGCTCTGAATTTGTCCTTTATTTTGAACTTGGTGTGTTTGTCATCATGGAAGAGAGCTAAATACGTGGGCACACATACATTTGGAGCCCTTTCAAAAGTGGAACATTTCAAAAGGGCAGCAGCTGTTACATTCTAATTGTTGTGTGTGAACAAGCTGAGAACGGTTCAAATGCATCAAAACACTACTTCATCCAGGGTTAAAGTTGGAGTAGTTTTGATATATTTGATTCGTTCCCAGCTCATGCACTCATAACAATTGGAATGTGCCAGCTGCTGCCCTTTTGAAATGTTTCCCTTTTGAAAGGGCTCCAAATATGTGTGTGTCCGCACCTTTAGCCACAGGCCACCTGCTGGGGGAATCTGATTGCCTGATGAGGCCAGCTAGAAGGTAAATTGAAATTGGATAGGAGCTTAGAAAAGAAAGAGCCATGAGAACGGTGAATGGATAAGAAGGGCTAGAGAGCAGAAAGAACCAGGCTGTGTAGGGACAAAGGTGGAGACAGAGGCGGTAGCAGATCTAGGATTTTCAAAAAGGGGGTGCTGACTGTGGACGGTAGAAAGCTCACTGCACATGTGCTACACCAGGGGTTGGCAAACTTTTACTAATGGTGACCCAGCTATCGTGACCCTTGTGACCCAGCTATTACCATAGGCTGCTGCCGCTGCAGCTGTCTCTGATCTTTCAGCCCCTCAAATATAGCCTCTGATGAAAAACCTGCTACTGAAATGCATGGCAAACAACAATTTAGAGTGGCAATATTGGCAACAATGGTGAGCAGAGGCTGCAGTGTGGAGGGAAGAGAGCAGCCCTCTGCACAAAGTGGAGACAACAGGGGATCAGTTGACTATTAGTAAAATCTGGTCTGGATTCAGCCTCTTGGTGGCACCATGCCATTCTGAGTCATGCCAAGGAACGGAGGGGAGGGTGCAACCACATCACCACAGCCCTGTAGGGTTGTTCCTGGACTTAGCGTTTCTATACACGTGTTCCAATGCATTCTAATCAGAATGCATTGGAGCAAACTCAATTAATCAAGTCTACCTCATGTTCTAATTAGAACACTCTAGTATTGCCACAGCATCACGTGTATAAGCCCTGGTGGGTTTAAAAATGGATGCTGGGGTGCTTTTAAGCTAGTCGAATGAACAACTAACTATGCGCCTAGGAGAGAGAGCCACTTTTACTAGGCCTGAAAAACAAGGTTGCACTGATAAACCCAGTAAGATATAACTTGGGTGAGAAATAAAATATGAATTACTCTGGGGTTTCTAGGCATCGTGGTATAACAGAAATGGTCAGCATTATTTTTTTCTTTTTTGCTGCTGAAGCAATCATTGCAGTTCACTCTCAAATTTCTATAAAAATAGATCTAGCAGATCTGTTTAGTCAGCGAAGAGCTACTACAGAGCTCTTTGATGGCACAAGAGCACATAACACATTATTAATCAATGATACCAGCTTGACACAAAGTAACGGACTTTCTCAGCACATGAATGCTTTGAAATATAGGAATTAAATACTTTCAAAAGAATGGAATAAATCACAGCAACAGCAATGTCTAACATAGTTAAAGGAACCTTTGGAATTCTACATTTGCAAGTTTTTTACTGATTTATGTCTATTGTGGCATAAAATACTGGAAAAGCCAGAATTTTCCATCCACTGCAAAACTAAAAGTCCAGGTTAAAAGTGTGTTGGATAAGTCAACTAGCTTTGCACTGACTTCAACCTGCTTAGTTGGGCAGGGTTCTGAAGCTGTATAGGAGGAGTCCTGTACTTTACCTTTGCTTCTGAAAAACCAAGGTTCAATTGTCTGAGGTTTGGAGCTCCATTAGACTAAAGCTCCCAGCAACCTGAATTACTGCATTAATCAAAGGCTTAGGTAGTCAGGTTTCTCTCTAAGATTTCCCTCTAACAAGGATAGGATCTTTATTTTCTATGCAATGGCACTGCATTTAGGAATTTCAATCTTGGGCTCTGTAAGAATACAGTAGTGAGAGGTGATTTCCTAGGTCATGGGAATGTATAAGAATATTGCTTGGGAAAGCAGGGATGAAGTCAGGAAGACCAAAGCACAACTGGAGCTGCAGCTAGCAAAGGACATGAAGGGTAACAAGAAAGGTTTCTACAAGCATGTTAGCAACAAGAGAAAGGTCAGGGAAAGTGTGGGTCACTTACTGAATTGGGGAGGCAACCTAATGACAGATGATGAGGAAAAGGCTGAAGTACTCAATGTCTTTTTTATCTCAATCTTCACAGGCAAGGTCAGGTCCCAGACTACTGCACCAGGCAGAACAGTTTGGGGAGATGGTGAGCAGCCCGCATTAGTGAAAGAGCAGGTTAGAGACTATTTAGAAAAGCTGTACGTGTACAAGTCCATGGGTCTGGATGTAATGCATCTCACGGTGCTGAAGGAGTTGGCTGATGTGACTGCAGAGCCACTGGCTATTATCCTTGGAAACTCATGGTAACTGGGGGAGGTCCTGGATGATTGGAAAAGGGTAAATATAGTGCCCATCTTTAAGAAAGGGAAGAAGGAGGATCCAGGGAACTACAGACCAGTCAGACTCACCTCAGTCCATGGAAAAATCATGGAGCAGGGCCTCAAAGAATCCTTTTCCAAGCACTTGGAGAAAAAGAAGGTGATTAGGAACAGTCAGCATGGATTCACCAAGGACAAGTCATGCCTGACCAACTTGTTTGCCTTCTATGATGAAATGACAGGCCCTGAGGAAAGCAGTGGATGTAATATACCTTGACTTTAGCAAGGCTTTTGATACCATCTCCTACAGCATTCTTGAAAGCTGGGGAAGTATAGGTTGGATGAATGGATTGTAAGGTAGATAGAAAGCTGGCTGGAGTGTTGGGCTTAATGGGGAGTAATCAATGGATCAATATCTAGCTGGCAGCCATTATCAAGTAGAGTGTCCCAGGGGTAGGTCCTGGTGTTGGTTTTGTTCAACATCTTTATTAACGATTTGGAAGATGGGATGGATTGCATCCTCAGCAAGTTCATGGATGACACCAAGCTGGGGTTCTCAAAGAAGATGAAGAGGAAGATGGAGGGGGTGTAGTAGATACACTGGAGGGCAGAGCTAGGATTTCAAGAGACCTAGACAAATTGGAGGATTGGGCCAATAGAAATCTTGTAAGGTTCAACAAGGACAAGTGCAAAGTCCTGCACTTAGGATGGAACAATCTTATGCACTGCTACAGGTTGGGGACTGATTGGCTAAGCAGCAGCTCTGCAGAAAAGGACCTGGGGGTTACAGTGGACAGTAAGATGGTTTTGTCAGTAGTGCGCCCTTGTTGCCAAGAAGGCTAACAGCATACTGGGCTGCATTAATAGGACCATTGCTAGCAGTTTTAGGAAAGTAATTATTCCCTTCTATCCTGTACTGATGAGGCTACATCTGGAATATGGTGTCCAGTTTTGGGCCCCCCACTATAGAAAAGATGTGGACAAGTTGGACAGAGTCCAGAGAAGAGCAATGAAAATGATTTGGGGCTCAGGCACATGACTTATGAGGAGAGGCTGAGGGAAATGGGTTTATTTAGTCTTCAGAAGGGAAAACAGAGAGGATTTGATAGCAGCCTTTAACTATCTGAAAGGTGGTTCCAGAGATGATGGAGCTAGATTGTTCTCAGTGGTAACAGGTGACAGAACAAGGAGAAATGGTCTCAAGTTGCAGCAAGAAAGGTTTAAGTTTGATTTTTAGAAGAAACTTTCTCACTAGGAGGATGGTGAAGCACTGAAACAGGTTACCTACAGGTGGTGGAATATCCATCCTTGGAGGTTTTTAAGGGCTGGCTTACCAAAGCCCTGGCTGGAATGATCTAGTTGGGGATGATCCTGCTTTGAGCAAGGGGTTGGACTACATGACCTCCTGAGGTCCCTTCCAGCCCTAATTTTCTATGATTCTATGTCTAGGCTGTTTTCCTAGTGATCCCATTTCATCGTGGTATAGAGATCCGCAACTTCTGAATTCAGTCACATTTGTTTCCCTCAGAACAAAAAAAAGGTGGCACTATCACAAATCATAATCATATGTTTCTGAAACAGGAAGTTCTTTCTTCTATAATAGATAAGATAAAATAAAGATGAACATGAAAAGAATGTGGTGTTAATACAATTGCAGTATATGCAATATACAGTCAGTATATATATACATATAAATATATAGTCAGTATATGCTGACTTTTATAGACTCAGGGGATTGGTTAGCAGGGCGCTAGGAGCTAAGAACTTAGATGCATTGAGGGTCCAGGATGGGTGGACATTCCTCAAGGAAACCATTCTTTGGGCTCAGAGTGAGTCAATCCCATTGCAGAGGAAAGGGGTCAAGGGGGCCAGGAAGCCCCTTTGGCTAACCAGGGGCATCCAAGATACCTTAAGGGCAAAAAAAAGAGACATATAGGAAGTGGAAGCAGGGGGTAGCTAGCAAAGAGGAGTATACTGCTTTGGGCCTCTCCTGAAGGGAGTCGGTCAGGAAGGCCAAGGCAACTCTAGAACTCAGGCTAGTGTCAGGGATTAAGGAAAATAAAAAGTCCTTCTTTAGGTATGTTGGGAGCAAAAAGAGGGTGCGGGGTAGCATAGGACCCATACAGGATGGGCGAGGGTGGGGCTTAGTGACTGATAGCAAGGACAAGGGAGAGCTCTTCAATGAGTTTTTTGTCTCTGTCTTCTTAAATGGGAATCTAGATGAACACTCAACATACGTCACGGATACCAACAAAGGGAACATCAGCTGACCAACGGTCAGTGCCAACACAGTAAAAAGACACTTGGAGGGACTGGACATATTCAAATCATTGGGACTGGAGGGACTCCACCCATAGCTGATCCACTGGCAAAGATATATGAGCGCTCATGGTACTCAGGTCAGGTTCCGGAGGATTGGAAGAGGGCTAATGTCGTCTCAATCTTTAAGAAGTGCAGGAAGGAAGACCCGGGGAACTATAGACCAGTCAGCCTTACCTCTATCCCTGGGAAAATCCTAGAAAAAACTATCAAGGAGCACATCTGTGGGAGGCCCCTGGCTAATGTGATGCAGAGGGGTAACCAACATGGGTTTTTAGCAGGCAGGTCCTGCCTGACTAACCTAGTTTACTTTTACGACAAGGCCACCAATTGTTTAGATGCAGGAGTCAAGGTGGATGTTATCTATCTGGACTTCAGGAAGGCCTTTGACAAGGTATCCCATACCATCCTTATAAATAAACCGAGAGGATTTGCCTTGGATGATTACATGGTAGACTGTCACATGGTCCCTGGATGGTGATCTACCTTCCAAAGGCAGTGTTTCTGGGCAAGGAGCAGAACATCCAATGGCAAACGTTAAGGGTTAGGGGAAGAACTTCTGGTTCCAGGACAGAGGCCAAGATGGTGGCCAGGGGGCAGGGCACCTTTCAAGGGGTGGGGCTTAAAGTTTGACAAGATGTGTGCCTTTATACTACTTTGATTTGGAGATCTGAGTCCTGCTTTGATATAAGATGCATGGGTAGAAGCCTATTGTGCCCCTGTGAACCCAGGACCCCCAGCAGACATATGGAGGACCCTTGACTCCCGGCGCAGCCAGGAGGTAGGTGGGGCTTGTGGTGGGTAGGAGTTAGACAGCTGTGGGAGGCAGCTGAAAGGAGCTCTAAGCAATGAGCCTGAAGAGAAGGGTTGGCACAGTAGTAGCCCAGACTACTACCTGCACCATGGTAGGGACGTGTTAAACTCTGAAGATCCCCTCCGTGACTGGGTCCCCACCCCCTGGTACTTCTGAGGCCTCCACCTAGACAGAACCCATGGTTCCAGCCTCCACTCAGGCAGGGCCCTTGACTCTCAGCTGTGGGGACTGCCTGGCACAACTGCAGGCACATGGGATTAGGAGCAATGACACCTCCCTTTGTGAGGTTTGCTCTGTATTGGAGTCTCTGGAGTGCTGGTTAGGGGAGCTCCAGACTGTGGTGCAGAGGCTGTGTTTCCATCAGGGATGGCAAAGAGAAGATTGATTCCTACTGTCAGGCTCTTCACCTGAAGAAAGTGGAGGGTAGAGCAAGGTTGGATGGCAGGACAAGGGTGGACGAGAGGAGCTCCCACAACGTCCAGCCAGGGGCTGCATGAGGGTCACCACCCCACTGGATCTTCACAACAGGTACAAAACCCTCCCAACACCAGTAGAGCCTGCAGAGCTGCCAGCTCCTGCACCTGAGGATGAAAGGTGAACAGCAACCATTCCTAAGAAGAAATGCAGAGTGGTCGTTGTGGGAGACTCCTTCTTGAGGGGGACAGAGGGAGCAATCTTCCACCCTGATCCCTTAGCCCATGAGGTCTGCTGCCTCCCAGGGGCCCATATCTGGGATGTAGCTTATCTGGCCCTCCGACCACTACCCCATGCTCCTTATCAATGTGGGCATGAATGACATGGCTCAGAGCAATCCCAGCTGGGTTATGAATGACTACAGGGCTCTGGGAGTGGGGCTCAGAGGGTTGGAGGTGCAGGTGGTTTTCTCCTCAGTCCTCACTGTTACAGGTCACAGGCTGAGTAAGGAGAGACAAATTGAAGAAGTAAATAGAAGACTGCAGCACTGGTGCCATCATGAAGGCTTTAGCTTCTACGACCACAGTCTACACTTCAGAGAGAGAGGAAGCGGTTTGTTGGGAAGGGATGGCCTACACCTCACCCCATTGGGGAAGAAAGTCTTCTTATCCAGAATGGCTGACCTGCTTGACTGGGTTTTAAACTAAGTTTGCCGGTGGATGGGCAGATAACCACCAATGCAAGCCTACCAGGTGTCAACCACAAAATCAGCAGGTCAGGCTGCAAAAGGAAACTCACTCCTACCCCAGCCCAGGGATGGGGCTTTTCTAGGAGTACAGGGAAGCCTAGGGTTTCCAATGGCAGACTCATTTGCCTGTACACAAATGCCAGGAGCCTGGGGAACAAACAGGAGGAACTGGCCCTCCTGCTAAACAGAAATGACTATGATCTCATAGGGATAATGGACACCTGGTGGGACTCCTCCTATGACTGGACCACAGGCATAGGTGGCTACACCTTGTACAGGAGAGATGATTTTGCAAGAAAGGGCAGGGGTGCAGCTCTATATGTGACGGAGCAGTACACTTCCCTACAGGCAGAGATTGGCACCCAAGGAGGGTGACTTGAGACCCTCTGGTTTAGAATATGGGGAGAACGTGGTAAAATGGATATAATGGTAGGAGTCTACTACAGACCTCCAAAACAGGAGCAAGAGCTTTACCACAAATTTTCTAGGGAACTGGCTGAGGCTGCACACTCTCAGTGCATGGTTGTCATGCACTGAGAGTGTGCAGCCTCAACTACCCTGACATCTCATGGGAAGAGCACTCAGCCAAATCTGATTGGTTGCAAAGCTTCCTCACATGCGTGGATGAACTCTACTTGTCTCAAGAAGTTCACGGGCTGACAAGAGGTAAGGTGCTGCTGGACCTGGTACTGGCCAAAGGGGATCATCTAGTCAGCAACCTAAGAAGCAAAGGGAAGATGGGAGACATTGACCACAAGTAGATCACTTTCACTGTCCATCACAAAACTGGCAAGTCAGTCAGCAATGCAGAGGTCCTTGACTTTAGGAAAACAGACTTTCACAAGCTCAGGAAGCTAGCTGTCAAGGTCCTAAGAGGCCATGATCTGACAGGGAGGGGAGTCCATGATGAGTGGTCACTCCTTAAGGAAGTGATCCTTGAAGCACAAGGGAAGTCCATTCCAGCTTATAGGAAAGGTAGTAAAAGGCCTTGGCAACCCCCTTGACTCAATAGGGAACTCATGGACCTCCTGTATTTAAAAAGAGAAGCTTACAAAGGATGGAAGACAGGAAACACCATTAAGGAGGAATATTCAGCACTGGTCCACACCTGTAGGGAGTGAGCTAGGAAAGCCAAGGCTGTAACCAAATTCCAACTGGCTACACGAATCAAGGACAAAGGCAGTGCATCCTTGCAGTGCGGAGAACAGGTGACTGTGTGGTATGTGGCACTGCAGATGTGTTTGTGGCAACACATACCACATGACTGCACTCATCTGGACTTTTCCTTATGGGCTAGAGAGCTATCAATACTCTTCTTCTACTTCACTGATCATACCAGATTTCATGAGAAAACGTGACCACAGTGTATCTTTACATACTTTCTTCTGTGATGCTCGTTATGCAAGGTAGGGAGAAAGTCTACCAAGACACTAGATTATTCTCCTTTGAATCTCTTCTTAAAGTTCACCTCACCCCTAATGCCTAAACTCTTGACAGTGTCTAGCCATGTAGTTTGTTGCAAGCATCTGGTGACTGGTATTATTATTATCCCAATGTTCTATAATTATCATGTGCTTATTCATTAGTTTTTGTGACCACCAATTTCCTTATCATGTGCCTAGACCAATTATTTTCAGTCAGGTACCATGAGATCCTTTCAAAGTTGCTATGGGGTGCCACAGAATCATATCATTGTTAGGTGTGCAAACATAATTTACAAGATAAATCCAGAGATTTCAAATAGGAATCCTTAATGTTAAAAATATTTTGACCTCTTGTGGTCTTTCTGAGTTCTTTGCAAGAGAAGAATTACTTCATTATTTTTCTGTAGTCAAAAAACAAGTGAAAACTAGAAGTTGGCATTTTCTGAGGGTTGCCCTGGATCTATTGAGGAGTGCCTCAAGCCTAAAAAGGTTATGTATCAGTGGCCTCTACTGTAATGTGTCCGGAGCAAGGAGTGGACTTCATTATAAAGAAGTTCTTGGGTGGGCAGCCATCATAGAATACCAGTTATCATTTATGTATGGAGATATGGCCATACATATATCATTTATCATTTATGTATGGAAATATGACCAAGCAAAGTGGTGAATACCGGACCCCAAAAAACCAAATGGATGGCAAGGCTTCATTTGTCCCAGTTTTCTTTGCTGACCTGACAAGAATAGAAAGAAGGTGAATCTGACATCAGTGCATATAATTGTGTTAGCTGCAATGTGTGCATGTAAATGTCAACTTCCCTGGATGTCTTTAGTAAATATCCAAGTTGGGAGCATATAAAAAGTGCCCATTTTGTGCCTGTAGCTTGGAAATCATAGAATCATAGAAAATTAGGGTTGGAAGGGACCTCAGGAGGTCATCTAGTCCAACTCCCTGCTCAAAGTAGGACCATCCCCAAATATATCATCCCAGCCAAGGATTTGTCTAGCTGGGTCTTAAAAACTTTGAAGGATGGAGATTCCATAGGCTTTTGGGCTAACCTGTTCCAGTGCTTTACTACCTTCCTAGTGAGAAAGCTTTTCCTAATATCTAACCTAAACTTACCTTGCTGCAACTTGAGACAATTGCTTCTTGTTCTGTAATCTGCCTCCACTGAGAACAGTCCAGCTCCATCCTTTGGAACCACCCTTCAGATAGTTAAAGGCTGCCATTACATTTCCTCTCAGTTTCCTCTTCTGGGCTAAGTATAGACAATCAAAAAGCCCAAGACTGAATCGATTCAGTCTTTGGAGGTTAGTCTAAGCTGCAAAAATTAAACTGAGAAACAACTGGACACACATTTACCTCTGATTCAGGAAATGCAGCCACACCCCTTCAGTGGCTTAGGCCAGAAGCCAGGTGGTGCTACAGCTGGCTCTCTGGCACTTCCTCCTCCTGCTGGCCCCTGAGGTCTCTGGAATTTGCGGTCCAGCATCACAGAAGCAGGACTCTGCAGGATTGCTTACCACTTCCTCTTCATGCTCCCAGATGTCTCTGGGATTTGTCGTAGCTTGCAGTAGCTTTCCATAAGTTTAGTAGGAAAGGGCAGCTCTGTACTGCAGCGGGGGGGGGGGGGGGGGGTATTAACCAAGGAAACAGGGGATATAACACCCCACTCCCTGGCCCCAGATCCCAGCCAGGGTGTGCCTGCAGGAGGCAGTCCCTGCTTCTCTGCCTCTCCCCCACCACTAACCCTTCTTTGCTGGAGCAGATAGCCCAGTCCAGCCCAGGGCTGGGAAACATGCTGGGATGCTGGGTGACTCTGATTTAAATAGAACCAAGAAGGGGCCTGGGATAGAAGTTCCATAAACCAGTTTGACTTAAATTAGTTAAGCCTGATACTACAGTTAACCAGGTTTATCTTAAACCAGTTTCAGCCATTTTAAAACTGGTTTATGTGTACTGAACTTCAGTTCTGTTACAGGTTTAAACCAGTTTCTGATTACTTAAACCATTTTTTGGGTAACTTTTGTCCCTAGCCCTGCAGACTAAATAAGCCCAGTTCCCTCAACCTGTCCTCATAAGTCATGTGCCCCAGGCCCCTAACCATTTTTGGGGCTGGGGCAGCCAGCCCCCTCCACTGGACTCTCTCCAATTTGTTTACATCCTTTCTGTAGTGGAGGGCCCAACACTGGACACAGTACTCCAGATGTGGCCTCACCAGTGTCAAAAAGAGGGGGATAATTACTTCCCTTGATCTGCTGCCAACACTCTTACTAATGCAGCCCAGGATGCTGTTAGCCTTATTGGCAACAAGGGCACACTGTTGGCTCATATTCAGCTTCTTGTCCACCGTAACCCCCAGGTCCTGTTGTGCAGAGTTGCTGCTTAGCCAGTCAGTCCCATCTGTACCAGTGCATGGGATTGTTCCGTCCTAAGTGTAGGACTTTGCACTTGTCCTTATTAAACTTCTTGAGACTTTTTTTTGCTGCAGTCCTCCAATTTGTCTAGGCCTCTCTGATCTAGACCTACCCTCCAGTTTATCTACTATTCTCCCCAGATTGGTGTCATGCACAAACTTGCAGAGAGTGCACTCCATCCCATTTTCCAGTTCTTTGATGAAGATATTGAACAAATCTGGTCCTAGGACTGACCTCTTGGGTACTCTGCTTGATACTGGCTGGCTACTAGTCATTGATCCATTGATTACTATCCTTTGAGCCTGATGATCCACCTGTTTTCTATCCACCTTACAGTCCATTCATCCAACCTGTACTTCTTTAGCTTGTTTGTGAGAATTTTGTGGGAGACTGGATCAAAACCCTTGATAAAGTCAAGGTATATCACTTCCACTACTCTCCTTGCATCTACAGAGCTATTTCAACATCTATTAAAATCATCCTCATCATAGAAGGCAATCAGGTTGGTCAGGCATGACTTGCCCTTTGTGAATCCTTGCTGTTACTGATCACCTTCTTCTCCTCTAAGTGTTCAGAAATGAATTACTTGAGGACTTGCTCCATGATTTTTCCAGGGACTGAGGTGAGGCTGACTGGACAGTAGTTCCCTGGATCATCATTCTTCCCTTTCTTAAAGACGGGCACTATCTTTGCCCTTTTCTAATTGTCTGGAACATCTCCTGATTGCTATGAGTTTTCAGAGATAATGGCCAGGGGCTCTGCAAACACATCAGCCAACTCCCTCAGAACCCTTGGGTGCTTTGCATCCGGACCCATGGGCTTATATATGTCCAGCTTTTCTAAATAGTTGCTAATCCATTTTTTCACCACTGTAGGCTGCTCACCTCCTTCTCAAACTGTGCTGCCAGATGTAGTAGTTCGGGAGCTGACCTCCATTTTTAAAATTATGGTAGAGGGATATACTTCACCTACTAACTGAATCAGAGAAGTGACAAAGGATCCTTGCAGACATCTGAGCAACTGCCCATTGTTACCTTTTGAGACCTTACAGTGCAGAAAAATAATGTCACAAGAAAGCAGAACCGTATTTACTGGGAACAAGAAACAAATCAGCACTACATCACAATCCATGGTTTCAAAGACAGTTTATAAGCCTGCCACTCCGCTTTTAGGAAACCCCACCTTAATCAGAGGCTTAGGATTGATCCAAATAAAAACTTTCCCATTGCTTCTTCACACTCACAACAAATCCTCATGAAATTGAATGACAAGAAAGCAACTGAACCTCTGAAGGTAAACAGAAGGAACCAGTGAAACTAGTTTTCTTAATAAACTGAATAAGTCAAATAGTGGCTACTGACCTTGCTCTGGGAAGCAGCCCTCTTTTCCTAGATTAGCTGTTGAAGGAACAGCCTTGGTATGATTTATGTTAAATTGGGATTTTTTTCCTTATCCTCATTTCATCTACCACAGCATATATGAAGGACAGATTACAAGTATAAATATATACATAAATTCTTCACCATGTGAATGTTCTAACTGGTTAAGCCTTCTAATAAAATTAACCATGCTCTCTGATACTTATTTGTGAAAGACTTTTTTCCTGCCAACCCAACAGTTCACTACCCATTCACACCATTCATTCACATTAGCAATTGTAATAAATGGGACCTCTTCTAGTGCACTTTTGTGGGGCTTGGAAAGGAAACAATTGGTATTTGTAAGAAAGACCAAAGCCATCATGAAATCAGTTATACAAATTAATCTGTGATTTAGTATTTGCTTTTGGTGTTGGGGAGACATTAAAACAAGAGAAATGAGAATGTATGTGTGTTTGTTGAGAGAGTGAGAATTGCATTGTTTACTTACTAATTAACCATCATAGAAAGCATTTTTAAACATTTGATTCTGGGATGTAACCTACTGTTGGTAGAGAACAAGAGTGAGAGTGATTACATTACTGAATTATGATGCTAACAAAGGTAACGTCATTTCCGACTACAAATTCTTTGCAGAATAATTATAATTAACAATAGTGAAAGTAAGGCATACAGCATTTAACTTGACAAATTTTTCAGAAGGACCACTTGAATTAAAATATAAAGGCTAAAAGGGCTACATTTTCACAAAGGAAAGTTTTGCTTGCATAAATTAAATGGGCAGTTGCGATGATCTGCCGAACTTCAGCAGAAGAGACTTAAAATTCTTCAGAATGAGAATGGATAGGAATGAGTAGGCCTGTACACAGAGATGCACATACATTTTTACACTAGTTTGAAGTGCAAATTATCTCTCCAGTCTTAGAGGGTAGTCTCTTATAGTCTGTCTCCTCCTTTCTCATACAGAAAGTACATTGCTGCTAAGTATCCCTACTGATTTCAATAGGTCTGCCTCTCAGAGTATGGTACCATTCACCATGTAGAAAGGTAACAGAAGCAAGTCTTAAAAAGCTTGCAAGTTTGAACAGCATTCTATTTATAATGCTTTCCTCTCTATTTCTTCCAAATCAAATTACTGAAGAACATTTTTGTTTGTGGACATATTAATAGCACGTTTATATTACACTATTAAAATGTCATCCAAAAAATCCCACAGCCATCTGTGATTGAAAAAGTACAGAACAAAACAAACAAAGAAGTAATCAAACATGAAAACAACTTGGACTTATCTAGTACATTTGTAAATCAAAGTTACAATAGAAAACAGGTATGCCTTATCCAATTGCACATATATAACTAAGAAAGTATGTCCAGAGAGACCTTCACATTATATATCAAAGGCTCGCTGAAAGTCACTATAGAAAGTTTTCATAAATCCAAATGATTGTAGGCATTTTAGCAGAAAAAACTGAGGGAAGATAAGGCACTTTTACCCAGGTAATGCATAAATATCAAACAAGACCTAAGAGCTCTTAATGACATCACCTGAAACGTGAAAAGTATACTGTTGACAGAAAATGGTGTGTGACAGGGAAAACTGGGAGATCAGCCAAGCAATTCTAGGGTCTATAAAGCTAGGAAGTAAGCAATAAATAACTGGTCAGAAGAGTAACCATTTTCAGATGAATGCTGAAGCACGCATTCAAAATAGATCTCATATACAATGCTGAAATACTTTCTTCCAATGTCTTCATGTTACTCAATACTGTACTCCTCTTTTTCCCATTCTCCAGGTCCCCAAGAGCTCTGTTTTTATTAGCAACTATGTCCCCAAGTCCAGAGCATGTTATTCCTTCCAGGATTGCCAACCGTTGAGAGTTCCAAACCATGAGTCAGCTTACAAAAAATTCATGAAATTGGCCTCCAGAGAAATAGATTTTTTCAGAGCACCCTTTTCAGTCACTTCTTGCTTCCACAAAATTCTCTTCGTTTCTCTCAGAGTATTGTTCTCTACAGGAATAATTGCATGTATCACATTTTCAACAGACAGTACCAATGGGTATGGCATGGAATGTTTTAAAAAATGAGATCATATTTTTATTCCATCAAAATCCGAGAGATATGTGGGCCTGAAAACCCAAGGCCCACTCTATGTATATATAACTGATTTTCAAAGGGGTTTAGGGCTATTGTCTATTTTCAGGGGCTGGAATCCAGCACTAGTGTATATCCATTAGTGCTTCGCAAAGTGTGACTCAAGGTCATGTAGACCTGTGCTAGTTTTAAACTCACTGAGGTACTGATAGCAGCGTAACCTCTGGAACATTGCAAATAAAAGACTATTCTAGGTCAGGGTCTTAGCCTGAGGATCATGACCACAATGGCCTTTAATTTTGGTTGGATGAAGAAGAAATCCCTCAATGCTTGCCTGATATAGCAGAGGAAGAGAATATAGAACTGGACTACATTAGCACATAATTTCCTCAGTTTTTTATTGGCACAGAGGTAGTTAGCCATGTTAGTCTAAAGTCAGACAGAAGGCAGGGCAGGGTGGCAACCATAGGCAGAGGGAAAAAAAAAATTCCCAGGTGGGAAAGTCTGTGGGGGAAGGAGTGTGGGGAGAGGAAAGGGCTGTGGGGGGTGGAGTGGGGCTGAGGCTGGGACCGGGCAGGGATCAGGATGGAGTGGAACTGAGCCGGGCCCAGGATTGGGATAGGGGGCCAGGACCTGCTGCGCCCATGTGGCCACCCCTTCCCCTGCACTTGGGGTTGTTGTCCGGTGCTGGTGCCCCGACATGCCAATGGGTCCACCACCACCAGCTCTGCACTGGGCCCAGCCCTGAACCACCTGCCTGGAGCCAGGGGCCAGAGTGGGGCCAGCCTTGGCTGCGCCGCTGGGCCGGAGGGATGGAGGCCCTGGGACCCACATGCCCACCCTGACCCACTCCAAGTTATCCCCAGGAAGAGCCCGGAGCAAGCTTGGCCCCAGCCTGCAGCAGCAGCCTGCCCTTGTGTAGCGCCTGCCCCTCCCCCAGCCCCAGCCCCACTCCCTCCCCACCCCTGCTACAACTGCCGAAAGACCTTGGCCGCTCTGCTTTGCGGCCCTACCGCTGCCCCGCATTTGGGGGGCTAGGCCCCATTAGCTCCCCTGCCACCTATGGTGGCAACTTAGAGACTAGCTGGTTCAGAGAAGCAAGAGCTTTTGTGAACAACACCCTGCTTCATTAAACACAATACAATTTATGGTAGAAAGTTAGTTGCATGGTCCCAATCTTATCACAAGCAAGATTATTGCTAAAATATCTCCCCAAAGCAAGTTTCTTGCCCTAATGTCCAGATGGTTTTGCCAGTGACTCAGGAGATGTTCTTTAATAAGTTTAATAAGTGTTCTACAAAATTTTCCCCAAAACTGTTTGAGTCCTGCAAATAATAATATTATCAACAAGAGAGTAACTGAATCACTCTCTGTCAATAGTCCTCTCTCTCACATTCATCCACCTCTGTTATACAAGGTCTTTCAAAACAACTTTTAGTGTTTTCTCTCTGCACAAGTGCAGGAGCTATATGGCTTAGAAGAGGATGTTGGACTTTTTAAAAAAGGAATTTGATATTAGTATTATTATTGTTCATTTGCCTATGTTGTGAACATTTAAGATTAGTGTCCTTTTGGGACAATATCTAAGTGGAGGGGAATAGACTTCAAACAATACATGAGGGCCTCCCTTTCTAGTTCTTCTGGTGAACACAAGACTGACTTAGGTCTGCATGTTATACAATTTGGACAGTAGACGTAGAGTACCAACACACAGTTCAAGTGAGAATGAAAGAATGATTTTACTTTGCTTAAGAAGCCGCCTTTCTCCTCAGCATACAAGTCTTGACTGGCAGCCAAAACACTTCAAGCACAAGGTCAGCTCTTTGCTAGTGTTTGTATTGGCAGATCCTTGACCAAGGTTCTCAAGTTTCATAGCTGCTTTTCAGGCAGCACGGTTCTATAATGTTGTACAGTAGAACAAGCCCCCTGTAAGGACAAAAAGGCTAAGAGAGTGGCAGTCCCAAGCTTCAGAAAGAGGAAGATGGGAAACCTGCTAAGCAAGAACCAAGAGTAGTAATTTGGGTTCTGGCATAGGTTAACCTCAATATAAACAGGCTGAGGACTGCTTCTGATACCATAATTTACTGGGCTGTAATAATTTCTGCCAATTTCTAAGGACTCTGGAAATGGCATCTGTTACAGGAATGTTCTGCGCTTCTCCATATGTAAACAGCTAATTAATAGGCTAGGTGCTAGCAGATGGTACTTAATAATATTTAGCCTAATTCCTTGGTTTTATAAGATCAATAATACTTGCCATGTTCTGCAAATCACTTCTTTCATGAATCTCTCAGCAGCAGAAACCAATGCAAGCTAATTCTGAGTAGCTGAACACATGCCAGGAAGTAGGTTGCCTGACTTGCTAATCAGTAGTACCATTTTCAAATGATGAGCATATACCTGCCCCAGACACCAGAGCCCACTCCACTCCCTGGTCATTATAAGTGAAATGTTATCATGTCTATTATTTTTTACCTAAACTGGAATCTTTAAAAGCTGTAAGAGCCAAAGATAACTTTGGGGTGCTTAGTTTGCTATTCCTTTTAAAACCTTTTAAATCTATGAAATTTTATGCTGTCAAAATTAGAACAGTTTCAGAGACTAATGCCCTCTCAGACCTGTACAGCGGTGACTTGCCACTACAGGGTCTGGAGGCAGGAGCCAGGACTCCTCTGGTGTGGGAGAGGGGCGAGGGTGGTCTGTAGCTTGGCATACTGTGGCTTCCTTCACTTTGCAGTCAGCTGGAGCCAGATGGAGTTGCCTGTGGGAGGGCAAAAGTCTTGGGGAAAAAACCCAACTGTTTGAAGTCACTTGGGCAGGGGGTGAAGTAAAGAGAAAAGAGTGGAAAGAAAAGAAAAAAAAGGTCTAAAAGTTTAAGTTTGCAAGGGTTTCACTGAATTGGGATTGGGTTTGGGGATGGAACTGAGTTAGTACTCACACCAAGGCAGAGCTGAGACCCAGTGGTCTCACTGCATGCCACAGCTGAGACTCAGCTAAGAATAGTTTCCATCCTCTGGCTTATTCTCTTCACAGAAGGAGGTAGTAGGTAACTGCTCCTGTTTGCATAGGGATGCTAGAATGAGCAGAAAATGATGAGCTACACCTGGGTGCTCAAAGTGATCAGTGTGTGAAAGGGTCATGCCGCCTGGGGGAGGAAAGGGGTGTTAGCCTGGGGCCAGCATCACCCTCCTGGGGAGTAGGATTCAGGAGGGTTGAAAGTCTTCCCACAGAGCTAAGATGTTAACACCCTTAATGGGATAATGCTCCCGTTTTAAGTACCTTTATGGTAATTTAAAGGTAACCTGTAACACCGCCTTTAGGGCTTTCTTGCACATGGTTTTTGGGCCTGACTTCTGACTTTTGATTGCTAGAAGTTGGCAGTATTATGTAAACCCAGTGGGAAGAGATTAAAGAAAGGGCACTCCTCAAAGAAACCAAAGCCAAAGTGGATGACATGGCTGAGGCTGGAAAGAAAGGTCTAGCCAGGATGGAATTTGTGATGCCTCAACTCTCTCTATCCAATACCTTCTATTCATATGAGCTGAAAGTTATTTGTGAGTGTATCAGGTCTGTGTCTTACAACATGTTTATGGTAGATATCATTATTAATTTTTCTTTCATCCAGGCTCTTGCATATACATATTTTCAAGCATCTAGCTGGGGTCATCTGAACCCAGCACTCTTCCCTGCCTATGCAGGGGGGCGGACTCGATGATCTATTGAGGTCCCTTCCGACCCTAACATCTATGAATCTATGAATCTATGAAGATATTGCACATCACCAGGTCGTTTGCTACTCACCTGTAGAAAGGTATAATTCAGCAGGCATTACTCCATTCCTCACTTTTTCACCAATAGTCAGAATCCCAGCAAAGCAAATAAAAATGAATAGGTGTTTAGCCTGGTTTCTTCACAGCATGCCTTCATTTCCCTCCCTGTGGCTGTTTAGATATGATTTGTGATGGTATCTTGTATCTCTTTCCCAATAAGGATGATCTAGACAGGAACAGAAAGAACAACATCTACTGCCTAATGAAATCCCAGTCTGACCCTGAGTAAAAGGTTGACACTTCAAATTGCAAGCACTGTATGGTCATAGCAGATTACTACTCCAGTTTCAGGGAGGTGGATAACCTGGAGGACATTGCACCCATTTAAGGACATTTAATGGGTGCCACATTGCAAGGACAATCAAGAAGCTAAAACTGGGCATATTGACACATTTTGCAAGGTAGGGTGCACTGAAACACTATCTTAGACAATGGGCTACAGTACATGTCAGGAGAATTTTCAAACCAAATGGGACTTTGGGTACAGGACTTTTTCCCTGAGGTACCCCTAAAGCAGAGTCAAAAGTAAAAATACCCAAGAGACTTATGGCAAGAACAGAACAGATACAGAGGGAGCTCTATGTGTCAATGTTGTACTATTGTGATACACCCACCCAGCAACTATCTAGAAGTCCAACATGGGAACTGATTGACCAGAGAATGAAGACATTGCTTCCCATGATGGATTGTCTGAAGCCCAGGAGGAGAACAATGGACATTATACAGAAGTAGTTAAGAGAGAGCCAAGCTAGCCAGGCAAGCTGTTATAACAAAGGAGCCAAAAACCTGAGGCCACTATATACAAGTGTGACCCACCTGGGTTACACAAGTAAACAAAAAAGACCCACGCAAGACAATGGCAAAAAGCAGCAGTAATATCTATGGGACACAAATCGTATGATGTTGAAACTAAACTGATGACTGCAGAGCAGAGACTGACACCTGGGACACCCTCAGAGGCACTGACAACACTTAAAGGAGACTTAGCTTAATAGAGCATCAGTAATCAGCTAGCCTAGTACAGGAATGAATTTCATGGCATATGATACCGATGCCACACAACACAATGAAGGCAACTTCAAGTTTGAAGCTTATCCCCCATAAAGATCAATAACGCTACTGAGGCTAGTTGGAGACAGACTAATAGGAGACTGGTTTGAAGGGTCCAATCCATTTGAAGGACTACAAACTTGCAGTGGCCAGAACTGGGGAGGACTGGGTTGAGTACCCCCCAGCCAATAATGGAAATGACATG
>NW_005842424.1:1084923-1086696 GCF_000455745.1 Alligator sinensis
TCAGCAGGATCATCAGTTGGGGCTGAAGCAAGTCAGCTAACTTAGGTGGGCAGGGCATATTTAGCCCTAACATCCTTGAGACCAGCCATTTTAGAGATATAGAGAAGCCCTGGTAGGCTACAATGGGTTGATGGTGAAGGCCACATCCCTTTGAAACAGTAATTCTCAACCAAGGTGCTGTGGCACCATGGGGTGCCATGAGAGCCTTTTGAATGGTGCTGTGGGATGCCACACAATATTAGCACTGTTAGGTATGATAACACCTACGCATGATTCACAGGGTAAACCCAGAGATTTCAGACAGGAGTTCATAGTGTCAAAAACATTCTGAGCTGTTTAAAGATGTATTTCCAATTAATAATTTTTATATGCAGTCTAATAACAAATTAGTTTTTAAATGGGTGCCACTAAATAAAAAAAATAAATATGGAGAGGTGCCAGGAATCTAAAAAGACTAAGAACCACTGCTTAGCCCTGGCCCTAGCAAGTCAGAAAATCTAGCAAAAAGACCCAACAAAAACAAGATACTGTTATAAGGAAAGATGCAGTAATTTGACTGGGACTTGAAGGGAGGCTGCAGGAAAGAAGAATATGAAGAAGTCATAATAGAAAGCTAGTGTATGAGCTCACGGTTTGAATGCTAGCAGCATCTGCAGTATCTGTAAATGGTTGTCTTAAGAATGAGCCAGTTTATATTTAAAAGCATGAGGTCCTCTTGCATATCATCCAGCATTCAATATATGAAAAACAAGCCTTCATTCTTCCTTGTAAATTATTTTGAAGTCCTCTAATGGAAAGCTTAATGGAAGTGCAAAGCATTTCTTTTTTAGTTTTGCACTACATGTATATAATTCTACGTTTTGTTACATTTATAGTTGAATTTTGGTGTTAGCTTTATCAGTCTACTTATTGAATTCGTGTCTCATTTTTTTCTTATTTTCTTTTTGCTTTTAAAAATATTTAATGGAAATCCAAAGCTTGAGCACCTGAACTGAAACTAGTTAAAGTTGAATGTATGCATACCTGTTATAGTGGGTTTGGAAAGCTCATTTCCTGTCTGGTTAAGGGGTGAGTCAGATGAGCCAAGTTAATGTTTTATAGTTTAAAAAACAACATCAGTAATATTAAGGAATGATTTATTTTTAAGGAAGATAGAAGGGGAGTGTTTTGAGTTTCAAGAGTGGGCAAAATCAGTACATGAAACTCTCTCACTCATTTTATAATGGATGCAGCTCTAGGACTGCAAGGAATTGTGTTGGACATAAACATTTATGTTATAAAGACAAAAATCTGTGCAGCTGTAACAGAATGCCTGAGGCACTCTGACCATTTGGCTGTGAGGAAGCTGTATTCGGGAAGCAATACTCAGATGCCCCAAATGGCAAGCAACTACTTAACTTTCTCAAGGCATAAATCAGAACTAGTCAACTGGAAGTCAATGTGACTCCCTTCTCATATGCCTTTTGGCTATTGTGGTTTCAAGGTTCTCTAAGAAAGTAAGGTCTGTAGGTGAAAAGTATTTAAAAGCCCAAGAGCTTTAGATATACAAACTTACTTGGAACAGGCTACGCTAACTGAATGCATGTGGTTTGAAAGAAGACATTTTTAGAACAGGCATTAGAGTATTGTAGAAGCACCCTATCCATTAAACCATGTAAGCATGTTTCACTTTACATTTTTTCTCCCCAGAGCATGTTTGAAGTAAAATATGTCCTTAAATAATGTGCTAAACAAGGGCAGCTTTCTGAATCAAGGTATGAAAGTCATTCCTGC
>NW_005842424.1:1086727-1100912 GCF_000455745.1 Alligator sinensis
TTTAACTGAGTGCTGTCCAAAGTTAGTGAAAAAGTGATTTAAGAGGCCTAACAGATAGTGCAGACCCATATCAACAAAATGCATGGGATTATTGTGTTAGCTTTTCCTTTTGTTTGACAAGGTTTTTTTGGTTTGTAAACTCCTTGTTAATAACAGTTTGTGAGCTCAGATGTCAGCCAGTACAAGTAAATCTTCTTTCAGTGACCATGAAAATGGAGCTAGCAGGGTTGGCTAGTCACAGGAAATACAGAAAAGAATCCAGTCACATAACTCAAACAGTTCCATTATTTTTTATGCTGTATTAAAGCCTAATCTATTGGCCTCTGAAAACTGTGTAAAAACTGCCAGATGAAGTTGGATAAACGCCAGATGGAGTCGATCCATTTAGCTCAGTATCATGTCTCTAAGAAACAGATGTTCAGGAAGAAGAGCGTAAGAAACAGGATGTGCGCTGTCTCTGGCTGCACCCTCCAGTTTTTTGGCAATCAAAGGTTCAGGCTGTTTTGTGGCAGAGGTCAAATTCTTGATGGAAGCAAGGAAATCAGCACTCTTCTGAGATTCAGGAACTCATAGATCTGGTACCAGAACAATAATTCCCCCCCATAAGAATATCCAAGTGGCTTCTCCCTTAGATCCTTTCCTTTAATTTCAAATAGTAGAATCAAACAAGCTACATTTACAGTTTAGATTACTGTCATCTAGAACAATATTAGTCCACCCATAATATTATAAAAGATGTAAGTAGAAGATGTCTTGTCCAAGTCCAGTACTGCTACAAGTTAAGGTAGCAGCACTTTACATTTTGTCTTCCTACAGTATTTATTGGCAAAAAGTACAGTAGTAATAGCTGCCAGATAACAACTCATAGTTCATCAAATATTAGAAAGACAAAGCCAATTTATTTTAAACCATCAAAAACCCTACAGATTGTTAAGAGCCTGATGGCAGTAGACCATCTGCCATATTCAGTTGTTAAAAAACAAGGCTTTTGTAGTGTAACAGTGGGGAGGATTCACATTAGAAGTTTCTCTCCAATGGATGTTTTACCTGCAGTTTTACCAAAGATATATGAAACAGGGAATGCACCCAAACCCACTGAAATTAATGGCAAGTCGCAAGAGAGATAAGCATTGATCATGCAGAATTTATATGTATCCGATTACTAACAGAGGTACCCAGTTCTCTGATAATTTTGTCACTGGCTACTACATAGAATTATTCATATTCTTATCTCTGCACCTTTTATAGACATCCTGGGCACTCTGATTATGATTTACAAAGCATAAAATGATAAATGATGTAGTTAAAAAATACAGTTACTATGTGTTACGAGTAGCAGCAGAACTAGTGATGGGCACCTGGGTACTAGCCCCAGCCACCGATTTTGAAAGGATGCAAAATGGCAGTAATGCCACTGTCTCAGATGTTCCTGCTGGCCAGGCACAGAAACTGCTTGCTACACTTCTGGTTATTAGTATTGTTAGTACCTCTAGTGCTATTAATTTCCAGGATGAATTTTGAGAACAGGGCCTGTTCCTGCTGCCAGCTAAACAGATCCTCATCTGTACAGACAGATGCAGTTTCACTGGAATCAACAGAATGATGTTGGTTTATACCAGTTAAGGATCTGATTGTGTGTGTATAAGACTTTTGCCAGTGGCTTAAATAATAAAAGAAATTGCTATCAGATATCTCCCTGATTGTTCGCACAAGGACTAAATGTTATATTATTGTTTTTGAAAATTGAACTAATATAGAGAAAATTATGATTGGTGTAAGTGCAGGATTATTAATTTATTTGATCAGATTTATCTCTGAGATAAATCCATTAAAGTCAGTGGAGTTTCATCAGAGATTCATTTAACTTAATTTACCTACTATTATGAAACTGCCTTAATTCTCACAGGCCAATGCAGTAGATGAAACACACTGTTAAGAAAACAGTTACTTGCTGCAATCACTTCACTTAAGCGAAACCACATGTACGCTACTACATTCCTGGGAGAGTAAGAAACTCTGCTATACCAGCAATTGCAGCAACTGATAGCAGCACAGTGTCATTTTAGTTTCAGCAGGCCACAATGGCTAGTGTAGTCCAAAACACCACGTACAACAGAGGGACCTAATGAAAACTGGTTGCTGCCAACCTCTTGGATCTGTGCTTTAGAAGATTCCAGCTGTGAAATCTCACCAAAAGTTTGAACATTGCACTGGTAATATAACTGGAATGTTATAATTTTGTAATTTCATTGCTTTGCTTGGCCTTCTTTGCAAATGCATGGTTCATCCTCTTTCAAATTCCCATTGTATCCACTGACATGAGAATAGCTGCTCTGGCATCAAAGTTTAGAATGTGGGGTGATAGAGGTCTACATCAGGTTCTGCTAACATTTCTAATTATCATCATCATTGTATATCTAATGGTTGTTCTAAGTCTAGTAGTGCTGAAGTAGATCAGTGCTTCGGCTACACTAACACTTCCCCTTCCCTACTGCTCATGGAGTGGCACCAGGTGGAAGTGATGCTGGAAAATAAGTTTTATGCTAGACATGTTAAGTATTCAAACTTGCAGAATTCAAACTTTACCAGCAGTCCTGGCATCAGAAAAAGCTGCAACAGGAAACCATTACCTGGTCTTTCCTTTGCCAATTCAAGACATCCCTACCATACATTTTCTATTGCCTTATTAAATTCAATTTGAAATGTTTTGGTGTACAATGATTCTGCAGTGTCCTTATGGAGGTCTTCCCCAAATATAATTGATCTGACCATTACCAATTTTTCCCCTGATAAATATTTTTTCCCTGGAAAAATAAAATATTTCATAGTTCATAACAACAGACCCAAGAAAAAACATACCTGAGGAAACTTCTATGATCCATCTATGATCATGTGCAATCTACCATGCCTGGAAAAAGGACTTGAACATTTTCTGATGCCAGGACTGCTGGTAAAGTTTGAAATCTGCAAGTTTGAATACTTAACAAACTGAGTGATCACAAGAACTATATGGAGCTGTGCGGCTCCATGCCTGCTGTCTATTAATATACATGCTTCTAATTCTTATAAAGGGAAAGGTAGTCACCTCAGGATTATCCACCTCTTGTGGCTCTCTAAAGATACTCACCAACAGTAAAACTGTAGAACTCTGAAATCATTTTTAAAAGAGATAAGGTGTTCATTTGCTGATGCTCACTACAAGCAGGTTATTGGCTGAGCTTTCTAGTCATTATAAAGCCTCACCCCAGAAACATTACATTTTGATTTCTAAACCTTCTTTAGTTTTCCTATTTTTTGTTAAAACTAACATGATCACAAGAAGTTGATATCAAGCCAAAGAAAATAAAAAACAAATACAGTCTATAAAGCCCTGTTACCTGGCATTTTACTAACTGGCATTTCTATTAACTGGAATTTCTGGCCCACATGTGACTGCCGCCACTGCCACCCACCACCCTGCACTGCCACTGCTTCTCATGTGACTGCTGCCCCCTCCCTCCCCGCTGCTCCGTGTGCCCGAAACCCCAGTGCCTCGGGTAACTGGCATTTTTAGATTACCGGCACCCCCATTCTACACTCATGCTGGAAACACAGGGCTTTTGCTGTATTAAGGAAATAAGAAATCTGTTTAAAATATGTTAAAAAAGTAACTACCACCCCTTTCTACTTGCTATTTTCTACAGCTTTATACTACCCACTTATATGGTGGGTGGCTTTACCTAAGGATTACTTGATGCACAATTCAGATGAATCTGCGTTTGAGTAGTGCAATCTATTGTGTAATGGAACATCAGCATGCCTCATTCTGGTGATGTATTACTCTATTATCTATCATCACAGAGCTGTCTCAGTCTTCTTGAAAATATTCTGCTCTCTAGTAGAAGATTTCTAGAAGCAAATTCAGTGCAGTGGATAACAAGGATCAGAGGATGGATAACAAGGGTCAGAGGACAAACAGATTCCTGGTGCTAGAAAGAAAAAAATGATGCTAAGTGTACAGGATTGATGCTGGTTCTAGTTCTACATTCCCAAATGCCTGACCTTGTTACCATGGTGGTTCCTTCAGCTATTTCTGATCAAGTTATGGTAATGCTTTTGCATCAAGGCTCAGTACAGTGATTTTTATTACCCCAAGTCTCCTTCCCTATTAGATGCTTTGAAGATGAGACATGTTTTATAATATATCATGCAAATTAAAACTTGATAATTAAGTCAAACATGTTATTTTTATAATGTATGCATGCAAAATGGAATAATAAACACACTTCCAAAAAACAATTAATCATGCCTCGGCACCAATTATACAATATAAGCAAGAGTAGCTACTAGGCAATTAAGCAAACAAGCACAGTTTGGATTTTTTATGATGTACTTTTCTAATGAATGGTGATTACAGAATTACAGAGCGCTCTGATCCTGATCTAATCAAAATATACCTAAAACTTCCCAAGTAAGATTAAAGCAGCATTGATGCCTGGCTGCATAACTTTAAATTAAGTCATTCTTAAAAGATTGGTTAGCCAACACAGATGAACAAAAAGTTCACAGGGGGGAGAATGTTAAATTATGATCTTCAGCCTATAGCCTATTTTATCTCTCTGAATAAAAGTGGAAATACTGGATAGTTATAATCAGGCAAGTGACACTGTCCTGTAAAATAGCAAATGTTAGGTAAAAATGTGTGGGAATATCATTGAAAGAAGTGATTCGGGTCTATGTAATCAAGACATCCTAGGCCAGATATCATCCCTCCCATTAGGTGCCTATGTAAACTGAGGCATCTAAATGCAATCCTATTCTACTCTGTTGGAATCCTTAAAAAAGTGGTAATATCGAAGGTTGATGAGTCTTTCTTCTTCTCATTGTTTTTTTGTGACAGATTGATAGATTAGATGACAGTGTATTACATAGAATAGACACATTAATGAATATTCAAGAACTTGAACTAGGTAGGATAGAAATATATTTTTAGGTACCATGTCATCTGGATCTTCCCCTATCTTCCTGTATCTTTTATTGGATTTCTTCTGAAAACCTTGTGTTAAATTAATCATATGATATACAGGATAAACTAGGATGCAAACTACCTAGAAAGTACATAAGAACGTAAGAGAAAACTAGGAGACTGTGGCATCGACACTTACACTGTCAGATGGGTCACTAACTGGCTGGAGGGCCGCACCCAGAGGGTAGTGGTGGACAGGTATTATTCGACCTGGAGGTATGTGGGCAGTGGGGTCCCCCAGGGCTCGGTCCTTGGGCCCGCACTGTTCAATATCTTCATCAGCGACTTGGACGAGGGGGTAAAAAGCTTCCTGTTCAAATTCGCAGACGACACTAAGATGTGGGGGGAAGTGGGCACACTAGAAGGGAGGAATAGGCTGCAATCAGACCTAGACAGGTTCCAGAGGTGGGCGGATGAGAACAGGATGGGTTTCAACACTGACAAGTGCAGGGTACTGCACCTGAGGAAGAAGAACCAGCAGCATACCTACAGGCTGGGGAACTCCCTTCTTGTCATTGCAGAAGCAGAAAAGGATCTTGGAGTCATTATTGATGCCAAAATGAACATGGGCCGACAGTGTGGGGAAGCAGTCAGGAAGACCAATCATATCTTGTCATGCATCCACAGATGCATCTCAAGCAGGCCCAAGGAGGTGATCCTCCCCCTCTATGCAACATTGGTCAGGCCACAGTTGGAGTACTGTGTCCAGTTCTGGGCACCGCACTTCAGGGGGGGATGTGGACAACATGGAGAGGGTCCAGAGGAGGGCCACCCGCAAGATCAGGGGTCAGCAGGGCAGGCCCTACGAGGAGAGGCTAAGGGACTTGAACTTGTTCAGCCTCCACAAGAGAAGGCTGAGAGGGGATCTAGTGGCCTGTTACAAACTAGTCAGAGGGGACCAGCAGGCGTTGGGGGAGTCCCTGTTTCCCCGAGCACTACCAGGAATGACTAGAAATAATGGTCACAAGCTAGCAGAGGGTAGATTCAGGCTAGACATCAGGAGGCGCTACTTCACTGTCAGGGTGGCTAGGATCTGGAACCAACTTTCAAGAGAAGTGGTGCTGGCTCCTACCCTGGAGGTCTTTAAGAGGAGGCTAGATGAACACCTTGCCAGGGTCGTTTGACCCCTGTGCTCTTTCCTGCCATAGCAGGGGGTCGGACTTGATGATCTGCTCAGGTCCCTCCTGACCCTACCAACTATGAAACTACGAAATAGGGAAGAAATAAGGCTAGTATAATGTTAGTATTAGTGATTACTTGACTTCAACAATTCTAGAGGGAAGTGACAGTGTTTCGACTCCAGTAATTCCTTGCTTAAAAAAGTGTGCGCTTCAGCAAATTTAACTTTTTCTTCTGTACATCCTGTTTCAATCACATTTGCTGTAGCTCATCCTAAATCATAACATAAGGCTAAGTACCCACTGTGCCAGCTCCAGGCTTTTAACTGAAGCATCTGACTCTCTGATTTGTTCCCACTGTGCTTTCTTGTGAGCCATCAAAACAGTCTACCCCACAGATTGACTTTCAGAATCTCTCTCACTTCAGTCCTAGATGTAACTAAGACTTTATTGATTTCCAAGTGGAAAAAAAAATATCAATCCGGGCATCAGCAGAAGCCAGGCATTCCTTATACATATACTGCCATAAACTCAAATCTACCTTCCATCTAGAGGACACATGCTGAAAAGCTAGATGTAATAAAACAAGCACAACTGCTGCATGACGAGTTATTGTAGCAGTTTTGAAGGATCTAGTCATAAAAGTCTGTATGAAGGATGAAGTAGTCGTTGTCTGCAATGACTGTACCTCACAACAGTAGCAAGAAAGCGGGACTGTGGTAACTCTTATTGCTGGTAAGAAATCATAAAGCTCTGCAGTCTAGATTCTATCCAGTCCATTGTAGGATAATTTTCATCAGGTAAACACTCTTTTCTTTCTTTTAATTTCTTATAATTAATGGTTTGACAATATGTTCATGTTAAGGACAAGATATTTCTTTGAATATAGTAAGGACCTTATCATTTCTATTAAGTTTATTAACCAGATTTTGGTTAGTTTATAATAGTGACTCTCAACCAGGATGCCATGAGATCCTTTAAAGGATGCTGTGGGGTGCTGTGCAATATAAGCACTTTTAGGTGTGCGAACACATACACTTGGTTCACAAAACAAACCTAAAGATGTCAAGTAGGAAGCCATAGTATCAAAAACATTTGACCTGTTGGAATCTTTCTGAATTATTTACAACAGAATGATTGCTTTATTATTTTTCTGTAGTCAAAATCTGAGTGAAAGCTAAGAACTGAAACTTTCTGAGGGGATCCTTCAGTCCAACTAGGGGTGTGTTGGACCTAAAAATCTTGAGAACCACTGGTTTATAATATTAATAATACTATTTTTGTATCACTCTTGCCTGAGCGAAACAGGAATATTGTGATCCTCTCTTGTGAAGATAAGTAAGTAGAGAATTAATAAAGGATCTGAACATACCCGACTTCAGGGTCATTTAGATACAAATCTGGATTGAAACTTTGCTATCCTGTCTGTGTCTAAAATGAATAAAGAGGGCATTCCATGTGGAACCTTGAGAAATGGACAGTCATAACCTCCAAGTATCATACATCTGTCTTCTGTGTTTCTTCCAAAGTAATGTTTTTCCTTCAATATTTTGCCTGTAATCTAAAACTTCCAAATTCAGGTTAAAATTTTGGAACTATTTTTGTATGTGCGTTGTTTATAAGTGTGAGAGACAGAGAATGTAATAGTATTTGAAACTGAATACAACAACACATTTATATGGTTATGTCACTATTCTTTATGTAGCAGGGCACTAGGGTGCCTGCTATTAGAAGTGCTGGGATAACCCTTCAGGTGCCGGTTGCTGAGGCAACCAGAGGGAGCTAATGGCTTACCCCTGCCTAGCCAGCTGAAGGAAGGGGCAGGGCCTGTCCCCTGTATAAATCACAGGCAGGAGGCCAGAGGCAGTTCCCTACCAGCAGCTAAGGATGAAGGAGCTCCCTGCCAGAAAAGAGAGAAGCCTTAATGCTAGAGCAGTGTTGGTCACTGCGGTAGGATAGAAAACCCGGTAGGCCTGAGCATAGTTATAGCCAGTGGCTTATGTTTAAATTGTTGCCAAGAGGCTGGTGTTTATGTTACTGTTTATGTTTGTTATTGATTACACTGGTGGTTTGGGTGAGGCTATAAGGGGATGGAGGAGGCCTCATAGGGGACTCACGGTAGTGTGAGGGCCCCAGCCCCAGTGAGGGCACAGTGTTTGGGGTGTACAGACCCCAGCTCCAGAGAGGGGTGGCTGAGAAACCCCAGAAAAGGGGGCCGCCTTGCCGAGAAGGCCCCTGTGAGAGGGCCGCATTGCTGAGAAGGCCCTGGAGAGAGGTGCGGAGAGAGACAGGGCCACACAGGGCCCAAGTGCCAGACAGGGTGTAGACTCAGACAGAACATTGCCTTTTCCATCTGCGAGGCTTGGGCCATGGTATTGAGGTGGAAGGAGCCACGCATAGCCCACAAGGCTTGGATACATGTAACACCCGAAGCAGGAGAACTGTGGCCAAGCAGAAGAAAGGTAGCCTCCCTATAAAAACATATATACAATCCAAGTCGTGGCTGGCGAGAATAGGAGGGTATGAGTCAGAAGCTTGGCACAGTAAAGGGGGCGACAGGGGATAGCACGGCGACCCTGACGTCGCTCCTGTTACACTTTATTTTGCAAAGGCATACCACCCCCAGAAAAATACATTGGAGTTCTGATAATACCATGAAGAATAACATATTTTCATCACATACAGAATAACCAGCTGTTGGACATTGGAGTGCGCATTATAAACATGAAAATCTGGTAACAACAGTTTCTGCTGCTTTGGCCAGGCTAAAATGAAAAAAGTAAAGGCCTACTGCCTGTTCACATGATTCATAGGCAGCAGGCTAATGAGCAGGCTCAGATCTGTAGTTGCTGCTACTCTGTTACTTATTACAAAGAAAGATCTTTTTTTCTTTATGCTGTCATTTAAAACAAGGAGTATATCTTATTCTAGAGCATGCTGTATGTGAGAAAATATGGTGCTATCAAAGCCTTTCCCAGAAACATTAAGCAGGTCAAAAGAGGTAATAGCAAAAGAAGCTAAAGCGGCAAAGGTGGTTTGATATTTAGAGAAGAAAAATAAATTGTAAAAGCAGCACAATTAGCAAGTTGGATATAGGTGTGAGGGGATATTGCCAAGGCTACAGCAGTGTTTTCTCAGCATTACCCACCTCTCAATCAGGGAGTTATGCCTGCTGACATCCAAATGTTGTCACATTGAAATTTAGGACTAAGTCACTAAACCCAACAGAGAGGACCAAATAATCACGGATGCATTTATCAGAGCCAGAAGCTGTGATATAGGTTCTCAGCTGAGATAAAGTGACTACTATAGCTAGTTTTGGAGAGAAGGATTCTTCTAATTCTTCATTATCTCTGGAAGTGGATCAGAATAAACTCAATTACTGCCATGAAAGTTCTAGAGAACTGTAAATATTAAGAAACCTGGAAAACAGGACATTATGTAAAGCTTACTGAAGTCAAGGAGGAGGACTGCATTGATTTTTTAGCAGTCACTGCCCTCATTCACAATAAAGTGACTGTCAAATTAGTATTAGAAACCTGATTGCAAGTACTATGATCTTTGAATAAGAGAACTGAAACATGTCATGTGACTTAGGCAACCTTTCTGGCATGTTTATAAAAATCTCAGCTATTTTGAGACTAATTTGCCATTATGCTTTAAAAAAATGCATAAGTGTTTATTTTCTTAAATCTTTTCAGCCAGCTGGCAGCTTATTGCCCAATTTTTCCTCTGTGTCTCTTATTGGTCTGGCACAGTAGCATATGGTTTGCTAATCTCTGAAATGGCTTTTCAGCAGTTTTAAGGGTACCAGAGGTAGGTGTTCTGAACAACTTTAGATTATAAAAGAATTGGAAGCAAAGTTTACTAGAAGAGTGCTAATACCACATAATTTAACAGAAACTTAGGGGAAAACAAGTTAAAGGTAATAGCCAAAGCTTAGTGTTATTAGCCATTAGTCCTACTGATTGAAAAAAATAAGGGTACTAATAGTCCCATAAGGGGCGCATCCATACATGCAAGCACGTGCGCTTGCAGCAGCTCAAATAGAAGTGGTGCAAATTTGAGCCAGGGCTTTTTGCTTCTGTGCACATGCCCGGACATGCACTTTGGTGTGGGGCAGATTGTGCCATTTGGGGCAAAATAACCCTTCCTGGCTCCTCCCGGATCTGCAGTCAGGGGGAGCTAGAGCCCAGGGCCAGGACCTCCTGCATCTTAAAAGAAAGACCTACAAAGGATGGAGGACTGGAACCACCACCAAGGAGGAACACTCTGCCCTGGCCCGGACCTGCAGATAGCAAACCAGGAAAGCCAAGGCTGTGATGAAACTCCAGCTAGCTACAAATATCAAGGATAATAAAAAGTCATTTTTCAGATATGTGGGGAGCTGGAGGAAAAGCAAGGGCAACATTGGACCCCTGCTAAACCAGATGGGACAACTGACAACCGATGCCCATGAAAAAGCAAATTTGCTTAATGGGTACTTTGTGTCAGTATTTCACCAGTCCCATGGGATGCCCTTGCCCACTGTGGGTCAGGGAGGCCCGGGTGAGGGAGATTCCTTACCCTACATCGAAGCTGACCTCGTGAAGGAACACCTTGAGAGGCTGGATACTTTCAAATGAGTTGGCCCTGATGGTTTACACCCAAGGGTACTCAAGGAGCTGGCAAGCATTATAGTTCAGCCCCTGGCATGGATCTTCGAGAACTCCTGGTGCTCTGGTGAAATGCCTGAAGATTGGAAGAAGGCCAATGTGGTGCCTATCTTCAAGAAAGGGAGGAAAGTAGATCCGGCAAACTACAGGCCCATCAGCCTGACTTCTATCCTTGGGAAGGTCTTGGAAAAAATTATCAAAGAGGCCATCCTTAACAGACTAGCTGACAGCAATATCCTGAGGGATACCTAGCATAGGTTTGTTGTGGGTGGGTCTTGCTTGACCAATCTCATCTCCTTTTACGACCAAGTGACCTATCACCTGGAGAAGGGGGAAGAGATTGATGTTATATATCTTGACTTTAAAAAAGTCTTCGATCTGGTATCCCATGATTACCTCTTGGCAAAACTGGCTAACTGTGGCCTCGACCACACCATGATCTGCTGGCTGGGGAATTGGCTCTGCGGTAGGACCCAGAGGGTGGTGGTTGATGGAAGTCAATCATCGTGGTGCCCTGTGACCAGTGGGGTCTCAAGGCTCTGTCCTAGGGCCTATACTTTTTAACATTTTCATCAGTGATTGGTGTCAGAAGCGGGCTGGCCAAGTTCGCCAATGACACCAAACTCTGGGGTAAAGCATCCACACCTGAGGACAGGAGGGCGATCCAGGCAGATCTTGACAGGCTCATGAAATGGGTGGATGAGAACGTGAAGGTGTTTAACACTGAAAAATGCAAGGTTCTCCACCTTGGGAAGAAAAACCTGCAGTATCCTTATAAGCTCGGCAGTGCTATGCTGCACTATGGATGAAAGGAACTTGGGGGTCATGATTAACCACAAGATGAACATGAGTCTTCAATGTAATGCTGTGGCTAGTAAAGTGAGCAAAATGCTGGCTTGCATCCATAGATGCTTCTCAAGCAAATCCCGGGACGTCATTCTCCCGTTGTACTCAGCCTTGGTGAGGCCGCAGCTGGAGTACTGCGTCCAGTTTTGGGCTCCACAATTCAAAAAGGATGTGGAGAAGCTTGAGAGAGTGCAGAGAGGCTGAGAGCCATGGGACTCTTCAGCCTGGAAAAGTGCAGGCTCAGGGGTGATCTGGTGGCCACCTATAAGTTTATCAGGGGTGTTCACTGGGATCTGGAGGAACGTCTGTTCACCAGGGCGCCCCAAGGGATGACAAGATTGAATGGTCACAAACTTCGCCATGATTGATTCAGGCTGGACACAAGGAAGAGCTTCTTAACTGTCTGAGCCCCAAAGTTTGGAATAGACTGCCGCTGGAGGTGGTTCAAACACTCACTTTGAATGCCTTCAAGACACATTTGGATGGTTATCTTGCTGGGATCCTATGATCCCTACTGACTTTCTGCCCCTGGGGCTGGGGGCTGGGCTCACTGATCCTTCAGGGTCCCTTCCAGCCCAAATGTCTATGAAATCTATGAAAGCAAAACTCATGTCAAGTGCATGTGTTAAGCCACAGTGGGGTCAAAACTGCAGGCATGCTAGCCCATCCTGAGGCCCCAAAGCCTGCCAAGTTTCAAGGAGATAGGTGCAGGGGTTTGGGGGAAACTGCACCCCAAATTTTGTATTGAGCTGGTCCCTGAGTGAATCATGATTGATTGCGTAACAAAGTAGCTAGCAAGGACAATGAGGCTGCAAGCCCTGCTGCAAGCAGCTTGGGGTCTGTGGCAGGCAGCAGCTGCCCAGAGCCCAGGCTGGCTGTGGCGCTGTGGCAGGCAGCCAAGAGGCTGCAGCCAATGCACTGGGGTCCAGAGCAAGTACCCAAGCCCTTTTCTTGCTATGCACCCCAAGGCATGTGTGCAGCTACTTATGCCAAAGAGCCCAGGCTGCTTGCAACAGGTGGTGGGCAGGCTGCAAGCTCTGCTGTGAGCAGCCCACGTTCCATAGCAGGTGGCAAAAGCCTGCCCAGAGCCTGGGCTGCTCGCAACACTGCTCGCAGGCAACCATGAGGATGCAGGCAGCTGCACTGAGGCCCAGAGCCCCAGCCTGGCTTGTTGCTGGTGGCGGCTGCACGCGCACCTTGGGGAACACCATGGGGAAGGGGCTGGGGCTGTGCTGCCATAACAAGAATCAGGCTTCTCATGGCTCCCTCGTGATCCGTTCTGACACTCCAACATCTTCCCAGGCAAGGTTGTGGGGTTTTTTGGCATTCAGCCCCAAAACATTGCTGACCCCTCATATGCTGCTTCTGATGCCCAAGGTAGGTAAGTTATCTTTTCAAAGCAGTGCATCTTACAATGGAGGCATACCCTGAACATTAGGTGCTGTAAGACACAGCATTGTGATGTTCAAGGACATTTGCATGGCAGAGTGTCCTTACAGGCATATTCTGGAGCATTTCCCACTGCACCCCGGAAATGTGTCAGTGAGCCACTCCAGCGAGTGGGCTTAATATGGCTGTTGGTGTTGTTCAAGTAGGAGCTACTAAATTAATTGTACTTGGGAGCAACACTTGTCTGTCAGGATACACTAGGGCTTTAATGTATCTACAACTTTTATGAATCTAGCTTCAAGTGCCCTCATATCTTGTCAACATGAACTGGAGTTTAAAGTACTGAGTACCTTGAAGGATCAAGTACCAAATCTCCAAAACATCTCTCTCATGAGTGCATGTGAGATTGTACAGATTAGGTTTTATTTCCAGATTGCACTCTACACTACCTCTTAGTAATATTCCTTTCTAAGGCTTCATATCAAAGAAGAGATGGGATGAAAGTTGTAAAATATTTCACAAATAAAGCTTCACTGTAATAAAAGGGAAAGGAAGTTCTGTTATTATTTATAAATTATGCTCTCTATCTACCCTCTCCCTCTGTCTGGCTGTCATTGCTTTAAGTTTTGTTCCAAGTATGGACAACTAACATTCTATATGATATTCCAATTTTACTGCAGCAATTCTCATTGCTGTTTCTGGGAGACAGTGTGAATTTACGTGTGTCATTTCCAACTACTTTAATTCAGGTCCCAGTCAGACTATGTTTCTTGTACATTCTCCTTTCTATTTGGCACTAAAAACAAATATATCTGTCTGAAGAGTAACTTTGAAAGCTGACTACAAAATACCAGAATCTGACAGAGAAGTTCTGAGCTGGAAAAAAAATCTATTATACAATATACACAGCGCACAAAGTTAATGTCACCAGCCATACAAGTGATCCATCTTTACATTTTGTACTTGAAGTTTCTGACAATAAAACTTATTTGTAAAACTAGGATGGTTCAGACCATTCTACTTCTATTCTATTTCTATCCCTTGAATTCAGACAAACTTAATATATACTTATATATCAAATTGACATGGTCCGGCAGAAATTTCTTCTCTTCTCTGCCCTGTTCTTCAGCAATCTCAAATATACTTACTTTTTCATGTCACTTCTAACTCTG
>NW_005842424.1:1100922-1119953 GCF_000455745.1 Alligator sinensis
TCTCTCTTGCTCTGTTCATTCTGTGTTTTAACTTCAGCTATTTCCTTGCCTTTGTTTCCTTTTCATCTGTCTAGACGTACTTCCATCTTTCTCATTTCTAAGTAACCTTCTATGACCTCATCTATCTCTGTGTATTGAGCCTTCAAAAGGAGCTATACATTTTGGAGATCAGGTGCTGAAGGATGACCTAAACATTCACCTAAGGACCTGTTGTGGACATGTCTTTGTTTAGTGTATACCTAGGTTCATTCACACTTATGTCTACTAACATTCACTGGCAACATCTCCATGTGTTCCCATGGAATGCAACCCATAGTTTAGGTTCTTTTTAATGCATGCTTACATCCAGCTCAGTGTGGAGGTTACTACTTTGTCATTCACTTTTCAGTTTGGGATCATGTTAAATACAAATTTTATTAATTATAATTACTGAAGTCAAGAAGAAACTAGATACTGTTACGTGAAAGTTCTGATGGGAGCAGATAGTGAAGTAAGAAGAATATCTCCGTAGAAAAATCTAGGAACTACAATTCACAACTAAGACAAATATTTTATCTAAACTGACTAGGGAATAAACTTTATTAAAACTGAAATTAAAGTAGAACAAACAGAATACAAAATAAAGGGGAAGAGCAGAGAAACTTCATCAGAAGTTTGGAGGTGGGTTCTTTTTAGATACTACAAGAGAGTCTTTATCACATGCAGTGCCTATATTAAATGTAGGCTTTTTCTGTGGGCACCTTGGGAAAATTAACATTGTGGAGTACAAGCATGGCATAGAGATACCGCAGCCTGAATGAGATAATTTAGGTGCCAGAAGCTAGTGTAGCCAATTAACTGGGGTGGATCACCATGCTAATATACCTATACTCTAATTAGCTCATTTAGTTTGGGTTATTTCCACACTGTACTGCATGATGTTGTATTGATTTATACAGAGGCTAATCTAACAAGGCATACTAGAATTAAATAGATTACTATAATAGATAGCTCTGCTTTTATGATAAACAAAAGACCTACTAAAGTGTTGTGGGTCATATCAAGACACTGTTCTTCTATCAAGAAACAGTGCAAAAACATTTCCCTACCAATTCTCCTCTCCACTGTGCTTTAATTGGATGCTATTTTAATTATTTGTAGTACCTGAGTAACTCTAACATTGGACTGCATGTGTAAATTACATGGCTATTTATTATTTATCTATTAATTTTATTGTCATTGTGTAGTGAAAGTCCCGGTCAGGACTACCCCTTCTCATAAGTACTGCTGAATAGAGTCCAAAGAGCTTTAGATGTGAAGATTAGCTTTATTTATAAAGTCATGCCATTGGACGTCAAATTTTTCCATTTAGGAAAATATGACCAAGAATGCCAAGCTTTCTGTTGTGAAGACAAACTAAGTCTATACCAGAAAACAGTTTGTGGAATTACTATACTGGTTCCTGAACAAACCAACATTGTAATGCCAGTGTAGCTGTTGCACATTTGGAGGTCTGCCATCCTGGCACCTAGTGACCCGCTTTGTAGTCTGACTCACCCACCAGCTTTTCCCTGGCCCCCACCTTACCTCCACTCTCTCTCCTGCCATGACTTTGATGTTATCTTGGTTTGTTGGGGAGGTAGTCCCTGGAGCCAGAGGTAGCCTTGCTGGTCAGCTCTGTCTTTCCCAGCTAGGTCCACTCTACCTAGGACCTGTGCTCTCCCCTTAAGTGCTTCCCCTTCAAGGGTATGCTCCTTCAGGCTTCTGAGCCCCTGTCAGGGCTTCAGCTATCACAGCCTTGCCCCCTTTTTATCTAGCTGCATCTTCAGCCTTGGTCCACTGCCTAAGACCTCAGCTCCTGGGTATCAGCCCCTCCTGAGACTCCTGTTTCACCCTTCCAGCCTCATCCTGTCTAGCTTGAGGCTATCTTCTGCTGCTTATAGTGGGGAGTACCACCCAGGCACCCCATCCCATGGCCTCCTCCTCCTTTGTAGGCACAACTTGGTCCTCTGGTCTCAAGTTCAAAATAGAACATAAGCACAAGCAAGCCACTTCATGAACAAAAAGTCTCTTTCACTCAGGGTTAATGTTGCCTGCTTGATCAGTGACTGGACTGATATGCCCAAGCCCAGCCTTCTTCCACCCATGTGACTGGATCTCCTGTACCTGGGGACTAGGGGCAGCTAATTGCCTCATTAACCACCTGGCCTTTTTAGTCCTTGGCTCAGACCACCTGCAATGCTACTCTTTGCTGCCCTTTCTAGCCTGGGGTTTCCTTCCTGCTCCTATCCTCCTAGTAACCACCCTGGCGATCTTCAAAAAGCATCTTGATGCCCATCTTGCTGGGGTCATTTGACTCCAGCAGTCTTCCCTGCCCAAGTGCAGGAAGGCTGCATCCGATGATCTGTACAGTCCCTTCCAGCCCCTAACAACTATGAAACTACGAAACAAGGACAGAGGTTTCCTGCTACAGTAACCATATCTAAATGTAGAGCTTTGGCCTGGGTAGAACTCTTCAGAGTAGGAGGAACTCCTAAAAGACCTAGCCATAAGGTCAAGGAAATTGTCAAGGAGGGAATTTAATTCTTAGAAGGATTTCCCATTAGAAGAAATCTGGATCAAAACAGATGCAGTCCTGAATGGCTAGTTGCCAAAATGGATGGGGCACTGTATTCTGGGATTAGTCCATGTAAGGGCTAATATAAGAGTAAAGTATAATTCCCAGAGGGTGCTCAGAGACAGAATGGTGCCTCGCAGCATCTTGTGACACTGCTAGATGAGCAAGTGGAACATACCTATTAAATGTCTAAATGTCCTGTTTAGTGAAGTCTCTTCCGGGCATACTCAGCTGTGTCATGGGAAACTGTCACAGTCCCTCCTTTTTCTCCTTCCCCACAGCCTTTGTGTGACCTCACTGGCACCTGAAGAGAACACTCCAGACATTGCATTTTGACTCCTATGTGCCCCTAGGGTGACAGAGCCTTCTTATGCTCTTTCCTTATGCCCATCTGCACGGCAGCTGGGAACAATCTGGGGCCCAAAACAATCCAAAATATTTCATTTGCAAAGCACAAAAAAGGGTATAAATGAGAGTGAACAAAAAAATGAAAAATAATGGGAATCAGTCCTTAAAGCTTCTAGGACTAAACATATTTACATAGGAATTAAATAGGACTAATTTATAAGGATAAAATATTTTAAATTAGGGCAAAAGTCTCCCTATGCTAGAAATCATCTCCATGGTTACCCTGGTTAGGTTCCTCCTAATATTAATTGAAATTCTGCATGCATAGGAAGAACAGGCTATTGGAATCTAAGTCCACTATGCAGGTCTCAGGGGAGACTTTCCTTAGGCTTTATATAAGTGAGCTATGAAGCTGATACTTTTCGATTTTCACTTAGATTACAGCAGTAGTCATTACTAATATCCAGAGTGATTCAGTTTGCATTACAGGATATGTAAAAAAATTATAGGAAACATGTTTTTGTTGAATAAACACAGCATAGCTGGGCAGCTTCATGCCCTGGTGGTACAGCTATTTTTGCTGTTGCCTCAGTTGCACACCTCTTGCTTATGCTACTGTGTACAAATATTGGATTGAAGTCTAGGGAAATTCACACATGCTCTTTAGGACATGTATTTTATTTGCCTTTTATCCCTGATTTAATAATGACTTACTTAATTTGGGCACAACTTGGTTGAATTTTTGTCAAAGCTTAATGCATAAAGTTAGATCTGAAATGAAGTGTTTAACTTAATCATATTAAGTCTAAACATTTTGCCGTTAATGCCTTAGATCCTCTACATAGACATCCTCGGACATAGACACAGCTTTAAATGTTTTCTCTACATACCTCAAGGTACCTGGTGGCTTGTGAATGCTGTGATGGTGGGGCAGAAGGAGCGTCCCACAGGAGCGCGGGGGTGGGGGGCTCCCCAGTACACTCAGCAGCAGACCTGGAAGTGGACCAGAAGCACTTCTGGTTCACTTCTGGATCTGCTGGGGAACGCACTGGGGGGCCCCCCGTCCCTCCCCGGCTTTGCGACTGGTGCCTCCTGGGTCTGGGGGGGGGCACCCAGGGTCCCCCCCATGGCCTATCACTGAGTCAGGCGGGTGTGTGTGTGTTGGGGGGGGGGCTGCGTGCTCTCTGGCAGACTTGGAAGTGGACCAGAAGTACTTCTGGTCCATTTCCAGGTTTGCTGCAGAGCACATGGCCCCCCCCCCCCCACACACACTCCTGTGGGACGTTCCATCCATCCCACCTTCACATTGTTCATGAGCCACGCCTGGTACCTCAAGGTATATAGAAAAAACATTTAAAGCTTTGCCTATGGCTGAATTGCTGATTGTTTGAATCAGCATACAGCATACAATCTTCAGATTCGGATTCAGATTAATTGAATTGGGGACAGTGATCTGAATCAACGAATTCAATCACTGTCCCAGATTTGGGCTTAATCTGAATTGAATACAGCTCATTTTGTACACCCCTATCATCTGGCACTATTGTTTCAGGCTGTGTACAGGCTCAAACATACTGGTTATTCCTAGGTCATGTTTTTAAGAACTCATGTAGGTTAGAGAGATGATTACTTTTAATGAGAGCTAGTATTGTGGTCTCACTGTGTAACTCCAAGAGCTGAGGCCTGAGGCATGGGCCTGTAATACCTTTTAATCAGACCCTGTGATGTTTCCCTTGGAAAGGGTCCTGCATTGTTCCCTAAGCTGATGAGCTGAACTCTTAATGACACTCACTCATTTTCTTTCTATCTTTCTGGCCACTTATTAAAAAAAGTTATATACTCTTCTCTGCATTGTTGATTTCTTCGTGCTACCTCTAGGGGAAAAAAAACCAAAACAACCCCTATATGTTTCTACATATTTGGGCAGATAAAATAGTTTGACCTTTCACAGGGTTTGGCCTTTATTAAAACCATGTGAATTAAGTGAAGTCTGCTCCCTTTCAAGGTAATTGGATTAATGCGAACATTTTCAGTGTCTGCTTCAAGCCAGTATAAATGGTCTGACATTAAATGAGGTTAAAAAGCCTCCTATAAACTACCACTGCTGTTATTAAATTTAATTAAGATAGAACAGCAGGCAATTTAAATGGGAAAGTGTTGCACAAAAATGGCAGTACAGAAAAATGATTCTGATATTGTCATTAAAGCTGATTGGAAGCAGGGGTTTCTAAATGACAATGTAATTAACACGCTAATGAATACCATATTAGGATTGTTATTAACAATGAAATTTGCAAACATACATGAAAAACCAGTTAGGGATATCATATTATTACTGATATTACAAATTTAAAAAAAAGCAACCCTCTTCAAACAAATTATACAGAATTTTATCAGCTGGTAATGCATTCTAACTGAACAGCAGTAATAAAACCTTTTACCCTCTCACCTTTCACTTCCAGCAAATTAAGTGATAATTGTTACATATTAACTATAACGTGTGCATTTTGAGTAAATTGGCCGTTCTGATATTTCTGCACAAACTTAACCAAGGAAATGTTTTTAGAAGGTAACAATCAAATAAGAAGGAAACCACATGAATGCACCATTAAGTCACCATGATGCATGCAACCCGTGTAGCCAAGTTAATCATTTTGTAAAAACAAGCCACACTTGGGATTCATCACTAAACAAACATTCTGCACAGTTGAACAGAAAGGTTCTGCTAAATTAAGCTAATGCTACTTTATGCATAAATGAAATTATTTATCAGAGAAAGGTGACATGCTCAGTCTTTAATAAGAGGTTTTGGGCGGTCTATTTTTCCTGAACCCCCTGCTAAGTAACAGATGGAACTGTGGCTCAGATCTTAGTGATTAACCTGTACATGGCAACTTGCCATTGTTTTAAAGTTTGAAAAAGGAAAGGACTTTTTAAGGAGGGGGATGCTAAGTTAAGAGTTCTGAGTGGAAGAAAAACAAGGGGAAAAATTTTACCTACAGGAAACAAGTAACAAAAAGATACATTTGTCTTTTAGATTAAAGGAGAATGGCTACAGAGAGTATGGTACATATTCACCATGGACAACCTATCTGCTTCACTAAAAGGCAAATATAGGGATTTTTATGCAACCTGGTTTCCATGATACAACTATTTAACACAAGAGGACCATGAAAGAAAAACACTGCAGTTATACTACAATGTGGAGATAAAAGACTACTCAAAAGAGACATAACAGATAAGTTCAGTGCTTGGGGTAGCAGTGGCTCCCAGCTGCCAGTGGCAGCAGGGTGGTCAGCCGGCAGCTACTGTTATTTTTCCACCCTCCTCTAAGTCAGTGCTCAGCGCTGCTGCCTTGGTTGCCCTGCCTTTAGTTATGCTAATGCTACTCAGATGTGAAAAGACAACACGAGACATAGTCCTGTTCTCCTTCTGAGCAAAACCTAATGTACTGTGACTCTGAGGGAAGTCACTGAACCAGGTAGGTAGATGATCAAAGCTTGCACCCCAAAATGGTTTTGTTTGTATTGTTCATATATATATATATATTTGATATGGTTATATGATTGTGTTAATGAAGAGGAAAGAAACAAAATAGCTACTTAGGAGCACAGTTCTGATTTTTTGGCCTGAAAATCAGACACAAATAAGGTAGTAAGAAAATAATTGTGTAGGAGATTCCTGTATTTCCTGATCTTAGCGGGGCTGGAATGCCACAGGACTACAGTTTAAAGATAAAAGATTCAGAAAATGACCAACTAGTGTCAGTGAAATTTTCAAAACTGATTTAGCATCTGTGGGTAATCTACAGAGGGATTTTTTTTTAGATAGGGTAATATTTAGATCTGTCAGAGAGCCTCGGTTGCCACCAGGGCCAGATCCAGGCGGAGTACACTGATGCACTTGCACCCCACCTTTCATTCCTGGCTCCACCCAAAGTTTAAAACCAACTGCTTGGCAGTGGCAGCAGCATTTCTAGTCAGGCAGTGTTGATGGAGTCCATTGACTTCATGGTTCATTATAAACTACTGGATCCCTTCTAAACTCTTCATTCCACAGGTGTTAATTACCCTCACTTCTTTTTCATGGTCTTAATGTTCCAGCAATCAAGTTAGCCTTTGTTTCACCATTCTGCTCTCTGTCAGCTCTTCTTGGTAATGAAGCTCCTATTTCATAGCCTTGCAGGTTGTTTTAAGTTCACTCCAATGAAGTTGTATTTGGTTCAATCTTAAACTGAATAATACAGCCCTAGGCCCCTAGCATATTAGTAAAGCTTCTAGTTTCTTTTTAACTGGAAATAAATGTGTACTGCACTATACATGATGATACACCTCACCATCTGCACCCCTTCTGAAACTTTTAAATCCACCCATGGCTGCCACCTACAAATTGCTACTTACTCAGGTTTCTGCCAATAGGGATGCAACCATGTAAGTTCAGATGCTAGTGCTTCTCAGTGCCCTAGTTTATGCATAAACTCTCACCTGGGACATGAAATAATCAGTCTCTGCTCCAAAGAAAAATTATCTATATACAGTAGAATAGCTTCACCAGGATAAATTAATTGATACATGTTAGTTTAGTCAATAGGGCACTTTTGCGCTAGGGCAGTCGGTTTCATTTTATGGCAGAATTTGATGCAGGGGATGTTGCAGCTCTGGTGATGGTGCAGCCTGCTGACATCTCAGTAAAATCTCTCCAAACACAGGCTGCTGCAGTAGTGGCAGCAGTGATGGCATAGACTCCATGGGAGTTGTCATTCTGGTGCCCCTCTGAATCAGTGCCGATGGTTGGTGCCTCACATGCTGCCCCACAAGTTACACTACTAATTTTATGTCTTTGTTCCAAACCAGGCAGAGTGGGAAACTGAGAACAGGTGAGTGCTGTAAGGATCAAGATATTAGCAATAGAGTAAGGAACAAGGAGTCTCTTTTTCTTGCTGGAAAGAGAAGGTACCTAATTCCAGAACAGGATGAATCCCAAGCAGGGATAGCCACCTGACTGTTAGAAACTGGCATCAGAATCTCTCAAAACTTGAAAATGTATACAGAGACAGATAAAACCAGTATGATTTGGGTGTCAGCATCTTTCACCATTTTGTGAAAATAACTGGTTAGGAACAGATGTTGCATTTGTCCCTATTTGTCCCAAATTTGTTGCAAATTTGTTCAAAATTGTGTGCATGTTTTACCCCAGACAGGAATGTCCCAGGATTGGCATGTATACATGTTGCCCTTCTAATCAGGATATAGTGAGTAACTGAATGCACTGCTGCTTTTCTGCCATTGAGTCAGTGATGTAATCCTGGCACAACAGTTCAGCTGGGATTACATCATTGCTAATATATTAATGCTTACAGTACTTTGTAATGTTCTGGGATAAACTGATAGTACTTCTTATCCTATGAACCTAGGATTCATCCTGGGACAGCAGACATACACATCTGAATGACTGCACTTTGTCCTGGAATAACATGTTGTACCCTGGGACAAATGTGACCTCTGTTTGTAGTCTTTATGTATTTATGATGGGAAAAAAATATCTGTAAATATCAGTGGTATCACAAAAGATAACACTGCTCTCATAATACATACTTCAATGAAATAAGCAACAGTGTTTTCTGATCCCCAAGGGGAGGGAGATATGAAGGACTGAATCAGTCAGCTTCCTTAGGAATATCGCAGTGTGTTGAAATGGCTTAGCCCCAGGGCATTCTGGAACTAGAGGTAAGCATCTAAAAGTGCTGTCTGATATCACTGGTGATATCAGGGAAGTTCATGCAGTATCACAGGGTGTCATAGGATGCCTGCAGGTGTGTTGGGGGCTGCTCCGGTGTCCTGTAATTATAGCGCTTTGGAGCAGACTCGATTAATCGAATGCTGGAGCATTCTAATTAATGCACTCCAGGTAGCCTCTGCATCTCATGTATCATCATCCCTACACTTCAAAATGGTGGCAGGGGCACTTTAACTAAAGCTTGTTTGACGAGTTTTAGTTAAAGCACCACTGCTGCCATTTTGAAGCACTGGGATACTGATACATGAGACACTGTGGGCTCTTTAATTAGAACGGCTCTGAGAGCCGTTCTAATTAAAGTGCCTAACCAACACCCCTGGGAGCACTTGTAAAAATGCACTTAGAAACTAATTGAACATAGCTAAATTAATAGTTTATTCAACTTGAAATTCTATATTAGATTAATATAGATTACTATGTTTGCCTGGGGAAAGAAGATGTGAGAAACAGTACCTTTAAGTGGTTCTTGCAAGAAAGAGCTAGCTGGAACCTGTCATTATGCTATGCAAAGGATCACTTTGTGATGAGCCATTCTTGTTCAAAAATGGAATGAAGCAGAACTCTGTCAGATCCAGGTGGTTTTAGCCTATCCAAATAATCTAATATCTTCCTCCTACAGACTGGAAACAGGCAAACATTATTTCAATAGGGACTAGAAAGAAGAGTAAACATATACAAGAGGATTTAATGAGTAAATTTCTAGGAAAAACTTCAACCAAATTTGAAACATGGGACCAAATCCTAATCTGCCTGTTAAGTACCTAAGGATATGTATGCACTTAAATGTGACCTTTCTTCGCACTCCCAACTCCCTGAAAAAACAATGTGTGTACTTTTGTAACATACAGTCTTCCTAACCTTAACACAAAATATTATGAGTAATAGGCTATGTTAAATATTGTAACATATTGATAACTCAGAGAAAAGTACAACATGGCCTCAAGTGTGATATTAATTGTAACGGGAATGGGATCAAATCTAATATAAAGCAGTCTTTCTATCATATTAATAATCTGCAATCAGAAGTAGCAATTAGAAAAAATAATGACAATCGGTGCTGCCTAGAAAATAGCAAGTGCTATTCTTGGCTACCAGTTACCATTGTTACATTCTACTAGCTTCCTTGTAATTCTGTGGCCCATATCATTTTTTTCAAACTGCAGTATCTCTCATGATCATTAGATTAGAGTGCCATGGTACCAAATGTTCCCAGGCACAGAGGGGGTTTCTGTTGCAGTATGCCACAGGATTTTGCACTGCTTAGGAACCCTAGTCAATATTTCAACTGGAAAGTCACATTATCTATACCAGCATTATTCAATAGGCAATTTGTCTTAAGACAAGATACTGAATATTCTTTTATGTATCTGAAGCATGTCTAATCTTTTGAACTTAACTTTCAGAAACATTAAATCACAACACACTCAACAAAATTTACCCTTTTTCTGACCTTGAAGTCTGTTTCCATTTCCTTTTATACAGCTTTTTTACCCTTTTCCCATTGTGCAACAATGCTCATATATTTGCCTGGTATGCCGTATGATTTCAGTGTTCCATAGTGAATTGGGTCAAAGGTTTTAAAGAAAGTAATTAAGTTAGTAGTGGTGTTCGGAACACGTATCTTTTCAAAGCTTTGAAGATATGATCTGCATATCTGCTAAGCCACCCTACTAATCCACCACAGAGGATAGTCTACTCTTCAAATTCAGCATTTTTTGGTGTCCTTGTAATTGCTAGATGTGTGGATCTTCCATAAATCTACTTTGAGAAGACCAGGTTAATGATTTCATTCATATGGTCATCTTCCTACATTTTGACCCTCAAGTTTTAAAAGTGCTTCCATCTTCCTTCATGACAGTGCTTTAAGATGAGATTGTGCTCGGAAAAAAGAACACTTTATTAAGCTGAGACTTCAGTATAAACATCCACTCCTTATATGCCTATTTTATAGAACCATAGGTCAATATAGTCATTGAATAGAAAACCATGTAATCTTTTTCTTCAAATATGAGCACAATTTCCTAACAAGCTAAAATTTCAAAGTCTTTATTAGTGATTGTGGTTGATGATCTTTATAGTAGGAGAAAGGACATACCATATTTTTCAAATATAACTTCAATTTACACTAGCTCATGACCTAGCCCTAAGCCAGCTTTATGTAGCTGGCAAATGGACAAAATCTTGTTTTAACTTTAAAAAGTGAACAAACTTGCTACAAAGGCTTTACTAATTAAGAATAAATGTGGAACATCTCAATATAAATTTTAAAATGATCTTCTGCCCTTTGATAATTTGAAGATCTCTGTTTTTTCAGCCATGGCACTATATTTTACAATGGAGAATGAGTTAAGTATGACGGTTAAGCCAAACAATATTGTAGAAGAAAAAGCTAAGCATATGGAAGAATAAAAAGATGAAAATAAGTCTAAATTTCCAGGAGATATTACTAAAAAGAGAGAATTGATTCTACTTAGGTTCTTTGACTGCACTCATTCTAAAATATGTGAACATCACAAAAATATGTAAACATTGTTTGTTTCCTATTCATAACTTTATGTCCCACTATGTTTTCTTATTCCCCTCTATGCTTCATAAAAGGAAGAATACACTGCCGTAACAACCAACAGATTTTTAACTACTTGATGAGTTTAAATATTTGTGGCAGACAAGAGGTTGCGTCACAACCTCCCCTCCAGAACCAAAGGGGCATAAAATAATCATTAGCATGTCAATTACAGAGGAAGATACCAAGAATAGGCTGGATGATCAACTCTCCTTGCACCCTAGATCAAGATTTGAGGTTAATCATTTGAACATTGTATGTAACTTCACTCTAAGAGTGAGGCCTGTTAAGGGCTTACACCATGTTAACGGCACTTAAAATGCAAGCATCTACCCATTACAGGTCATTAACTCATGCTAAGTGCCCTCAGAATGTTTCAAAGTTATGCTACTTGAGCCAAGGGTTACCTCTGGGCCAAGCTACCCAGCTCATGTTAAGGAGACCAGTTTGCCCCATGGAGATAAAACTTTACAGTCCTACAGCATCCCAGAATGCATCATTCCCAGCCCTCTGCGCCACCCCCCCTGCTCACATACACTGAGAGCAGGGATAGAGCACAGGTATCCTGGCTTCTAGCCACACCCCTGCTTGCCAGCCCTCTAGTGACAAGTCAGAGCTGTGCAGGAAAAACAATTGGTATTAACACTTAATCCACTTAACATTGCTCACAGAATATTCTGACTTTAACACTGCTAAACATTCCACAGATTTAGTATAGTCTAAGTATAACATGTAACTTCACTCTTAGTGCTACTACTACAGCACCTTTAAGGAGCAGTAAACTGCAGTTCAAATGATACAGAACAATTGTAAAGAAGGACATGCCAAATTCTCAGGAGGGCAGGATATTGGAGCTATATAAAGAAAAGAGATTTTGTAGCCAGGTAGCAGGGAAATTGCCTGTGTGCCTAGATGAAGAGGTAAGTTGTTCTGTGCTCTTCTTTTCAGACTCTTATTCTTATGAGGTTAAAATCATTGTAAAATCTGCTTTCTGTTAAGACCTCTAAGTTCATTAGCTGCTTTTTCATTCAGTTTTTGCTACCTATCATATACTTTGGTCCCTGTTCATCTACAGGTATTTGCTACAAACACCAGACACTAAATTGCCAGTTAAGTTATATAGGGGAGAAGTGGAAAGAGTATTCCATATTTTATTTCATATTAGACCTAAGAAAACATAAGGCAAGTGCTGACTCACTGTACCCATTCTTCACTGGCCATATTAAATGAGATTGCCCTTTTTCTTTTATTTCATGTGGTAGCATGTGCTTTGACATTAGGTTCATGTTGCCCTAGAAAACTGGTTGTTAAATTGCTATCAACTTATTTGTTTGCAGATTTTTTGGGGGTGTCAAGTTTTTTGAACCAATTAACAGAAGCATTTAATCACACTGTCTATAGAGTAGGGGTATCAAACTTATCTTGCTTGCAGGGATGAGGTGCAGGACCACAGTCCACAGGCCAGATGAATATTGTGGGGTGAGCCCTGTGGGCTGTATCAGGCCCATACCCCCCTATTCCCCATCCTCAGACATGGGATTCAGTGCTCATGTTGCCTGCTCTGGCTGGTCTGGGACTGCAACATAGATAGTACCCATTCTGGCCAGATTGGGAAGCCAGTTGCACACAGTACCTACTCTGGCTGTTTCAGAACATCGCATGTACTAGAGTGGGTACCACATATAGTACAGTCCCAGATGGGTGCCATGGGCACTGGAAATTCCCAGACTGGCCCTGGACGAAGCCAGCTCCAGGGTCAGATGATATGGCACCACAGGTGGTATCCAGCCTTCAGGCCTTATCTTTGACACTCCTACTATGGAGCAACAAAGATATACATTGCTTGACTCACCATATATTAGATTAAAAGCCATACTCCGAGGTCAGTCTATAATGATTGCTGTGTCTTTTATAGCTCTCACCCAGACCTTAACCTTCCCATTTGCATTGCATTCCAAAGTAAACTTGTGTGGCAAAGAAAACATCCCATAACTTATGGGCCATAAGCACTAGCACTTAAAACTTTCACTTCATACTTCTGAAAGTATAGCCTCAAACATTTAGTGTCTATAATTACTCACAGCAGTCTCAGCTGGTAATTCTGTGATTTGGGATTGTGCAGCTCTTGATCTTATGCATATTGAGTTGGAAACAGATAAAGAACAAAGCAAATCTCTTGCCATTACCATACACACTGGCTGATTGCTGAACATCATTATTTCATAGATTTCATAGACATTCGGACTGGAAGGGACCCTGGAGAATCATCGAGTCTGGCCCCCTGCCCCAGGGGCAGGAAGTCAGTAGGGATCATAGGATCCCAGCAAGATAAACATCCAAATGTGTCTTGAAGGCGTTCAAAGTGAGTGCTTGAAACACCTCCAGCGGCAGTCTATTCCAAACCTTGGGGGCTCGGACAGTAAAGAAGTTTTTCTTTATGTCCAGCCTGAATCAGTTGTGGTGGAGTTTGTGACCATTCAATCTTGTCATCCCTTGGGGCGCTCTGGTGAACAGACGTTCCCCTCAACCCTGGTGAACACCTCTGATAATCCTATAGGTGGCCATCAGATCGCCCCTGAGCCTGCACTTTTCCAGGCTGAAGAGTCCCATGGCTCTCAGCCTCTCATCATAAGGTCTGTTTTCCTGACCTCTGATCATGCGCGTGGCTCTTCTCTGCACTCTCTCAAGCTTCTCCACGTCCTTTTTGAATTGTGGAGCCCAAAACTGGACTCAGTACTCCAGCTGCGGCCTCACCAAGGCTGAGTACAACAGGAGAATGATGTCCCGGGATTTGCTTGAGAAGCATCTATGGATGCAAGCCAGCGTTTTGCTCACTTTACTAGCCGCAGCATCACATTGAAGGCTCATGTTCATCTTGTGGTTAATCATGACCCCCAAGTCCCTTTCATCTGTAGTGCTAACCAATGTAGCACTGCTGACCCTATAAGGATGCTGCAGGTTTTTCCTCCCAAGGTGGAGAACCTTGCATTTTTCGGTGTTAAACACCATCAGGTTCTCATCCACCCGTTTCATGAGCCTGTCAAGATCTGCCTGGATCACCCTCCTGTCCTCAGGTGTGGATGCTTTACCCCAGAGTTTGGTGTCATTGGTGAACTTGGACAGCCCGCTTTTGAAACCAATGTCTACATCATTGATGAAAATGTTAAAAAGTATAGGCCCTAGGACAGAGCCTTGAGGGACCCCACTGGTCACCGTGCACCACGGTGCACCATTGGCTTGGATTTTAAAAATCACCAGCTAATACTCTGTTCAGGGCTGGGTGCAACCATTAAAAAGCAACCACAACACATCTGTTCACTACTGGCAGACCTTTATTGGTACACAGTGGATGAATCTACATGAGATGCTTTACTATACTGTAGATTAGTCTACTGCACAGTAAAACATCACCATTTACACATGCACAGCATTTACGATTCAGTAAACTAATTTACTATATAGTTAGTTAGTACCTGTAAATGCAGGTACTAGATTAACTGTGCAGTAAGTACTGCACAGAAGCGTATGTGTAGACACTGACTGGGAGCAAATTTGCTCTAGGTTAGCCATACCACCAGGGGGCTAGCTTCCTGCTTGGGCCAGAGCCACAGGGAGTTTCTCCTGCCCTGTGGCAAGGATGGCTCTTTGCCTGTCTCTGCCTGGCCTTTAGACCCATGGCCAGACCCTGGGGCCTGTGCCAGCTACTGCCAGCCCCTGGGCATTGGGCCTCAGGGGCATGGCCCCATGCCAGCCACAGCAAGCCCACAGATCCCAGCTCTTCCCCCCAGAGCCTTCTCTATCATCTGGCTGCCTCCCAGGCACTGTGCCTCTCTATTCCAGGATTGTGGCAAGCACCTGCAGAAGCTGGAGTCTCTGGCTGAGGCCTCAAGTTCTGTCAAAGCACCCACAATGGCAGTTTCACTAATGCCACAAACAGTGTCCCAGGGCCTGAACTGGGCAGAGGGAGAGACTGCTGACCTTTTTGCACTGTGAGGTGATGCTGAGGTACAAAGACAGTTTTCCCAGGGTGGCTCAAATGCTCACATATATGATCACGGCAGCCTGCATGCAGGAGCATGGCCAACTGTGGTCTGTGTGGCAGTGCCACATAAAGGTCAAGACCCTGTGAATCCAGTGGTTCTGTCATGGACCACAACTACCAGTCTGGAGCTACCTGCAGGACCATGTCTTTTATGCAGCAGCTGAACCATATCCTGGTTCACAGGGACCCTGGATGCAGCCACACGATGTATTCCAGCACAGGTGGCCTGACAGAGCCTCCACCAGGGCCCGGCAGTGACGACCTGTGGAGCACCAGGCACAGGTCCCAGTGCACTTCCTGCCCCTGGCCTCTTCCATAAACTTGGGCAGCTCAGGTCAACAACTTCCCCACCGACTCCAGGTGTGCAATCTTTGAGTTCATAGATTCATAGATGTTAGGGTCAGAAGGGACCTCAACAGATCATTGAGTCCGACCCCCTGCCTAGGCAGGAAATGCCCTGGGCAGGAAGGAGTGCTGGGGTCAGGGGACCCCAGCCAGATGCCTTTCCAGCCTTCTCTTAAAGACCCCCAAGGTAGAGGCAAGCACCACCTCCCTTGGAAGCCCATTCCAAATTTTGGCCACCCTTACCATGAAGAAATTTTTCCTGATGTCCAGCCTAAATCTGCTCTCTGTCAGTTTGCGACCATTGTTCCTTGTTACCCCAAGAGGCGCCCTGGTGAACAGAGCATCTCCGATCCCTTGCTGCATGCCCCTATTGAATTCGTAGGCGGCCACAAGATCACCTCTCAGCTTTCTCTTGAGGAGGCTGAAGAGGTCCAGGTCCCTTAGTCTCTCCCCATAGGGTTTGTCCTATAAGCCCCTGACCATACAAGTGGCCTTCCTCTGGACCCTCTCGAGTCTATCAACATCTTTCTTGAACTATGATACCGAAAACTGGACGCAGTACTCCAATTGTGATCTGACCAGTGCTGCATATAGGGGAAGTATCATCTCCTTGGTTCTATTTGTTATGCATCTGCTGAGTTAAGATATGCTTATTTATGATTTCCTACTTACTATGCTAGGTAGCCAGAGCACTCGTGTTTATTTCTTTTATGATTTCAGCACTATCCAATCACCTATTTTACCTACTGCAATTCATTTATTAAAATCTTCTGCTAATTATATTTACTACTTTTGCATTTGCTATATGGTTTTTATTGGTTTCTATTATTAAACAACAAAATCACTAGTGTTGGCATTCTGAACCTAACATTCATACAAGGTTTTTCTTCAGTCCCTGAAACTCTGTCTCTTCCCCTCAAACACTACACAGATGCAGTATTTTTACGACCCTTTGATAATCAGAATTCTACCAACTACTTGCTGTTGCCCCATTGCACTTAAATACATACATTTTAATCCAACTGTTGGTGTAAACTGCATCTCCTTATTGCTTCTGTGATTTCCTTTCAAAGACACCATTTAAAGATGCTTACATCAAGCAGTTTGAAGGGCTGTTCCTCAAGAACAGGATTAAACACTTGTGAATTCAGGAACCAAAACTCAAATCTCGAATGAAATTTCAAAGCAATGTCTTTCCTGTCCAGAAAGTGCCAAAAATAGCCATCTCCACTGTGCAAAAATCCAGAATCCCCTTTTCCTCCCAGAGTGTCAAAAGCCCCAGCTTTATAGACAAAACAATCAGTTGTATATGAGATTCCTAGGGCCCTAGCTTTTGTTGAAGCTCTACTGATATACATCAAAGATTTGAGTAGATTTGATATAGAATGTCAAGAGCAGTGATATTCAATCAGGCACCCTGGGGTGCAGTGAGATCCTTTTAAGGGTGTTGTGGGGTGCTCCTCAATGTTAGTACTGTTAGGTATCCAAGTACCTAAACACAATTCACATGATAAACACAGAGGCTTCAAACAGAAATCCATAGTGTTAAAAACATTCTGGCCTAATGTGGTCTTCCTGAGTTCTTTGACACAGAAGAATTGTTCTGTTATTTTTACATACTGAAAATGAGTGAAAGTAAAGAGACAGAATTTTATGAGGGGTACTCTGAGTCTACAAAGGCTGAGAACCTGTGGGCTAGAGGGAAATAAATGAAATATCCAAGGATTCTTAATTTTAATGGGCTTGTATAGAAGGGTTTTGTGGTAAGACAAGAAACTACTGAAATTTCCCTAGTAATTGAGGAATTTCACAATACATTGAGACTATTGCAAAAAGAATGATTTTTAACTCATGAGAGTGAGTCCATTTTTCTTCTTATTATTTACTAGTATACAGCTATAATTATATGAACTAAAGATATGTGTGCATTACAAAACAACTACTTGGTATCTTAATTTCATAGGCCTATGAACCGAGTATCACTGTTACCTCAATGATGTGATATATTTCAGAATTAGGATCCTGTCTATTTTCTTCTTTGAGGCTGTGTTTAGAACAATTTAGAGAAATTAAAGTGAAACATATGGAGAAAATATTTTCTTGTGTTTTCTTTAAGAAATGTCACTTCTATTTACCGTTTCATATTAAAATGTATTTAATAAGTCATCACTTATACATGCCCAAGAAATCAAGGCTTTGAAGTACCTCTAATCCTGGGTTTTGTTTTTTTTTTTTTTCCCCTCCCAGAATTTGGTCTTCCTTAACAAGAAAAATCGTCATTTTACAATTAGACTGGTGTTTCTGTTCTGTTTTACCAACTATCAATTCATATGTTTAACAATGCCTTATTCTGGAAAGGAAGAGTCAATAAGAATGACAATGTTTTTCAAAGAACTTAAAATGAAAGAATAATTATATGAGGATACAGTCAATATAAAAAAATAAGAGTGATCAAAAGTAGAGAATGAGCATATTCTACTATGCTTATTAATGCATTTTGTTCTTCAAGGAATCAACATGAAAAGAGTAGCACTCCTAACAGAATAAGCTAATATTCATAAATAATAGATGGTGAAGTGGGCTCTGGGACAATATGAGCAATAACAGACACTTATAAAAAATGGCAGTACTGAGAACTATATACCATCCTATAAGAGTGGAATTTAAATGACTGATGGCCAGGTCTTGATAGTAAATTATCAATCAGTACTTCTTCATCAGTCATTCAAGCTTTAGGATACTCTCAATGGTCTCAGCGTTTTCCAGGTTATATGTGTATCACTTATTCAGATCCTGTGAGGAAAGAACACAGACATTTCATGTACCCCATGGTATACTTGAGAGGGAGGAGGCCACACATATTTCTTATTTCAAGCATGCCTGCATACAAAGAACCAAAAATAGGCTGTAGACTACAGAAACACAATGGAAAGAGATAGGAGTGTTAGTAGTCGTATGGCTTCAGCAGGTTTAGGTCTGTATGGGGAAGGGTTTGGAAGGGCTAAGGAAAACTTCTTATCCAAAACCTTCCACAATTTTGATATTCATGTTAGTTTCACCCAGGAGTGGAACTGGGGGTGAGAAGGTGGGAGGCAGTGCAGTAGTGCATTTGCACCTCCTTTGATTCCTGCTCTACCCAAATTTTAAAACCAGCTGCCTGGGAAGGGCAGTGGCATTCAGGTAGCACTGAGAGAGTCAATTGACTCAGTGACTCGGTATCATCTCCCTAATTCCTGCTAATCTCTCTCCACTTCACAGGTGTTAATGACCTTTTATCATTTTTAATGGTCTTGATGTTCCACTATTCCAGGTATCCTTTCTTGTGCAACTTTGCTGTGTGT
>NW_005842424.1:1119984-1124189 GCF_000455745.1 Alligator sinensis
TGCTAATGTCCATTTTCTATTTTACAGCTGTACAGACTGTTTCTAGCTCTAGCTAAAAATCTGGACTCAGATATGGTAAAATTAACTCAGGTGTAGAAATGTCTAGACATCCAGAAAAGTTACATTTTGTGTTATGAATCTGAATAAGAGATGTATATTTAACTATAATGACTACAGGACTAATGACATAATTCCTTTTGATTATTTTGGCTATTTTTGCCTAGTTCATTGTGTTTTTTTAATGGAGTATAATCTAGCAAATCACTGCATATTTCAATAGTTATATTAGTTTTTGCTTTGATCTTAAACTAAATAATATAATGCTATTGCTAGCCCCTAGCATATTAGTAAAGCTTTTAGTTTAACAGGAGGAAAATGTATGTTGCATTAGGTGCTATGATGTGCCACACCATCTGTAACCCCTTTTCAAAACCCTAGATCTGCCATGGTTCCATTAATGTGTTTGGTCTGAAAAAGTTTTCTGTTTGATAATTCCTAAATAAAGCTCGGATTACTCTAATTCAAAATGATCTTTTTTTTGTTTAGAGATCCTTCTCAGATTTATTAAACATTAAATAAAAATGAATTTTTGAATGTGTAATTCACCAAAATTTTTCATTTTGGCTTTACTCAAACCAATACCTGTATTGTTTCAGAAATGCCAAAATGAAAATATGTCATTCACACAGCAGTACCTTTTCTTTGCAACCTTAAGCTTGTACCTTGGCAGCATTGATTTTATTTGTTGTGCTTAGGTGTTTGGGGAAGACAGTACAGCGTCATAAGTAATGTTCCAGCTGCACCTGTGTTCAATTACTAGCTGAGCCTTTGCTGGGTAGAACTGCTGAGAGCTGCTAAAGAAACCTCAGACCTGTTGCATGATTTCTCACTCCCTGATGTATCCTTCTTTTCCTATGCTGACTTTGACCTAACATTAGTCAAAAAAACCTCAAATGGGAATTTATGAGTCTTTAATATACATTAATCATGCCCTCATTCCTATGTGAAGGACTTAATCTTATAACATTGCACATCCTGAGACTATTTTGTGCTTTTGTGTCTATTGGAAAAGTCTAGATTTGTCAAGCAGAATATCAAGGAGATTACTAACATGCACACAAGGTTAAATGTAATGCGGAATCTGGTACAGGAATATTTTCAGCTCCCTTAAGGAGACTGAATACATTCGTAGACTAATTTACAACTCTGCTTTTTGTAGTTCTCTTTCACTCTCAGTGATTTGCAAAAACCAGGCAGTTCCTCAGGAACTAATTGACCTTTGCATGTGCCTTGGAGCGCCTGTCAGAATGTACTGCTAATGACCACTGGGATTTGCAGGGACAGAGCTAACTTGAAAATCATATTTCTGTATGAAAAAGGGTACCTTGTGTAGATGTAAGTAAAATGTAAGGCCTAAGCACTCAAATGTTAGGAAATGCCAGAATTAAAACAGCCTGTACAACCTTTACTTAACCCTCTTGTGCACACACACAAGGGGCATTTGAGCTTCTCAGAACACTCTTAAGAGTTTTTTGATGCAGGTAGAAAAAAATGTTTTTTCTTAATTTCGTTCTCAGTAGTTCTCAAAAAACAAAAAGTAGTTTTCAAAAAGCAGCTGAACTACTTTTTGTAGTTGAACTACTTTTGCTGAAGATTTCCAAAATAATTCAGCTGGAAGCATACACCAAGCATGGAAAAACTCTGATAAATAGCTTGTGTCAAGTTGCTACAACTAAAACAAATATGAAGAGTTTAACAGCCTTCACTATAGGCTGCCATCAGCTCAGCCTATTCAAGGGGCAAACTACTACTCGTATCCTGTGAATACTTAGGGCTCTTATTGAGCTACATAATTCAAATCCTGTCTATATGTGAAAAATCTCCAGTTGTGTGCAATAAGATTCTTAGCCACAGTTGGTTGGCTTGTCAGGGAGCATAGGCTGAAGCTCTGGGTAGCAGAAGTCATCAGCTGCTAACCCAGGGTACATACAGGCATCATATTTAGATCACTCTAATGAACGTTAGGGTGGTCTAAATGCCCCACTGTACAAGCATTCATGGGGCTTATGTGCCCCCTAAAACAGCACACCCAATCTCAAGCTAGTCCTTGTCCAATGCGAACTAACTTTAGATTGGCCAGGGGCTAATCAAGCCAAGTGAGGGTTAACCCACCCTAGTGAATACTTGCATCAATCCACAGCACAGACCTGCAGTTGAAAAAGCCTACCCACTCTCCACAGCCATGGGACTATGCTGTTTTTACCCTCTGACTGGGCTATTTTTACTCCCCCCAGATCATCCGTAGACCAGGCAGCTCCACTGTGGACTTGCCAACCCTTGCTGAAGACCCACCAGCACCCCCCAGACCTGCCAGTCCCCTCCACAGACCCACTAGCCCCTCACCTCACCCCTGACTTATTTGCCTCCACTTGCCTGTGTCTCCTCCCAGCAAGGTGTGAACGCTTGCACAAATGGATCTCACCATAGGTTTATGGTGACTTAAACTAAGCTGCCCAACCATGAGCTAGGTCCCGTGAACACTGGTTCATGTTCACAACCACTGCAGGGTGGATGCAATGCTAGCTGCACTCAAGAACACTAAGTCATTTCTGGGCATGAAATGTAATTGTGAGAAAGAAGCTTAACACACAGGACAAAGAAATTTATTCCCAGATGTCTCAGAGCTTGGTCCCATAAAGGACAAAGGCCACATCTAGTCAGTAAACTTACAGGCTAAGGACAGACATTACACACAAACTGGTTTAAGTGATCAGAAACTGGTTTAAACCTGTAATAGAACAGGCATTCAGTGCACATAAACCAGTTTCAAAATGGCTGAAACTGGTTTGAGATAAAACTGGTTGAAAAACTGGTTTGAGATAAACCTGGTTGAATGTAGTATCAGACATAACTGATTTGGCTCAGACCAGTTTATGTAATGTCTGTCCCAGATCCCTTGTTGGTTTAAGTTAAACCAGACTCCCACAGCATCCCGGCATGCTCTCTGGGTGGGACTCTGCTCTGCTCTAGAGCTAGGCTGGCTCTGCCTCTCTGCTCTCTAGCCAGAGCAGGGACAGGACATGGTGAGACACTGGGCAGCATGGCCCCGTTAAGGCAAAGTGAGCAGGAAGGGGATTAATTCCTCCTTCCTCCCCCACTGCAGCTGGGGTCTGCCTGTCAGCTGGGGAGCAGAGGGGAGGGCGGTGGCCCCTGGAGCTGGCAGACCCCGGCTACAGGGCAGAAGGAACCAGAAGGGACGGAGGGAGGAATTAACTCTTTTCCCTGCCCCTTTCACCTTAACAGGGCCATGCTGGGACGGTTGTCCCATGGGGCAGGGAGGGGCTGGGGCCAGGCTGGGCAGCCTTGCATAGAGCCCCCCTCCCATCTTCCCCCTGCTCCTCCCCTGCTGCCATGGGGTGGGGAGGGGGGTTCCATGAAATGCTGCCCAGTCCCAGATGGGGACTCTTCCCCTCCTCCCTCCCCCCCACTCAGAAGCACCATGGGGGCTCATGGGGCCTCAGCAAGCCTCTGTGGTGGCTGGCTACCAGACTCTGGGCTCATAGCACCTCTGAGTGGGTCCACTCTGATTACAAGCTGACCTGGAACAGTACAGCATGTTTGAGGACCCTGCTGCTGAGCACAGTAGGTTTACCATGTGCAAGTGGCCTTAGGTACCTTAAGTAGGTCTCGAGCACATCTGAGGAACCTAAATTCAAATTTATGATCCAAGAAACCCCTCTTTAGCTGCCACTTAACCTACTAGTGTAACAAGCAGTGAGTGGCCTGGAATCAACTTGGGTGCCCATGTAAAGGGGTCAGAAGAACAAGGTACTACCGCAGTCAGGCCAGCTCCTGCAGCCCAGGGCACAGACCCTGGTAGTTGCATTCCTGGCTTAATGCTGGAGGTTAAATTCACTAGGCTCCTCCATGAATGATTTTGCAGTTACCTCACGCACTGAGGTTATGTCCACACCGCCGCAGCAGTGCATTTCAACTGGAATGTCCCCAAACACCCTTCACCCACTTGCTTTTCTTACATATTCTCAACTTGGAAATACACCAGTGAGGCCACTCTGGGACCACCCCCTATATCTGTCCTCTAGTTAGCACACCAGAGACCAAAGCCGACTTTGACAAGCTCAGGAGGCTTGTCAGTGAGGCCTTAAGGGACCACAACCCCAGGGGGAGGGGAGTTCAGGAAGAGC
>NW_005842424.1:1124419-1137635 GCF_000455745.1 Alligator sinensis
GCAACTGACGCCCAGGAAAAAGCCAACCTATTAAATAGGTACTTTGCGTCGGTCTTTCATCAGTCCCATGGGACACCCATGCCCACTATGGGACAGGGAAGTCTGGGTGAGGGTGATCTCCTACCCTCCATTAATGCTGACTTCATGAAGGAACATCTTGAGAAGCTGGATACCTTCAAGTCAGCCGGCCCTGACAATCTACACCCCAGGGTACTCAAGGAGCTGGCGAGCATCATAGCCTAGCCCCTGGCACGGATCTTTGAGAATTCCTGGCGCTCAGGTGTAGTGCCCAAAGACTGGAAGAAGACCAATGTGGTGCCTTCTTCCAGGGAGGAAAGTGGATCCAGCAAACTATAGGCCCATCAGCCTGACTTCTATCCTGGGGAAGATGTTAGAAAAGTTTATTAAAGGGGCCATCCTTAATGGACTGGCTGACACCAACATCCTGAGGGATAGCCAGCATGGGTTTGTTGTGGGTAGGTCTTGCTTGACCAATCTCATTTCCTTCTATGACCAGGTGACCTATCACCTGGACAAGGGAGAAGAGATTGATGTCATATATCTTGACTTCAAAAAAGCCTTTGATCTGGTATCCCATGATCACCTCTTGGCGAAAATGGCCAATTGTGGCCTTGGGTCCACCATGATCTGCTGGCTGGGAAATTGGCTCCGTGGTCGGACCCAGAGGGTGGTGGTTGATGGAAGTCAATTGTCGTGGTGCCCTGTGACCAGTGGGGTCCCCCAAGGCTCTGTCCTTGACCCATTCATTAATGATGTGGACACTGGAGTCAGAAGCAGACTGGCCAAGTTTGCCGATGACACCAAACTTTGGGGCAAAGCATCCAGACCAGAAGACAGGAGGATGATCCAGGCTGACCTGGGCAGGCTCAACAAATGGGCGGATGAGAACCTGATGGTGTTTAACACCGAAAAATGCAAGGTTCTCCACCTTGGGAGGAAAAACTTGCAGCATCCTTATAGGGTCAGCAGTGCTACGCTGGTTAGCACTACGGATGAAAGGGACTTGGGGGTCATGATTAACCACAAGATGAACATGAGCCTTCAATGTGATGCTGCGGCTAGTAAAGCGAGCAAAATGCTGGCTTGCATCCATAGATGTTTCTCGAGCAAATCCCAGGACGTCGTTCTCCCGTTGTACTCAGTCTTGGTGAGGCCACAGCTGGAGTACTGCGTCCAGTTTTGGGCTCCACAATTCGAAAAGGATGTGCAGAAGTTTGAGAGAGTACAACAGTCACCCAGGAAATGAAAAACCTGGGGTTTAAGTCTTTCTCAGCCTGAGTAGATTTTGATGTGTGGGATTTGAATGTGAACCCCTTCTGGCTGAGGAGACGTGGCTTGCATCTTTTAGAGAAAGTGCTCTAATCAGTGGATTCATCTACATGAGTTGTTTACTGCAGAGCTGCTTAATTATCCCCACAGTAAAGTCTCAGTGTCTACACATGTGGCACCAGTAGGTCGCCATATGTTAATACTTGTAAACACACGTACTATCCTGTGGTGGCATTCTTTAGTGTGCAGCAATGCATATGTAGATGCTGACTGGGCTGGCTGGGGCACGAGGGTGCTTCAGTGCGGGGGCTGCCTGCCCTACACTGGGGCACCCTTGTACTCCAGCCAGCCCCTCTGCAGCATGCTGAGCCAGGGTGGAGCAGCCCCAGGCTGGCAGGATAACCGCCGGGACCCTGTGCCAGTTGGGGCTGCTCCAACCTGGCTCAGTGTGCTGTGGTCCCAGGTGCATGTGTAAATGCGATGCCTGGGAGCAATAAACTCCATGATAAAATCTGTCACATTAATTTCATGTGTAGCTGCACCCCGTAAGAGGTAGGCCAGTGACATACCATGGGTCTCTGGTGCATGGGGGCCAATGTTTGCATTTGCGCCCCCCCCCTCCAGCCTTGCCATCCTTCTCGTAGCAATACTTCAAGTCACGTCATGCAATAAGAACTCTGAAGGGCCCAGCTGGCACCCTGCCTAGGCTGGCACCTGGGGGGCCATGGCCCCCTCCTGCCCCCTTCCCTCCTGTTCGTCCACCACTGAAGTAGGCTTCTGTGCTTTAAACCCAAAGACTGAGCCCTCCATTTTTTTGAAAGAATGGTTGCAGCCATTCTTTGCCTACCCTCAGGGAAGGATTCTGGGTTGTGGATCTTTGCTGGTCACATGTATGTCCTGGAAGCCCTGATTCAGGGACCTAATCCTGAGAGAGAGAGGTAGGGTTTAAAACATCACTGTTTTTGTTCTCAGTATTTCCTGTTGATGCATTCAGATGGCTCCATGCTCACTGTGCTTGGCCTTCTGGATTAAGGTGCTTAATTCTCCTTGTGCACTCTATTAGGTATCTCTCTACCCAGAGTTCTGCATTCTACTTGTGGCCAATACCTAACTTTTGGTCTCATAGAGGATTTCAAAGATATTTCAATGGGAGTTGGACATTGAGGCTAAGTACAAATGTTCAAGAAGCCCCTAGTGGAAGTGCTCTAACTTTCAAGCTTTACTCTAAGCACCTACGGTTAGGTTCAGAGGAAGCTGAAAACACATTAGCCCTTGTGGGGGCAGGGCTTGCAGCCAACCTGAATGGCCCAAGCCCAGTAGGTAGTGGGGATCCTTGCATGCCTCCCAGTATGCCCCGTGGGCCCCCCATGCTGCTGAACAGTTCCAAGCAGAGCCAAAAGGCTGATCCACCCCTGATTGGCTGGTTGGGACATCACAGCTACCCACCTGGACCTGATGTGGCAGCAGCCCATTATGACCAAGAGTTATCAGCTGGCCATCCCATGCATATCCACTCAGTGCACCCTGTCACATCAAGTGTGCGTGTGTGCATATGTGTGCATGTGTGTGTGCATGTGTGTGTATGTTGGATGCCTGTTTTCTGTGTATGTGTATGTGCGCGCGCATGTGTCTTGGAAGTCTGTATTCCCCCCACCAATATTGGTGGCTTTGAGCTCACACAGAGACAGGCTGCCTGGATCCATGAATCCCTGGCCAAGTAGCTCCTCATCCATGTAGACTGGGAGCCCTCTCTGGATGAGTAGGGCTATATGGCTTTGAGTGTCTGTGCCCTGGAAGCAGGCCATGGGTCTCCAGCCTTGGGCTCCTCTGTCCCTGTATCCTGGGCCCCGCTGTCCACAACCCACACCATCTCCCTTCTCTTCTCCCTCCCCAACCTTCCCCAGGGGCACATACTGGGGTGTAGGGGAGTGCGGTGTGAGAAAGAGACATGTCTTATTTTAATCAAATGCTGAAGCTGCCAAACTATTAGCATGTTTATTAAACAAAAATGAGCAATGTTGCCTGCTCCAAAACTTGTAACCTTCTTCTCAGTTAATGTTGAGGTTGTGGGGAAAGACCCTGGCTGCACTGGGCAGTTAGGATGTTGGTGAGGGGAGTAGGCAATGATACGGCATAAACTTAACAAACCTTGTAAAACCTTGTGGCAGCCAGGGGAATACCGCGTGCAAAACTGCCACCCCGCTGTTTATTTAAATGTTGCAGCTGTCAAATTTTGCTAAACATTCCACTGAAAACCTGTGGATTGTTGCCCACTACAGAACTTGGACCATAGCCTAGACAGCTGTTTATCCTCACAGAGGATGCACTGCTCCCCTGCAGCAGGACCCAGGAGTGGCCCAACAAGATAACTTCCTGGTTCCTTGGACCATGGATTAGTGGCTCCCATGTGCCATATCTTCTGTTCTGGGGCTTGCCCCCACCACAGAATCTCCCAATGCTCCAATGCACAGTATGGAGCATTCCTCCACGGCTGTCATCTAGCCCCCTCTCTCCCCCCAGGACTCTTGGGCATATCACCCCAGGGAGGAGTTCCTGGAATGGGGCTCTCCATGTCGCACCACTTAGGCCTGGAAGTGCAACGTCTCCCCTCAGGAGGCGGCACTGATGTGGTAGCTGGATCCCAAGCAGTCACTGACACTGTGCATAAACTCCTTATCCTGGTGCTGTGACTTTCAGCTCTATAGCAGTGCATGCAACCTCCCTCATTGAGTGGCTGGCCATCCATAGACCTTGTTCTTGGAACCTGCAGCACGTTCCAGGGCCTGGATGGCTCATTCACTTGCTGTGGCACTGCAGGTGCACTTGCCGATCTGTCCATTCTAACCACCCCCACACTGAAGGTCCCCTTTGGTCCTCATGTCATTGGTGCCATCTATACAAACAACTCTGGCGCTCTGCAGGTGTCTGGCTGACCATCCTGGATCCAGCACTTAAGCTCCATGATGACCTTCCACATATCAATGTGGATCCTACAGATAAAAGATCCATGGGATCTCTTGTGCTACAGAGAATTTTCATTTCTAGCTGCACCTTACTAGCAGTGCTGCTCATTTGTAGCTGCTCTGCCAAATGGCACTTGGAGGATCACTAGTGAAAATGTACAGTTTTGCTGTCAGTTACACTCAGCTGTAGGGCTTGGAAAAAGCTTCCAGTGTATATTGGGGTCTGTTTGGATTAGGGTTTGCATCAGGTGATCTGGGTAAACATGCTGGCTTCTCTCAGGAAAACAGTGAGACCTTAAAGGATGAGGTGGCCAGTTGTCAATTACCCAGATATCTGGCCCCACTCAATGTAACACAGACTGACAGGCCCCCAACAATAGTAGACTGTCCTGACCCTAGTATCTCTGCTTTATTCTAGGCTGGTGATGGTTGGCTGGGGGTGGGGATGTTTACAAGGCATGAGGTCAGTGGGGAACATCAATAAATCAGTATTGTCCCTCCTCCACCTGGACAATCATCAAGCCAAGAGCACGCTGAATATCAGAGTAGGCAACTACACCCTTCCCCATGAGCATATCCCAAGCTACCAAGGAGTCACACTAGACTATTCCCTCACTTATAAACATCACATTCAGAAGGTCAGCAATAAATTCTCTGCACAGGTTGCTGCCTTAAGAAGTTTAGCCAGCATGATATGATGTACCAACTTCAAAGTGCTCAGAACCACTGCACTAACAAGCTCAACACTGTACTTAGCGCACAGACTCATAACAGGCTGCGCAACTTGCACACACACAGATTTATTCCCTGCACTCTCGTGCATTAGACCAAGTGACATAAGAAGATAGACACTACCCACTCCCCTGCTGCCAGGTTTCAGGGCCTGTGGAGAGCCCAGCAGGCCAGGTACCGTGTGCTGTGCTAAATTTAGATAAGGCCACTACCCTGCTGCCAGGTTTAAGGGCTTGTGGAGAGCCCAGCAGGCCAGGTACTGTGTGTTGTGCTAAATTTAGATAAGGAGTGGAGTAAATGGAAATGAAATAATTGTTCAGAGTAATCCAGTCTGAAATCTATTCCTAAAGCATTTTCTACCAACACCAAATGAGTCCCCCATTGGGCACCACCTTGACAGAGAACCTGGGTCAAGATGAACAGACTGAGATCTGGATACAGATACTTCAAGACAATACTGTACAAGATGAGCATCTTAGACAGCCCCCTGTGTGACTGCATTGTCCAGCAAACAGCACAGCACTTAATCAAAAGCTGAAATCTTTACAAATTCCCAGATAGAGTAGATGGAATCCACGCACTGAGCGATAATACCAGGCAGCGGTCATACCTTGCCGGAGGGAACAAGGAGGCAGGCGGGTGGAAACAGAGGCTTTGCCACCTCAGGTCACTGAGAGCCTAGGGGTGGAGCCAACCCAGCACTTGGGCAGACCACATGAGCTCTGGCCGAGGCTAGAGTGCTGCCCTGAGAAATGCGGGTGACTGAGGTGCTGCAATGCTCGATGGGATATTGGCAGAATGTGACCTACTGTGAGTTGTGACGGGATGTGGTGCAGATCTTCATTATGGCACTCTAACCTACAGTGCTGAAGTCTGATACCATATCCATGCATGGTTATCTTAAAGATCTGCCATTTTGACAGCTCTCTATGTGCCCTGACCATCTGTTTGGTTATGACCGTAGAGCATTTTCTGTGTGCCTACTGCACAATAAAGTGTAACTTCTGTACCTGGCCCCCAATACTAAACATAATGCCAGTGTAGATGTAGCAGCAGTCATGTTATTTTGTAGTATAGTTGCTCTTACTCAGGCCAGTTTAATCAAGAAAAGTAACATAACTTGAGATAATTCTTCAGTGAATACACACTTTTAAGGATATTAGCTCAATTTAAATTTTTTTGTGGGATCAAAGCCTAAAGACTTAGCTAGTATTGTATCATGGTAAGCACCTTATTACATTAGGAAGTAGCTTATTATTAAAAAGTAATTTAATGTGAAAAGCAACTTTAATTTGTAATATTGCAGTTGGGTCTGCTGAGGTCACTACAACAACAGAGTTCTAATGGAAATCAGTAAGGCCCTGTAAAGGCTCAAGTCACTTCCCACATAGTTGCAGCTACAGGGTTTGGGCCTTAAAATCACTTCTCTAAGTGAATTTACTAAACATCTTAAATACTTAATGCTCCCCCCATGTTCTTTTTTTCTTGCTATTTACCTTATAAATAATTTATTAATCAACTTCCACATTACCTTGCTTATACTAATTTGGTCATCCTATCTCTTCTGCCCAGATAGTTTTCATTTAAAAAACACTCTAGTTCTTCAAGTAGAGATAGATCATGTTTAATGGCAATATTAGATAAATTGCAACATTCCAGAAATATTGTGCATACTTTAGAGAGCCAAAATATTAATGTCCCAGCAGATGGGTCCAGACAATTAAACAGCATTTTTGAGATGCCAAAAGTTTTTAATAACCAGTTTGAAGAGTCTATCATGTAAAATTCATTATAATTTAATTGTGAGAAGAGCTGGAATCTATGAAATGTTATGAAGACTATGAAATAGGGATCGGCCAGTTTTTCAGAAGGCAAAACTCTCATCTAAAAATATATTTATTTTAAATGTGAATGTACACACTTAAATGTATTTCATTTTACATTATAAATTTATTTTTTTTCCAGCCGTATAATGTACATATCCTTGTTGCTAGGTTTTAAATAATTAATCCTGGACAACTTGCAAAAGTCACTGCCTACATGATATTTTTAATCGCATCAGTTGCATTCCAAGATATAGGCTAAACTCTCAGCCCATAGTAAAGAAATAAACATAGATGAACTAGCTCAGGGATGGGCCAGGAAGGGATATGTGGACCTGAGTCACAATTTTTTTCCTGCTTTCTCCTTGCTTTGGGGGCAAAGCAATTTGCTATAGGCCAATACCAGTAACACCAGTTATCTCAGCTTTGCCCACAACAATGTCATATTGGTCTTCCCAGAATCACTACAACCCCTCTCCTCCCTCAGCGATATGAAAAAGGTAAAGCAAATAAGACTCCCAAGTTGAGAACCCTCACAGTAGGTTATTTCAGTAGGTAGGTTCACTGTCTGTTGCATTGGGGAAGGCTGAGCCAGTTTCATCCCTTCTTTATCTATGCTAGGCCCTTTCTTGCCTGGCTATCAGGAAAGAGAACAACAGTGATCTGGCATTCACATGCCTGTACTTTTGCCTCTTAGATTATATAGATACATGACTATTTACTTCCCTCTCCATCATCAGTAATGCACTAGAATCCAATCCTTCTGCCTTTGCATTCAGTGAGAAAACTGTCACTGGCCTCAAAGGGAACTATTTCATGTTGTGGAACCACACCTGTAGGCTCCGCGATATGTCTTTAAACTGAGGTGCTTAATTTTATATTTCAGTAATTATAGTTTATTTTAAAATTACTTTTACATATATACTTTCACTTTAGGGTTTGCATGCTGTAAATTACTCACTTTGTCACTGCACTTACATTTCTCAATTTTAATTTAGTTGCTCATTAGTGAGAGTAATTGTCAATATCTTGCCAAATAGCCTGTGTCCACTAGAAATTAGACTTGCATAAATTAGCGAGAGAGATTTTCCTGGTAGTGAGCATACCAGAATAATTTATGCTATAAATAAGCACCTTGCTATGGCTAGTGGTGTTTAGATGGTTGTAAAGTGTCCCAGGTGTAATTAGGAAGCACATTTTTGTGTAATTAAGAAAATGAATGAGAATTAAATGTTGTGGGAGTGCAGGTGGTATTACCACCCCATTGTAGCATAATGTTGTCTGACACCTGCATCACTTTTATATACAACAAGTGGATTTTTCATTATATAATGAAATTGAAAAGAGTGTGATTTAAACCTCATAAGTGCCAAAGAAATTCACACAAAAGCACAGTCATAAGTGGCCTATTAGAAATGGTCAAAATGGAAGAATATTTCTTTTTCATAGGTTTTGTAAATGACTCGCTTTCCCCCCTTATTGCAGGATGCAACAGAATGAATGATACCCAATAGGGGTTATTTTGCCCATTTTTTAATGCTGTAACTATTTTGCTGGGAAGGAAGTTTTGAAAATGTACTGAGTGACAATAGGAAAAAGAAGAAATAACTAATAACATTCCTACCAGACAGCATTTGTTAGGTTGTATTCAGTGACATGGGAAAAAAGGGTTCAGGGAATGTAAATTTCAAATATAATAATATTAATTCTTGACAAAAATTAGAACATGTTGAAAAACTAAAAACTATTAAAGAAAGTTTTTGCTTTAGAAAAATACTTTCTTTTAAATTAGAAGAACATTTAAACAAGACACCCCATTGATCAGCTTAATCTTATGTTTAGGCAGGCCACACAAAAGAAACTAGAAGTAATAATCCTGGAGTCTCCAGGCTGAGAATCACAGGGCTGGAAGAAACCTTGAACATCATCTATTCCAATTACCAGTACACTACAAATGCAAGATTTGCTGTTTCTGGATCAGCCCAGATAGATGTCTACCCTGCCTTCTTTTGAAAACCTCCAATGAAGAAGATTCTGCAACTTCAGCCAGCTTGTTCCTCAAACTTACTTGTCTGATAGTTTGAAAGTTTTGCAAGAAATTTGATCTAAATCTGCTTGCTATGATGTAAAGCTATTGCTCTGTGTTCCACTCTCTGTGGCAAGGGACAATAGTTGTTTTTCCTCTTCATTATGGCATCCTTTCAAGTGCTTGGAAACAGCTGTCAGCTGTCATGTTACCCTTCACCTCCTTCTCTCCAAACAGCACATACCTTGTTTCTTCAGTCTTTCCTCATACAGTTCACTTTCCAACCCCTTTATTGTCTTTGTTGCTCACTTCCTGACTCTCTCCAGGTTCTCTATGTATTTCTTATAAGGCACTGCCTAAAACTGAACACAGTACTTTAGGTGCATCCTAACCATTATCAAGTATGTACCTCTTGTGTATTTCATACGATGCTTCTGTTAATGCAATCCACAAACTGAATTTGTTTTTCTCGAGACACCACCACACTGCTGAGTTTGTGATTCATCATAATCCCCAGGTATGGCTCAGCAGTGCTACTGTCAAGCCAGTTATCCCACATTCTGTATGTGTGCATTTGGACTTTCTTTTTTAGGCATAGCACCTTATATTTGTCTTTCTCGAATTGTATTTTTCTACCTCTGGCTCAGTTCTTCAATTTTAATCCTGTCTTCCAAAGTGTTTGAAATCCCTCCCAGTTTTGCTCTGTCTGCAAAGCTGAACAGCGTACTCCTTGCCAACTCACCCAAATAATTAATAAACATGTTAAACAGTTCTGGATGTAGAACAGACTTCCATTGGATCACTTTTGCAGTCTGAAATTGATCCATTTATAATTACTCTTTGTTAATTCAGTCTAGCTCACATTTGTTCTAGTAACTCCCTAGGCTGTTTGCAAGTGTTTCAATCAACTAATTCAAGTAGCACAGTTTACTGTAACAGGTTAGAACAGGTTAGAGCCCCAATTGGTTGAAAACTGTACAAGTGTTTGATGTTCATGGCAGAAGCTGCACAGGCAGCCTGAGCTGGTGATGGCCCACTGCCAAAGAGGCCCTCTGAATGTATCCCAGCCTGTTCTGTACACTCCCCAGGCTGCCAGAGCCTGCCAAGTACAGCAAAGTGCACAGGACAACCCTGACTGCCTGGTTACCTCAAGGGCATGACCTGCCACACACAGTAACCCCTCTCTCTCTCCCTGCTCAGAGGCTTCCAGAAGAGATCCAGAGCTAGTCCCCACTCTTGTTAATTGCAAAAGTATCAGTTTCTCCTCTCCTCACCCTCCTGCATCCCTCAGAGAGGCCAAAAGACCTGGTAGCTGTGCTGCATCCTCCTTGGTGCCAGGGATTGAAACACGGGAGGAGCTCGGGGGGATTGAGTCCCCCCATAGAAGACAAAAGCCCTTGGCCTGCCCTGCACCTTTCTAAGCAGCAGCTGCAGCAGCAGCTCCTTCTGGTGTCCAGCTGCCACTGTCACAGATCCCACCCAAGAGTCAGAGTATAATTTGGACCCTGCTTGGTGCTCCGTGAACATGTAACAGAGGCTGAGGGACATTTCACATGCCTGTCTGCAGTTGACCTGGTAGATCACTGTGCTGGCAGAAGCCCTCCTGTGCAGGGTTCAGGAGCCTGATGGGCCATTTGCCAGATCCCACAGCCACCAACCCCACTGAGGTAGCCAATGACTTTCACCTTGCTGATGACCATGGGGCCCTCTCGGATGTGTTAGATGGTAGACTGCTTGGGAAATGCCTCACAACTGTCTACTGGTGCTTTGGGGCCTGTGACTCATGGCAGTGGATCATCCTGAATACCTGGAATGATGAGCAATGTCTGCAGAACTTCTGCATGTGCTGGGCCACCTTCATGAACATTGTTGCTAAGCTGACCCCCAACGTTGAGTGGCAGGACATTGCCAAAAGGCCACCCATGACTCTGGAGAAGTGTGTCACCATCTGGAAGCTTGCCATCTCCAACAGCATCTAATGCATCAACAACCAGTTCAGCATGGGCAAGTCCACAGGCAGAGCAGCAGTCAGGGAAGCATGCTTGGTGTAGCAGGCTCACCTTTCAGAGCTTGGGTTGAGTCCCAGGCTTGAGATCCTGCTGTTTTGTTTGGTGGAGCCCATCCACCAATCAGGAGGCAGCAGGAGAAATAAAGTCAAGCCCCTTTTCTGAGGGGCGGGGGGGAGGGAGAGGAGCTTTCCCTGACCTGGTTGAAGACTGTATACTGTCAGGTCCGGAAGACTTTGGGGACGGAGCCCTGGAGTGTATAAAAGGAGCTGCATGCCCAGCACAAGGGGCAGATGCAGCAAGGGACTCAAGAAGAGCAGAGCCAAGAAAAGCTGGGGAGCTCTCCCTTAGCAGGCAATAGGCGCAAGGCTCCTGAAGCTGCCACTGGACGACCAACCCTGGGAGCAGTGTGAGACTGCTCGGGCCCATCACGGTGCATGGTTTGGTGCACATTTCGGTGCATGGAGCCCAGGCTTTGGGAGCCAGGGAGCAGCAGAGGCTGCTTGGGTTAGCCACCTAGCGTGAGGATGGACGGACAGAGCCTGAAGGGCCTGGCCTATGCTAAAAGAGCCCTCGTGCCAAAGCCAGGGCATGGGGAAATAGTGCTGCAGCGTGAGGCCCAGCACCCAGAAGCCAGAAGCGGTGGTGCAGCAGCTGAGGGGAGCTGAACCCTCGGTGCCCAGAGTGGGGCACAGACTGGGGAGGAGCCCAGTGGTGTGGGAGAGTCCCGGAGAGGTGCTCCAGCAGAGGAGACCCCATTGAGCTGCTCCCTGACCTCCGCCACCTGAGGGAGTGTGAGTTATTGGACACTTGGGTCCCACAGGAGAAAGATGTTTGGGGTGGGCAAACCCAGAGAAGGGGCTGGGTGAGCAGCCCCATCCCCCCTGCCTAGTCAAGGCCCTAAGGGGAGGGGCCCCTGGTGCTTCCTGGGGGGCCAAGGGACCCCATTGGAAGAAAGACTCTCTCTTTGCCATGGTTCAGGGACTATATTAAGGAAATAGATGTTATTAAGATTGTTCATGTTTGTGCCTTACATTTTGTAATTGAAATGTTGTAAATAGTGTTATTTAGGGTTTGACCTTGGTTATTGGTTAATGTTCACTGTGTAAATATATGTATATGATATTTAGTTTTATGTGTATGTATATTATAACTCAATAAATTGTATATAGTTAAGAACTTTGGGCTTGGGCTAACTCTATAGAGGATAGAGGGATCTGCTCGAAATTCTGGCATCCGTCTCACAGCACCCCATCCTGCCTACCCATCCCATCCTATTGAGAATAAGGCACACCCTTGGGTGTACCTGGGTTACAGTGGTTACCCAGAACATGCTGGCAAACTGCATCATTCACCTTGGTAACCCATACAAGGTCATCACCAGCTTCTGCCAGCTGGGCATCCCCAACTGTGGCATGCACATCCCCATACATCCCCATCCTCTGTTCACCCTAAGGCTTCACTGAGTTCATTAACTGGAAGGGTTTCTATTTGATTGTGCTGCAAGCTGTTTTTGATCACTGTAATCACTTCACCTATATCTTTGCTGGCTGGGGTGGGGGGAGCAGTGCCCATGATTTTAGGGTCTTCTGCAACTCCATCTTCCCCAAACTGGTGGAGAACAGACAGTATGTCCCTGGGGAGCCCAGCATCAAGATTAGCAGAATCCTTGCCCCATGCTTCATTATTGGGAACCCTGTCTACCCTCTCTTCCACGAAGACCTACACAGGGCACCTGGACAACAAGGCAGGAGCACTTAAACTGCTGCCTCAGCAGGTACTGTATGACTGTGGAGGGTGCCTTTGGCTGTCGCATGGCACACTGGAGGGCTCAGGGTATATGCCTCAACATGGTCAAAGAGTTGAGGTATATGCCTATCATTTGCCATGCTTCATAGCTGTCACCTGTGTTCTCCACAACATCTGCAAGACCAGGGGCAGGTCTTCTGTGAGGCTTTGGCAGAATAGGAATGGCATATGGAGGAAGCACAGTACATGGAACAAGCCCAACACACAGGAACAAGTCAGGATGAACTTTGTCTAGGCAGGGTGTATCAACTCCCTCCGTGGTAGGGAGTCATGGTCAGGGATATCCTGGTAGATTATCTCCTGGACTACCAGGACACAAGAGTGAAGATGGGTGAACCAGAGGATTAGGGAAGGAGGGGCTCCAGGTCCTGGGTGCCCTGGCTGTCTGGACACCAGCTTCAGGCAGGGAACCTGTGCACCAAGCCTCAGTTTCCCTGACAGCGGCGGGGGTCACAGAACTGCTGTTTTCCTTGAGGTGTCATGAGGAGGCCAGAATGGAGGAAGTCCTGAGTGGCAGTATGCTACCCTGGGCCTAGAGGCACCTGGGGTCTATGGGAAATACAGTGA
>NW_005842424.1:1137666-1162850 GCF_000455745.1 Alligator sinensis
CTTTTTTCACTAGTAAAGTAGAACTTTAGTGGAAGTTGGGATTTTGCCAGTGTGTCAGTACCTCCACGGGAACTGGAAGGCAACTTCTGAGGGAGAGAAGGATGGAGGACCCAAGGTCCTTAGTCCCTGTCTCTGCAGTGAAGACTGCAGAGACAGGGTATAAAGCCTTCCTTATGTAGGAGCTGGACAGATGTCCCTTAGGTACTGCTTGCTTTCTTGGAATTCCCCCCACCTTTTTTTTTTTTTTTTTTTTTTTTTTTTTTTTTTTTAAGTGTCTGCCCTAGGCCCCTTACTATTTTTCTGAGTCAGTTCAAATCTGAATTTCTTTTTCTTTTGCATTCTCACTTTGCAACAGGAATTCCAGCTGACAGCCCAAAGCTGCAGAATTTTTACTTTTAGTTTCTCTTTGCTTAGTACTTTGGATCTCTGGCAACTACCCACAGGAGTGCCTTGTAAGTCCCAAGTCTAAGCTGCTGGTTGCAAGGTAACATGTGAGCCTCTACACTGAAACAGATCTCAGGGGAACAGCTCACAGATTCCCTTCTGAAGATACCTCCTCTCAGGGCCAGGTAAGAGTTCTCTAGAGAGTTTGCAATGGTAAATTCTACTTTTTCCTTAGTATCCTATTGGTGCTAATATTTTTGTGCAGCCAATATTAATGGTAAAGAAAATAGGCACTGCTATGCTCTCACTAAGCACCTAGGCTTGTCAGAGGAATTCAGAGCCCTGCATGAGTACCTGTGGTCTCCATATAGCGCATGAACTGGACACCTTAGAGTGGGATCCAGAACAGCCAGTATGCTGACTGGTAAGCTGCCTGAGGTCAGCACATAGACATTTAGAGCCAGTTAGTAGGAAATGTGGAAGACAAGAATAAGTATTATATCCTACCATACTCAGATGTCCCCTGATCAGGGAGATGATCTGCACAACCCTTGGGACTCTCCTGGAGATTGATGCCTGGAAACAACTGACTAGGGCTGACTTCTCTTTTAAAAGATGGCTGCCAAAGGAGAAGATAGTGTTGACTCCCTTCTATAATTTCTCTGTGGACAAACCACTCACCCAGGAAAAGGGAGATCCTCTTCTGTCTGAGAGGGTTCAAATCTACATACCCTACCTCTGGGGAGGAAGTCCTAACCACCAGTCCACAGGCTCTTCTGGGGGTGGGAGAGGATATTCTCCTTCTCTCTTGCTGGAACAACATTATTGTGAGGAAAAGAAAAGGTCATAGAAAGATCACTAGAGTGAGCATAGTCCTCTAGTTTTGTAGTTAGACAAGGGGGGATTCCTGCACTTGGGCCCTGTCTCCAAGTATGTTTCTGTATTTTATGAGCGGTTTTATAGGGTCACTGTAGCCAGAGAAAATAAAAGAATCATGCTTTCTAAGAAGACAGAGCTGAGTGCCCCTTCTAATGATACCTCTTAAAATGAATGTGCCAAACTTACGATTTGCTTTGTGTCTGTAACCCACTGCTCTAACCATAGCATTTCACTACCGTCTCACACTACTCACTACACTTCTGCCTCTAGTGAGTTGCATAATCCACAAAACATTGCACTTGATGACTGTCACAATGCAGAAACAGAAGGGGACAGAATTCATACTAGGGATTCGAGGTTGTCTTCTGAGTACTTGACTTTTAAACTGCTTTGTGGGGCACATCTGGGAACTTCAGAGCACTTACAGGATCTTTCACCTATAGATTCCTAGTTCAAATTTAGCCCAGCCTTGTCGGGTTTACCGCTGCTTTGCATGTAGACAAAATACTTCCTTCTCCAGAACCATCAAGGGTCCCCTAACACTAAATTTACACTATTCTTTTAAAGCTAAAAGTTGTGGTTAACTATGTTAATTGCAAACAAGTTAATTTAATTATTTGTATCAAATATAAACAAATTTCTGTCCTTTTTCTTCTCTGTCAATACCTCTGTGAGGAGCATTGTCAAAAGCCTGTGCTAGAAGTGGATTCTTCTCTTCTCTGCCATTACTTAGAGCTAAGGAACCTCTCCTTACAGAGAGGCTCATTTCAGTTTTGGCATCCCCCCTGTAACTCTTCTGCTGAGCACCTGTCAGCAACAAGGGCTGGGTTCAGTTTTGGGGTACTAAATCTATTTTACCATGGCTCAAGCCCCCACCCAGACTTCCTGGGATACACTAAATGAATCACTAGGGTGTCCAATAAAATTAACATGGGGGGGGCATGGTGAACTGCTGCAGGCGGTGGCGGCGGGGGCATGGCAGCGGCGAGCAGGGAGCTCCCACAGGCAGCCATGGCAGTGTTGGCAGCAGGGGTGGGCTGAGTGGTGAAAAATAGAGGACATAAAGGTGTCTGGTTTCATATTAATAGAGGACAGAGAACCAGAAAACCAGACTATCCTCTATAAAAGTGGATGAATGGCTACTCAACCCCCCATGGCGTCATCTCACCCAACCTCCCGCCCCTGCCAACAAAAAAAAAAGGGGGGGGGAAGATGAGGGAGAAAGCAGGGGTCTTGAGACAGACTTTCTTTCCCTGTACCTGAGACTTTCTCTTCACATAGCTTCAGCTTGCTTCTCCAGTGAAGATGCGGCGGTGGGGGGGATGGACCCCTCCATGGGGAACAGGTTTTCTGACTCCCAATCCAGTAATGCAGCTCTCAGCAGCTCCAGGAGAAAAGAGACCCCAGCTCAGGTGGCCTAAACCTTAAATAACTGTTCTGACATCACTATAGGGTCCCAATCAAGAAACAGCATCATTTGAACACTACTAATGCAAACCAATCAATTCAAAGGTGATCAGCACTCTGGGATTTGCTTCAGAGTCACAAAACTGGTTTTACAGGTTCTTTTAAGGAATCTCAGGATAATGGTCTGGACACAATAAGGGGGAGGGGAGGTGGTTCTCTTCCAGTGCACTCCCCCCCCCCCCCCCCCCCACACACAATATACAACAACCAAAAGCACACATTTTACCACACACAACCCTAAGAGTGTGTGGTAAAATGCTTCTGCTCCTCTTTGCTCTACCACTCCTTCTGCATCAAAGGACACCCCTCTGCTCATCTGCTTTGTTGGGGTCATAGAAGCAAGGACAATCTTAAAGGCTAGGGACAGAAGTTACAGATAAACCAGCTTAAGTGATCAGAAACTGTTTTAAACCTGTAACAGAACAGAAATTCAGCTCATGTAAACAGGTTTCAAAATGACCAAACCCAGTGTAAGATAAACCTGGATGGATGTAATATCAGATTAAATGGATTTCGGTTAAACTGGTCTATGGAACTTCTGTCCCAGATCCCCTCCCAACTCAACCAAGGTCACAGTCTCTGTAGCAAGTTTCTTGTCCCAGGGGGTGGCCACAACACCCATGTGTGGCTGCTCAGGCACAGCTTGGTCCACCTTTCTGGGACTCCCTCCCCTTTCTTACCTGCCACAACTTGATGTCAAGTTTTATATCTGAGGGAAGCTGTCCCTAGGGCTTCCCAAGCTAGGGCTAAGCCTCTGGTTCATGGGCTAATTAGACATCTTGGGGTCCCTGCATATGCTTGTTGGGCTTGGTGCTTCTGGTCTCAGCCCTTTTTTCTCTTGGCAGGGTCCTGTAGCTTAGGCCCACTGAACCAGACATGGCTTCTGGGTCCCAGCCCTCTGCAGGCCTTGTTTGCCCTACTCCGGGCTCCAGGCTCACTGGTCCCCACACTATGCCCTGCTCTGGGCTTGCTACTTTCTCAGAATGCTTTCCCAGCACAGCTCAAAGCAAGTACATGCTCTTAGGACACTAAGGGGTAGTATTGCCTCTAAACTGTGTGGCGTGTGCGGCCACGCAGGCACGCTCATGCCACACTGCCAAGTGCTCCTGCATGGCCGCACCTGCCATGCAGCTTAGAGGGAATGCTTCTAAGGGAACCTCCAAAAACTTCCCCTCACAGTCCTAACTCAAAACACCAATCTGAACTACAACCAAAAAATAACCCCCCTGGCTATAACACAAACTCTCTCTTTTGAATGGTCAAACAACAACAAATGGAAAAACAATACACTGTCACTTTAAACATAACAAAACCTTCCATCCCCATCAGGGTGGATAAGTAAGCATGCATGCAGATAGCCGTCCCTGGGTGAATCCCAGGCAGAACAGTAATCTAACAAGCCCTCTTAACAACTTCCTACTGAGAAACTCTCCCCTTTCTGCAGCATGTAGGCGCCTGAGTTTAACACGTTTCTTGGGACTTCCCCCTCTGGTCACCAGTTTCCCAATGCAGTCATTGGTGATTCCTGTTTTGGCTTGTTACAGGCAGTCTCAGGATAGCCTCCTGCAGCTGGATCTGTGGAGTTTCTGTGTAAGCCCCCAGCTCCTGCTATTGCTGTCACTGCTGGCTCTGGGGTGAGTGTTTGCTTACATCTTTTCCTTCCTTAGTCTGTCTCTGGGCTTGTCTGGCTGGCAGGTTCTGGGGCTTGCTTTCTCCTCTCTGTAATGTGATAGGGTCCCCATTACAGTCCCCCAGTATCCCAGGAACCTTTGCGGGTGGGCAGGCTATCCTCTGCCTCTGGGGGGTGGGGAGACCAGGAGCTGGGTGAGGGGCTCCTTTTCCCTTCCTCCACCCTGCCCTGCTCTTTTCCTGCCAGCTGCATTGGCCCCACCCCAGGGCGTCACAGAGCAGGGCTGGGTGGAGGAAGGGGAAAGGACCCCCCTCCTAGCCTGGGCTCCCACCCTTCAGCTCGGGTCTGCCCAGCTTGGGGGTGTTCTGTGAGGGTCCTCTCCCCCACCAGGCTGGGCTGGCTGCACAGCCCTGCCCCCTGCTAGTTTCTGCCTTTGACCCACAAAGGAGTGGGGAATGGAGCCCCCTTGCTACACAGCCCTGGTTCTGGGCCAGCATAGGGAGGTTACATGGTGGGGTGCTTTCCCCCACCTTCTACAGAGCGCTTCCATCCCTGCTGCCTGGCACAAGCCTCCACATCTCACCAGCTGCCACTTGTGCCAGGTTCTGGCAGGATGTGTGGCCTGGAACACGTCCACCAGGCAGCAGTGGGTGGCCCAGGGTTCAAATTACATGTTGACTTGGGGTTGGAGGGGTGCGGGGGGGGTGTCAAGACGATTCCAATCTTTGATTTCATTGATTAACAAGTCCACCTAAGTGAAGGATCAATCTGATCAGAACACCCCCCCCGCCCTAAAAAAATCAGAGACACCCCCACCCCCCGGTTATGATTTTCAAATCTTACAGGGGCGCTCTTATCTCTTAAAGGGGGGGGAGGGCTTAGTCCCCCCCCCAAGCTCCCCCATAATTTGAACCCCGAGTTCCTCCCTTTTTTGGGCCTGGGCCAATGCAGGCCTCTGCCTGCCTTTCCCAACTCAAAAGTAAAATGTTTGTTCTGTTCTTTATTGATTCAATCTACTCAGCTGAGACAAACCTGCAAAGATTGAATCAATATTGCCTCTGGCTTTTTGACTGTCTGTACTTAACCAAAGGCAGCATCATGCCACATATCATTTTCAGTAACTTCCAACAACTCTGGCTTGGAGAAAAAACATTTCCGCCAGGCAGTGGGAGGGCTCTGTTTAGGCAAGGGAAGAGCTGCAGCCTTTCCTTCCCCTTTGACAACTGATAAACATCTGAAAGTTTAACACTGTTGGTTCAGAACTCCAAGGGACTGATGTTTCGGCTTGTCAACCTCCCTGGCTTCTTTCTATTTGTAAGGTACCAGTCTTTTTCTCCTCTCTTACCTTTCTTTGTAAATTTTACAGTTTGTACAGCATACAATTAACAAGAATTCCCTCTAAAACAGATAGCATCAGCCTGTTGCTCAATCTATGACTAATTCTCAGAAAAAGTCCTTAGGCAGAAATAAGTAATTTATTTTGCAATAAATGAAAGTAAAACAGGCCAGCGGGGTAAGGAGATATTAGTCGCTGTGACTTGTGTAAACTCTTTACTAATGCGTTGGTCTAATTGTATACTGAAACTTTTCCAAGTATTGCAAATATTTTATAGTAAGATCAACAGTGTTTTTCATTGGCTTTGTACTTATTAATTTATTACTTATTTTTCTGAAGGGATAAAGGAATGTGTTCTGCTTAGCTTTTGTTTTAATTAGTAATATTATAATATAGGGCATTTTCTCATAAAACAGGTAATAGTATTTTCAAATACAACACCTATCTCTGAATATCTCGACCAATATTTGATTCTAAGCCACATTTTTTCTATTTTTTAATCTTTTCTCTCTCTTGCTGTTGAGCAAAAGACCTACATAAACAGGGGAGATCAACTGTAGTCAAGCAATAAAAGTAGTGAAGCCAAAACTAGTGCCAAATGCACAACAGAAACATATGGGGGAGGAGGAATAAATCTATTTTTTCTTTCAGTTTTAAAATGCTTAGGAACTTATTTTAACAGTAGGTCAGTAGAAACAGAAGTAAACAATGGTAAACAATGCCCTTTCTTTTAATGCAGGGTGAATTAATATTTGCATTCAAATGAAGTCCCACTAAAGAAAGCGATGAAGAGATATGCAAGCAAATCCCAAAGTAGAACTGGTGTCTTATAGGGTACAAGAGGCCAGATACAGCATTGTATTAATAGTTCATCCTTTAAAAAAAATTATAACTGTACTTTCCATCTTAAAATAGCTATCGGGTGGACGTCACCCTGTTTTAGACTTTCAAATTTATCTGAATAAAAACAGTAAATTCACCCAGGGAAACTGTGCCAAGTGTCCTCTGCTGTTTCGAGCATGCATGTGCTTGGTTCTTTAAAGCCCTTCTAATATTATAATACAGGTATAAAATGTGGTGAAACACATGCTTGTTCTTTGTTATAACAATCAGCTTGTGTTATTTACCTTCCTATCAAATGTTCAGTAACTCCCCTTTGACTATTATTTATGTTTCCCAGGACAGCTCACTAATGGAATTCAGTCCCTCAAGAGCTTACTGAAATAAAAGCTGTGGCTAATTATATGACTATTAATGGCATCTTTTGCTTCTACATCTGTGCTGCCAGACCTTTGTCTAGCATGGTCTGAAATGATGCTGAGGAAATTGACTTTTCAACTCAGGAATTTGTATTGGTCGTGCTAAAGTTTGAGACCATCATTTCAGTAGCTTATCAGTTCCAGTTAACACTTTTGTATCAGGTTCTGACATCTGTGAATGGTTTCATTTGATATGGTTGAGCATATGCTTCAGTTCTCAAAAATCTCCTAAACTTGTTTTGCTGTTTGGAGAAATTAGGAAGTAAGCCATACGGCTTGGGCTGGGGTCCAACTTTGATGAGTTTTAAATAAGGAATCTTTAGAGTTACCACTTTTCCTTCCAGGTTTATTGACAGAATCACCATACCAAATGTCAGTTTAGATAAATTATGGCTTACTTAACAAAGAGTAATAAAACATATCAGGCACAAGAAAAAACATGAACCAGAGCAGTCCAGACTCATCTATTCTTACGCATTATAAAATATACTTGTGTAATGAGTCAGTATAGCATTATTTTCCTTCAAGAAAATATATAGATATATATTTAAATGTTTTCATAGCACTATATTTTAAAATGACATTTTATTGGTCTCAGTGGACACTGTGCTTCAATTTTATTGTTCCTAATTTAAGTTGTCCCACTTTTTTTTTTTTTTACCCTGAGCTGCTGTCTGTCTTATCTGTTCTGTGAGCAGGGAGTATGCTGAAATTAAAAGTTAGGAATCCTTTTTTTTAAATAACTGAATAATACTTTTGTTATCCATAAACAGACTAAAGAAGCAGACAAAATCCACCAAGTACAAATGACATGCAAGAAAAGAAAATATACTCAATGCAGAGCATCATCTAGAAAAGCACCATTTGGAAATAACAGAGTGCTTTACAATCTTGACTTTTAGACATGACAGTGCAAGATGAAAATGTCATATAAACACAGACATAATAGTAAAACACCCAAATCCTTATGGGAACTTTCTGGGGATAGGGCCCTGACCTTGCAGGTTCTTAACGTGTGTGTAACTTTACTCGTATTGTGAATAATGGCTAAGCCACTCATTGGCTTTAAGCATAGGTTCATATCTGTGGAAAATAATACCTGCTTGACTGACAGAGGCTTTAAAGAACTGAGCACCAAAGAGTTAAAAAGTCTGGGAATGTTTAGAATTGAATGTTTATATATTTCAATATATACTTTTGCACCACCCTGTACTAGCTTTTCACAAGAATTAAACAGAGGAAAAGTATGAGGAAAAGTCACACTTGCATGTCAGCTTATTGTTCCAGAGACTACAGAGCCTAATTTATGTATGATCTAAAACTTAGCAGCCTTCTTTTTAGTAGGTCAGGTCTTTGTGGAGAAGTCTAGTGTCATAATTAAGGCCTGTCACATTTTTGCTCAATTAATCTTAATACAGAAAATGTAGCCATTCTGCTAGCATAGATGTTGCTAGGTTTTGTTAACAGAAACATTTGGATTTCCACGTTGATTGGCAATGGCTAAAGCCATGCCACCAGGCCTGCCTATCACAATTAGTGATGAGAGTGAAACAATGGGTTGTCAGTAGTCAGAAATATTAGGTGGGAGAACAGAAAGATAGGGCAGTATTATGATTATGCACATACGCATCAACTCTGACTAAAAAAGAATTTGGGGAAGGGGTACAGGGGGCTGGTGAAGAGTTAAGTACTGGGGATACACTGAGCTCCTTAAATAGATCCCCAATTCAAAACAGTTATTAATATTAGTTAAATTTATATCCTGCCCTATCCAGAAAGGCTCAGAGTGGCTTGCAATACATGACAAACAACCCACAGATTGGAAACAACACTCCAAAACATGAAAACCACACCCCTCCTCACTACTCTTGCTTCCATGTCACCCATAAGAGTAAACCCCCCAGCCAATTCCAACTGTGTTTCCCAACCCCTATTTACATCAAGGTATAAGAAACCTCATCCATGCCCACCCACTCCTACTTCCTCATACCTAGGGGAGATGCCTCCTCTACCCACAGTGTCCCTTCCAAGCGCACACGCCTCTTCAATCATCCCCAAAACAAATAATTCCTCTCCCTCCCTCCAACAAAAACAGCATTACATTTGAAAGAACCATAACAGGGAAATAAGAGAAAGCCCCTCGATACCTGAAAGGACCATTTTCCCTCCAACTAGATACAGATTCCTTGGTTGTATTCCTCATGCCTTGAAGAGGCAGGAATTAATCTGCACTCAGATATAAACCAACACATTTGCCTGAGCAGAGACAAAAACTGTACAAACAGAATTATTCAAGGGTCTATACGGGGTCACACATGTCTGCTCAGAGGAATAGTACAATGTACTGTCCCTAGGCAGACTAATGATCTCTAACCAAAGTCAGAATCTAAACAGGTCCCTGTCAGTGCCACAACAAATACTTTCTGTCCCTTGCAGAACAGGGTCAGAGATCAATGAGCTGACATCAATGAGATGCACCTCCATCTCTACTGCATATTTAGGGTTCATTTCCAGAGATCTCACAGAGGTCAGAACCATTCTGTTAGTCAATTCCCAAACCCCAGGTTCTCAAATTTTAGGTAGAGGAGAACATAGGAGCAGCAACCTGTGTTTCTGCCTAAACTCTCTTCAGTGGTACCCTATGTAAGCCATTTGGCCCAGAGACAACCATGTGGCCTATGACTGGTCCAAACTGGGCAAAGCAGAGCTCCTGTATTAGGGTGGCATTTAATTTCTCCCCAATTAACTACATTCAGGAAGTAGGAAGTCTGGGGTGGGATTTATCTTTCCAGTCTTTCAGGGTGCCTATACACATGCAGTGAGGCTGCTTCCATGCACTGTTATGATAGGAAACGGCTAAATCACAAGAAATGGCTAAATTGTAACAAGTGTGTAGATATGTATTGTTTTAAAACATTAGGTACCTGATACATGTGATGCTCCAGGCACTTTAATTAGAGCGGCTCTTAGAGAGCATGTGTATAAATGCCCTCAGTGATCCAAGGCCCTGGAGTCATTCCTGCCTCCCTGCCCATCTCCTGAAGAATCATAATTAGGGATAGTCTTTTGTGGTCATGTAGCTTCTGAAGTGATTCTGCCTTTGGAAAATAACCCTTCTGCTGACATTTCAGTTTTTTGTTCACTAAAGAAAGTACCAATGTGAAATCAGGAGATGGAGAGGATAAAGCCTATTTTTTACTAAGAAATTAGTGAAGAGTAGCAAAAATATTGAGACGTTGTAGTCTGCTAGCACAGGGTATAGTATATAATTTAAACTGTCATCCTTAGTAATACGTTATTATCACCAGGTAATAAGATTCAGGTGCCATTATAAAGCATTTTACACAATTTAATGATACCACAGACGAGAGATGTATACAAAACCAGAATAAGGTGATCTTCAGCATAGAAGCTGTTGCCATGTTGCCATTATTGATCTTATAAACTGCAACCCACAGTTTGATAATTTAACAATTCTGTATAATGGTGATACTGGAAAATTGTTTAGGAATGAATGACTGATTTTTTTCATGGAGAATGATTTTTAAAAGACTGTCATATAAAAAATATATAAAATGGCAGAAATATCTGATTGATTAATTAATTTAAAGATCTTAATTGTTTGTCAATATAAAACGTATTCATTTAAATAAACAGTATCTGTTATTTTCAATGTAAAATAGAATCTTAAAATCTTAACATCTTCAAAAAATAAGATTCAATTTTAGAAATTATATGTGAAGTTAAGTGTGTGGCTGTAATTTCTATTTCTGATCACATAATAAACTGTGCATAAATAGCACTATTTTCCTGTTGCTTCAGTCTTAGCCAAAAACCTGAGAATGGAATAGACCTGATAGTTATCTTCCACAGAGTCTCATTATGGATATAGTTTACAGCACTAAGTGAGTGAGTGTATTGTGAAGAAAATAGCTGGAGAAATTCAGTACTTCAGTCTCTAGTGCTGCAAAGCCAGTACACCTACATTTGGTAAAACAAAATATGATAATGTTGATGGAAGTTTTGCACCTGATTATGGAGTCAGCACACGAGTGGAAATTTGTTTTGGGTGAGAAAATAATGCTAATCTTCCAATGCGTTAATCATCTGTCCTCTATATCTCAAATGTGAGACATATCATGTGTTTTGTACTTGGTCTATTTTTTGCTTACTGTGAATGGAAACTAGGCATGAACTCAATAGACTGATACATTGGAAGCTGCATAGCTTGTCTAAGAGTCTTGGCTCATATACAAATGATATTCTTACTTTTTCCCAGGAAGCTACAGTAATCTTGATCCCCTTCTTGTAAGGAGAAATAAAAGCCAGTGATCCCCTCCCAATCCTAAAAAAGGAAAGATGCAACAGCTGTGAACCCTGGTTTGCTGGGAATCTGATGGGTTTATCGTACTGAAGTTTTCAGCTCGTCTCAAAGGGAAAAGAATATTTGAATAGAAGACTGATCCAAAAAGGTAGTGAAATATATATGATCTGTCTCATGATTCAAATACAGCTTTAATTTAAAGTGTAGCATTCAGTGTTACTAGTAAAGGTACCTAATGGTTTAAAACAATATCTATCTACATTTTGATACAATTTAGCCATTTCAATGGGTCTCTCAGATATGGGCATCATGGTAAACACTTGTGTACTAATCTCTAGTAAACTGTGGTAGACTTTAGGATGGGTTGCCTATTTTCCTCCTAGTTTAGTTTGGTTACTAGTTTGGTTGGTAGTTGGAGCTTTCCTTTTTTAACTTTGCAAATCATCAGAATTGATACATATTACAGACCAACAAGATTGTATATAAAATGCATGCAATTGTGACAGTTGTAAGTACATGACTATATAAGTATATGCATTCAGATTTGGTGAATTGTATATCTTTACAAATTACTTGATTGTAACAGACATGTTAAGACATTCTGGAATTCCCAGTTAAAACTCTAGTTAACTCTCAAATTAACTCTCTTGATTTGTGGAAATATGTTAATTGGAGTGGGCCAGTATACCAGCCAAAATAGGACGCTCCAGGCATTGCTTAACCATGTGCTTGTGTACCAGAAAGAAGGGAAAGAAAAACTTGCTTCCTTTTCAGAACCAGATCTTGTTCAGTGATAAACATAGTTTGTTTGATACCTCCCAAGGAGCACCAGAGACTACTAGTCTAGCCTGTTTAGTGGATAAAGACATTTCTTGAAACTTCTATTATCCATTTTAGCTTAGGCTGTATAAGTTAGTTCCTCAAACTTTTGCTTTTTTTTTTTAAATACCTCACCATTTTTGCCCTGTGACCTGAGGAAAATGGACAGGAAGTTTGATTAGACTTATTCCTATGTTTGTGTCAGATTATTGGTGTTAAACTTACTGAGTCCATTTTGGATTCTCTGGACAGCCTCCTCATCGTTTTCAAGTTAACTAGCCAAGGGAAAACCTTATTATAATAAGGTTTAATTGGTTAACTGACCAGTGATCAATTACAACTATTTAAACAACAGCAGGATAAATTACTTCCAAATAGCCCTAGGCTAGGCTATTTTTGGTATGTCAGAGATACATCCTCTGTTTCACATTGGCAAAGAGGGAAATGCTCCTTCTATTATGAAAGCTGAAATGGAATAATATTTTTTGTGTTCTCTGCTTAGAGGTTCTTGCTCTGTCTGGTTTTGTGATATATTTATGTTGGAGAAAGAAGATGGGCAAAATCAAGCACATATGTTGTTTTGATGCTGTTTAAATAAATTCTATTTTAAAAAATATTAAGCCTTCTAGAAAGCATGAGTTAGTATATGGTGTCTAATGACATGATTGCATGTAATGTATTTCCTGTTTTATTCATTGTACAGGATACATAGCCTAACTCAGTAAGCTGCTATTCAGTATTATTTTAGCTTCATTCATCCCATTGGCTGAATAGCCCAGTTTTGTTTTTTTTGGTGCCAATTTGTGGTTCCCAGTGGTTTTTCCCCCCAAAAATTTAGTTGGAAAAAATTCAGTTTGTTTATTCAGATACAGCTCTGAATAATTCCAACTGTAGCTGGCAGTGTTAGCACTCCTGCAAGTCAGGGCCCAGGTATTTTAACTAGGGCACACAGAAAATGAAGAACTTGAATTATGTGGCCACCTGTGGCAATTTGGGGTTAAATAATTTAACTATTACCACATACAAACTCTGAGCAGTAGCAAGGGTAGAATCTAGTTCCACAGGTCAGCATTCAACTGCCTCAGACCTGAGACCCTCATTTTTCTTGTCTGCAGTTCTCTCCAGCATTCATTGCACTGTTTCTACCTCCTGCAACAAAGGAAGCACAGGTGGTAAAGCTATTTACAGACACTACTTTACTAACAGAAGAATCACCAATCTCCTAGTAGAAATGAGGTGTGTGCAAACATTCATTCAATTTCTCCAAGGGGAAACATGTCCACTCTGGGAAAAAGATCTTCCAGGTTGGCACCTAGAAGATCTCCCCTGAGAGAGACTCTCTCACAAGAATTGAACACCTGTCAGTGATCCAGAGTCCTTGCTTGAGAGAATGGGCTTTGCCCCACTGCTCCAGTCCCCTGGAGCATCTACTATGTGCTTTTATATAACATCCTAATGGTTACACCATTGAATTAGAAGCAAGACCTGAGTTCTAGGTCTTTCTTAGCCTGAAGGAGCTCAAACCCACATCTTCCACCTCACAGGAGAATGGCCTAACCACTGAGCCACAAAATAGGCTATGTAGGGGCACCACCTGTTCTCTTTGTTGAAAGAACCTGGCTCTCTGGGTTGCAGAGAGTGATAGAGCCAGAAAGAATGCAAACAAGAGGAAACATGATGCTATAGCTTATTGGTTAGGGCACAATGTTGGGGAGGGAGAGTTCTAGCTTCTGGTCCCTGCTTCCTTGAACAATTTCTACATTTTATGATAAATAGGCATAGGATAAAACACAGCAGTAATCCTGAAAGCACAAAGAGGAACCCAGGAATCCACTCCCCACTGTCTCATGCTCCCTTCCCGCCAGCCCAGATGAGTTCACTCTAAACTGAGCTAATCAAGCACCTTTCTGGTTAGCTTCCTTCTGGCCCCTTGACTCTTGCATTCTTGGCTACCAACTGACCCAACTTCAACAGGAGGAGTGAAAACTGTTCCCATACAACCTATCCTATAGCCTGATGATTAGGGCACTTGCCATGAGAGTGATACATACTCACATCTCCCTCGGGCTAAGGGAAACTTAGACTTAAACTCAAGCCAGTAAACCATTGTGTAAAAGGTGAGCACACGTATCACTTCTTTCTTCTTCAATATTTAACAAACATGATTGTGACTGGCCATAATTGTTGTGTTTTGTCTTTAACTGCTGCTATATATTCCATTCCATGTGCTCAGAGCAGTGGCGACTGGTGCCTCCTGACTCGGGGAGAGAGGGGAGCACCAGCAGCCAATTGCCGACTTGGGGGTGGTCCCTCAGCAGCTGATCGTCGACCCCAGAAGCACCGCCAACAAAACCAGAAGTGCTGGCAACGACCAATCTCAGGGGGAGCACATGTCCCTCTATGGCCCCCCCATATGTTGCCTATGGCTCAGAGTGTGCTGACTCTATTGAGGACCTCAGTGGCCTTAGGTTTTACTTCCCTAGTTTCGGGAGCCCATTGGGTCTGGGGAGCAGGAGGCACTTCATGCTAAGACTATTAGTTCTAGGAATGCACAGAAAGCAGAACTGCAGATGCATAGGGAAATTTCATGTGAAACAAGGAAATGCCTCATGAGTATGAGGGTTTCCAGGGTTATACGGCTGCTGAGCAGGGTTTTCCCTTTTTTAACTTAGGTGACTAACTTCCAACTAAATCCTGAGGGTAAGAGACATTACAGGGTGACTGGAGACTCTGGCTGGGCACCTGTTATACTGAGTCTACTGCAGAAGCACTGCTTAAATGAAGCCGGGAGAAGGGAGAGGAAACAGTGTTGGCGAGCTAATTAAGGATTACTGGCCTAGCCACTATGAAAAATGCCTCCTTTATTCTGGCTTAGATCCTTTAATAAAATGCTGAGCAGAATAAGAATTTCCCTACATCTGTCTGTGTAGGGAGCAACTATTAAAATAACTTTCTGTGGCATGGTCTTATAGTCGTTAGAAAAAAAATAAAGTTCTATTATCATTAGGAAAATGGTCTTGATATTACATGAAGCAGAGGACCATGCTGTGCGTGTCATAATACTGCTCTTTTGCCAATCACCAGTCACACAAAAAAAAAACAAAAAAAAACTCTTGCACAAACTGTTTCTAGAAACAAACAAAACACTACAGCATTTAAAGATTTCAGTGTCAAGATGGGTTTCTAATGCCTAGCAAATAAATATCTGAGCTGTCTTGTTTTTCCTGTCTGTGGAAGATTTAAAGGCAATTGGCAGAGGTTAAAAGCATAACTTCAGTGACTTTTGAATGCCCATAATGGGTTGACTAAGAGGCATTCAGAACTGTATTCCACTCTTTATTTTTCCCCTTCTATGTCTTGCAGTGTACTCCCCTGATATAAGCATGTTGCTTTTGTGCTGAATGATGCGTCAGCCAGTATATGCTGGAGCTGGCATGTGGAACTTTGTTGGAGACTCAAGTAGGCTAGAGAATCAAGTAAGTACCATTTAAAAATGTATTATGCAGTTCAAAAAACTTGAAATATATTTTATATCTTCTTTCTCTTAGGAAAGAAAGGAACCAGATAATGCAGCACATTCAAAATGTTCAAATAGTTTTCTCTTGCACTTTCCCACTCATTATTATCCATTCATACCAAAAGTATAAAAAATGCTGGAGATTCTTAATTTTATTTCAAGTCCTTTGTTACCATTTTATATGGAGCACCAGAGACCTGGTGAGCAGGGGCAAGACTAGGAGCTATAGCTGTGAGTTGCCACTAGAGGGCTGGTGACCCAGAACAGGCTTCTATCCCTACAAGCGGGGATGTGAGAGATCCTGGGATACTGGGGGACTTCAACTCAGGTGGCGCATCTACATAGGCAGAGGGAGAAAACTTTTTGGGCGGGACTGAGCACCCATGTGCATGCATGCACCCCATCCCCCCCAATGTCTGCAGGGGAAGGGGTGGGGGCAGGGGAGGAGGGAGCAAGGTTGGGGCTGGGAGCAGGTAGGGATTGAGGTTGGGGTCCGCTGTACCTGTGTGGCTACCCCTTCCCCTGCGCCAGGGGTCATTGCCCAGTGCCGGTGTCCACCACCCCCAAACAATGCACCATCCCTGTCTGCCTCTTGGCACTGGTCCCGGCCCAGCTCCAGTCCTGCATCACCTGGGGGGGGGCCCAGACTTTGAGCGGGGCCAGCCTTGACTGTGCTGCCAAGCCAAAGGGGATGGAGCCCCTGGGACACCCATGCACACCCTGCCCTGGGAAGAGTCTGGCAGATCCTCCAGAGCCATGGCACCAGGGAGCCGATCTTTGCATGGGGCAAGGGTGGGCTATGGTTGAGCTGTGCCTGCTCCCCGCCTCCGCCCCTCATTGCAGCCTTTGAAAGCAGCGTGGCACCATGTGTGTCCTGCTGCTGTACGGGCTGGGCAGCAGGGCACATGGCGCCACTTTCAAAGGCTGCAGGGAGGCATGGATGTGGAGAGCAGGCAGAGCGCAGCTGTAGCCTGCCCTTGCCCCATGCAAAAATTGGGAGCCATGGCCAGCCCCTGCTGGAGGAGCCGCCAGGCTCCAATTGTCCCATGACCTGGCTGGGGCCCCATTTGCCATGAACGGAGCTCTGGCTGGCCCAGGTCATGGGGCAGTCAGAATCCAGTGGCTCATCCAGGGGTGTGGTGCAGGGCAGCCAATGGAGGGGAGTGTGCCCCCCTTCCTGGCTCCCCTGCAGTGTGTGCAGTGGTGGGAGCTACCTGCCCATGCCCCTGGAAAACCCAGTGGGCTCCCATTGCCCCACAACCCAGCCAGGTTGTGGGGCAATCCCCACAGTGCACCAGGGAGTGGGGCAGGGGTGAATGATTTGCCCCTGCCCCAACTCTGCTCCCTCCTGCACAGAGGGGGTTTTGATCTGTCCCTTCTAAGCCCGGGCAGTCAAAAGAAACTTACCGGTATGTTGGACCAGCTAAGATCCTAGCGTGCCCCTCCCCCCTGCTCCAACAGCATGAGGCTAGGCTGCCCTGGCATTTGGCAGGGTTGAGTCCCATTAGCCCCCCCTTCCACCGCCTATGCACATCTGTGGAGAGTGGCCACATCTTAATGGAACAGGAATTGAGAGTGGCATAACTTTGAATGTATGAGTGCTTTAAGGTATTAAAATGCAGACAATCCAGGGGTTAGGAGCTCCAGAAGCTGCCCAAAATTACTATGTAACAAGGCCCTAAGATTCCTAAGAGGATCTAAAGCTTTGGATATAAACTGTAAGAAAGTTCTTAAAGATTCACTGGTTAGGATTTCATCAACTATGGAATACTACCACATGTTTTGCAACATATTGCAATGCTAAACAAGTTGTTCTTTGATCAGCTGTTTCTTGTTATGTCTGCAACTATGCAGTTCACTGATGGTTTGATTAGCATGAGGTCAAGTTCTGGAACAACAAAAAGCATGATGGATTCATCCCTTGTAATTACTTTGGGGTTAACTAGTTTTGTTTTTGAGACCTACTAATGAGAGAAATTGAATCAGTGCATTAATTGCTCCTATTAGTGGTCTACACATGTTAAGTAGTTCCCAAATTACCTAGACCAATGGATCACTGTCAGCTATCAACTATTATTGCAGACCACCATGTACCATGCAAAAGAGGTGGGAGATGAAGTTGATGTGATCTAGGGACCAGTTACCATTATAACCACTAGTGTGTGATGTATGAATCTTCAGAAAGCTGTAAATAGCCTCAGAAAATGAGTTTGTGTCTTATGTTTCGGTGGCAATCAATTTATTAATTGGGTCTACTTGTCTTTGGGGTATTTTTACCTGAGTATGAGATGAATAAATGTGTGTGTAACATTGTGTGAGCCCTTCAATATTAAATTTTATATGCTATATTTGTATTTCAGTCTCTATCTTTTTGAATCTACCAACTTTACTTTAAATGAGCACACGTCTTTCTCCAGTACTGTTTTGCTTTTTGTAAAAACTTTGGAAATAATTTGTTTTTTGAAAATATTGTTTTCATTGTACTTGAATAATTTTCTTCAGTTGCTGATCACCAATTCCTATTCTGCTGTATTCTTGGTGAATTTGAAAAGTGATTTCATAATTATGTAATTCCATTCATATTACTAGAGGAGCCATAGAAAATGTGGCTTACTATGTTGCTATCATTTCCTGGACCTTATAAAGTACTATGAATTGTTTAGTCATATGCCTAAAGGAAATTTGGCCAATGTATCTGTAGATTCATTCTGTTTTCATTAACTTTATCTTTGCATTGTGAATTATGTGAGCTATTGAAATTTCCTTTTTAAAATCCTACTCAAATATCATGATACATATTCATTTATTCACTCATGAGTACTAGGAAACATAGAACAGGTTTATTAGGCCTTTGTTCTTATTTGTGGAATCCTTGTTTCTGGTATTATCTTTTTAATTCTCCATATTTAGATGAGTCAGTAAAATTTAGTGTCAGTTTTCAGGAAATGCTAGGATTTCTCTCTTGATGAGAAAAAAAAGAAGCATTATACATATTTCTTGTGGTCAGCTGTTTGTGATACAAAATGCAGTTTCTAAGGAAAAAGCCACACTTCAACAAGAAGAATGGTCTTTTTAACTGTTTACTATTCTCTCCTGTTTTCCCTGTCATTAAACATTTGTTTTGTAGCATATTATGATCCATATTAGTAACATCCTTCTATAGTACTTTTATATTACAAAGTGGAACATGACTAAAATACTTACCCCAGATACTTAAAATTCACGTGGAGAACATTTCTTGATATCCTTCCAAGCTTCTGCAATGTACCTAGAAGGTCACAATCCAAAGATACATTTTCCACTCTTTTAGTGATCAAAATATGCAAGGCTTCATGGGAATCAGTAGTTTCCAAGAAGTTTCAGACATTCTCATAGTTCTTCGAAAAGAAAAACGAAACAAAAAACAAACCCCAAAATTTGAGGCATACATCAAGAGATACCAACCTGGTTGCATTCTGTGATGAGATCATTAGCTCAATGGATGTGGGGAGAACAGCGGTTGCGATATACCTTGATGTTAGCAAGGCTTTTGATAAGGTCTTCCACAACGTTCTCGCAAGCAGGCTAAATAAGTATGGGTTGGATGAATCAACTGTAAGGTGGATAGAAAACTGGCTGGGTTGTTGGGCCCAAAGGGTAATAATCAAGGGCGTGATGTCCAGCAGACAGTCAGTATCAAGTAGAGTGCTCCATGGGTCAGTCCTGGGGCTGGTTTTGTTCAATATCTTCATCAATGTTCTGGAAGATGGGATGGAGTACACACTCAGTAAGTTTGCAGATGACACCAAGCTGTGGGAAGTAGTAGATAAGATGAATGCTAGGGCTAGGATTTAGAGCGATCTAGACAAATTGGAGGATTGGAACAAAAGAAATCTTATGCATAGGGGTCTATCCAACTTGAAGAAGTGGCCAGCTGATTTCATGGGCAGATCATGGGGCAGGCCGCCATTTTTGAAGGCTTATCATACCAGCCCACCACCTCTGATTGGGTGAGGGCTCCTGGTAGCCCTGCCCCCACGGCTAATTGGCAGACAGGGCTGTCTATCATATGGCCCCACCCCTCCTTGCTGATTGGTTGAACAAGCTGTCCATCATGCAACCCCACCCCTCACTTCTGATTGGTGGAAAGAGATGGGGCTGCACAACAGGGAGCCATCTTGCCTGCTTGCGTTTATATTGGCAGCCCCTTGCATGATGGGCTGTGTGTCTGGGGGGACTGGTGGCTCCCACTGGGATGTCTTTTTAGCAAGACATCATTGTTGTCTTCTTCCAGTTTTAAAAATAAATTCAGTTTGGATTATTTAGTCAAGGGGAAAATACAATCTAGGCGCATCCATATTTTGAATTAATGTTTCTGCCTGCATCAGTTGCTGACTTTCTCTTTTATGCTTTTATTGCTTCACATTTGGATTAGCCTATCTATACACATGCCTTCTACTGTTTTGGAATCACGATAACTGTATGTCACCTTCATGTTTAAAAGCTAGAATGCATACAGGTATACCTCTCAGTCAGATACTTTTTTTGGCTTTATGGCAGCTATGTCTTCTGTATCCATATGGAACTGATACTGGGGGAGAGGAGATTTGCCCAGTCATACATTACCAGCAGCTAGCAGAATGCTAAAATATACATAAGCATATGTCAAAACAAATTATGAAAAGGGTCACAAGTTTAAGCTCTACAGTGATTATTCTTTGAATATTTTCATATCTTACAGTCACTGGCCACACCAGCAACTTCCTACTCTTCATTTACATCTTATTTAATGTTTCTTCTCCCTCCTGTCAATCTCTACACCTTAGCGTGTATATTCAAATGGCATTCTTGCCAATAGAATGTAAACTACAGAAGATATTTCTTCATTGGTCAAAGAATCGCCCTCCCCAGAATCATGGAAAATTAGGATTGGACAGGACCTCAGGAGGTCATCTAGTCCAACCCTCTGCTCAAAGCAGGACCATCCCCAACTATATTACTCCCATTGTAGACCCAGCTCTATTCCCCACATCAGCTGCTGCTCTCTGCTGATTCAACAATGATACTATGTTGGTTAAATAAATATGTTGTAATGTTTATCTAAGTGGCAGATACAGAAAGAGAAAATGCAACATAGCAAGTATTAGTGATTGTCATGATGTGGGTTCCAGTAGGATGGCCGTGATCTCCCTAAGGCCCCCTTTACCGTGCCAAGTTGATCCAATGGGCACCCTCGACTCTCGCCCGCCACATCTTTGATGACAAAATATATTTGGGAGTCTGCCTTTTACGCCCTCTTGGTCACGTCTTGCTGGACACTCAGACCCCGTGGTTTCCCAGACCCCTCGTGGGTCCCGCTTCGCAATGGGTGCTTCAGGGGCACCCTAGCCTTATGGGCTATGTGTGGCTCCAACCACCCCTTTACCACGCCCCAAGCCTCGCAGATGGAATTGATATTGTTTGGTCACAGCCTTGTTAAAATATGGCCCTCTTGTCCTCTCTGGGCCCTGCGTGGCCCTGTCTTGCTCTGCCCCCTCTCCTGGGGCTTCTCAAGTGCTGCCCCCTCTCCTGGGGCTGGGGTCAGTGCACCCCGAATTCTGTGCCCTCGCTGGTGCTGGGGTCTCCACACTGTTGTACGTCCCCTATGAGGCCTCCTCCAACCCCTAATAGCCTCACCCAAACCACTAGTAACAAACAGCCAACAAAACACAAGCCCCTCGGCTATAACTTAAATGGAAGCCACCTGGCTATAACAACATTCCAGCCTACCAGGGAATACTCCATCCCTCAGCTATGTCAGACGCTGCTCCTTCCGTCAGGTTTCCCCTCTCTTCCCTGACAGAGCTCTTTCCCCCTTGGCTGCTGGCAGGGAACTGCTAGCCTGGCTTCAGCCCCTGGGCTTTATATGGGAGCCAGGCCCTGCCCCTTCTGGTCAGCTGACCTCCTCTGGTTGCCCTGGCAACCAGCAGCTGTGCTCATTACTCACTGCTAGGGCTCTTCCCCTAGCAGTTTTCTCCCTTCTTAGGAGCAGGGCACCTAAGTGCTGCAACAGTGATATATAGATGTAGAGATTCAAAGGGTAGTAATCCCTTTGAATCAAAGGGAAATAGGTTGAACCTAGCCATGTGGAAGCAATTATTTCAAATGAGTTACTCCACAAAAATTCATACACAGCACCCTCTCTCCAACTCTGATGTCATTCAAGCACCAAATAAATTATTAAAGGGCCAAGTGCTATGAACATAAATCTTTGCTATACAACATAGAACAATGTACCAGACCATTTGTGGTTTTTAAAAGTCTTGTGATACCTTTTGAAAAAGTTGAGTTGATAATCTCAATGTCTTGACAAAACTTCTTCCTAGGTAATTAAACTCAGTCTCTCCGAATCTGGCATAAGGATTTCTTCTTCACAGTTCCCTGCAGGAAAGGTAAGCCAGGTTTTCAGGAGTTAAATTGGAGAAACAATGATTTGGCAGTTTCTTTCACTTCATATCCTAAATTACTACAAAGTATTGCTGTATGTTACAATTTATATTCTATCACTACATTGGTAATGATCACTACATTTTGGTGATTGAGATGATTTCTGTATCTCCTATCACCCTCTAAAACAATGATTCTCAGCCAGAGTGCTGTGTTGCTCTGGGGTGCTATGAGATCCTTTTAAGGGTGCCATGGGGTGCCATGCAATAATTGTATTGCTAAGTGTGGAAGCACCTCCACGTGATTCACCAGAGATACCATGAGATTTCAGACAGGAAACTACAGTCTCAACAACATTCTGACCTGTTGTGGTCGCTCTGATTTTTTTTGCAATAAAAGAATTTCTCTATCATTTTTCTAAAGTAAAACAGAAGTGAAAACTAAGATCTGACATTTTCTGAGGGGTGCTTCAAGTCTAATAATGTTGGGAACTACTACCATAAAGATATTTGTGGTAGATGTTTGCATTAAAATAATGCTTTTAACATTCTTCCACAGCTTTTTTTATTAAAAGTACTAAACCTATATAATATATACTTTAGAGAATGTTGTTTTGAATGGGAAGGACCAGTGATTTTGTTTCTCTCACACACACATTTTCCTAATACTCTTATTCACATAGTTTAAAATAATTTCCCCTTTTGTTATCCACTCTTACTTCAGCTCAGATTAATACTGTTTCATAATTATGCTGGGTCTAGAATTTAGTATCTTTAAAATTATTTTCAACCTTCCAAGAAGTGCATCTCAGGTGCTCCTGAATAGGTTTCATTTTAAAGCTATCTGAAATTAATTTTGTGCTTCCTAGTTGCATCACAACATTAATGCAAACAATGAGAGATGACTAAAATAAACCTGGAAACTAGTACAACTGAACCATATAAATTAACAACTAGACTTTCCCATTAATGTATTGTAGTCTTCCTTACTCATGTGTTGATAGGTCTGATTGACTATATAAGAAAAAATAATTAATAATATTTTATAGAGTATATTACTCCATTAAAACTCAATGGTATCTATCCTTCCTTAGCCACCCATGCCCTCTCCCTGCCATTACAAGCTTGTAAATTCATAACTTACTTTGTCCCATATGTAATAAAAAGATTTTGATTATTTGAAATGTAAGGATTGAAGAAGTTTCCTGATAGACATGTTAGTAAAATGTGTTTGATTTGGTGCCTGATATAGGGGAGGAACTAGGGAGGGTGTAATGTGTAATTTGTAGCTGCACCTGCCACCCGCTTTGATTTCTGTTCCACCCAACTGCCTGGGAAAGGCAGCAGAATTTCAATTTAGGCAGTGGCAAGGGAGTCAATTGACTTCATGGCTCATTATAATTTACCTAATCCCTTCTGAACTCATCATTCCACAAGTGATAATGACCCTCTCTCCTTTTGAATGGTCTTGATGTTCCACCAATCATGCTATCCTTTCTTCTTCAATTTTGCTAGTTGTTAACCATTCCTGGTAATCTCTCTCTTCTGTTTCAAAGCCTGGCAGACTGTTATATCTCTAGCTAAAAACCTTAACTCAGTTGTGGTAACATTAACTCAGGTGAACTTTAAATCAAATGTGCACATTAATGATAGTGCTGCATTGGATGCACTGTCAGGATGCTCCAGGAGGCTATATTTTGTTTTACAAATCTGAATAAGAGATTCACATTTAAATAGTGTCTAAAGGATTAATAACATAATTTCTTTTGACTATTTTTGCCTAGTTTGTTGCATTTTTTAAACTTAATGTATAATCTAGCAATTAGTGCACATTCCAGTAAAGATAAATTTGGTTTTGCTTTGAACCTAAAATGAATAATAAAGTGCCAGGCCACTAGTATATTAGTAAGGCTTGTAGTTTCTCTTTAATATCCTTTCCAAAATCCTAAATCTGCCCATGGCCTGATAGATCAGTCTTCTTTACCTTTTATTATATTAGAATTAGGCTTTTATTATATTGGAATATCAATAATCAGCTAATTCTTCAACACATATAAATAAAATACAAAACCCCCCCATGTTATTGGACTATAAACTGTCACTTCAAAGCTGATGGATCAGATTTTCAGAAGCTATTATGTGACATAGGAATACAAGTCCCACTGAAAATCACCTCAGATCTTTAAATAGCAAGCTAGAAAGAGCACTAACATATTTTGAATTATTTTTATTATTGTGATGGGATGTAATGGTGTCAAAGATGAAGCTCAGTGGTGACAGGCACATACAAACACATTACCAAAAGATGGTCCCTGTCCACAGATGTTATTTTCATACTTTCAGTCCACCCTCCTAACATAATCTATAAATGGCATCAATGATATTTAGAAATGTTATTTCAACCGTTTAATTGTGGCTCTGGTTCTAATTGCATGTCCAGAGTTAAAGTTTAGATCCATTTTGCACTTAAAGTAAGGATTCTCCTTGCTATATATGTATGTTCCCCAACTTACAGCACTTTCTCTGTGAATACTGAACACACTGTCATGATTTTATAAAAACACTTGGTAACGGCTTTGAGATAACCCAGCTTTTAATTAATTTTATTTCAGAAATTTTGGATATATATCAGTGATTTTTCTTAAATTATATAAATAAAGGAATAAAATAAAATTTTCAAACCTTTTCTGTGGTGAAATAATTTGAGATATTTGTATAGGCTATATTTGAAAAAACAGTGTAGTAGTAAAGTTAAATTATTAATTATCTTTTAGGGCTGTCAATCACAGTTAACATGCACGATTAACATGTTAATCAGTTCTTGCATTAATCTTTTTGCCATGCCACCCCCAGGGGTGTGCACTGTGCACAGTGGCAGGGATTCACCCCCCCAGCATGCCCGAATGAGCCACCCATGGCTCCATTCCATGACCTGCCCCAGCCCTGGGTCCCTATTCACTGCAGTCCCTGTTCCTGTCCCCACCCCACTCCCTCCCTCACCTTGGGAGCCTTGATCTGCCTTCCCACCCATTCCCTCTCCCCCCGCCCCTTCCCCTCCACAGACTTACCTGCCAGGTGCTGTGCGTCTGTGTGGGTCTGTATCTGTATGTGTGTGTCTGTTTCTCACTCCCAAGCCACAGCCCCCCCCCTGCTGCTGCCCCTAAG
>NW_005842424.1:1162989-1182149 GCF_000455745.1 Alligator sinensis
CACACTTATAAGATGGGAAACTCCCTTCTTGAGAGCACAGAGGCAGAAAGGGATCTTGGAGTCATCACTGACTCCAAGATGAACATGGGCCGACAATGCGAGGTCACGGTCCGCAGGGCTTACCGGACCCTATCGTGTATCCACAGGTGCATCTCAAGTAGGGCCAAGGAGGTGATCCTCCCCCTCTACGCGACACTGGTCAGGCCACAGCTGGAGTACTGTGTCCAGTTCTGGGCACCCCACTTCAAGAGGGATGTGGACAACATTGAGAGGGTCCAGAGGAGGACCACCTGCATGATCCAGGGACAGCAGGGCAGACCCTACAATGAGAGGCTACGGGACCTGAACCTGTTCAGCCTTCACAAGAGAAGGCTGAGGAGGGACCTGGTGACCGTCTATAAACTCACTAGAGGGGACCAGAAGGGTTTGGGGAGACCTTGTTTCCCCTAGCGCCCCCCGGGATAACAAGGAATAACGGCCACAAGTTGTTGGAGAGTAGGTTTAGATTAGACATCCACAGGAACTACTTCACAGTTAGGGCGGCTAGTATCTGGAACCAACTTCCAAGGGGAGTAGTGCTGGCTCCTACCCTGGTGGTCTTTAAGAAGTGGCTCAATGCCTACCTGGCTGGGGTCACTTGAGCCCAGTTTCCCTCCTGCCCAGTCAGGGGGTCAGACTTGAAGATCTACAAGGTCTCTTCCGACCCTACTTCTATGATTCTATGAAATTCCCCCAATGCACACACCCCACACCCAACCCCCAACCATACAAAGTAGCTGCATAATTTTGCATAATTTTGAGTTTTTATGCATAATTTTGAGTTTTTAACTGTGCAATTAAAATTGCAATTAATTGTGACTAATTTTTTTAATTGCGTAACTAATCATGATCACATTTTTTAACTGTTTGACAGCCCCATTATTTTGTATCTAGTTTTGATTATAAAGACTACAAAGTCAGGCTATTGTGATGACACTGAAGGTAACTGAACCAATCAGCCTCCTCCTGCTTAATTTGCATGTAAAACTGTTATTGGTAGCAACAACTTAAAGTTATTAGGGAGATTATATGTAGCTGACAAGGTCTGACTCACTTTATCACTGCATATTAGCTTCAATGTAATGGCTAGAAAGACTCCCCACAGTTCTGCTGTCTTAGTTTCATTGTGCAATAAGGCAGAGCTGTCTAACTTCTAAGATCTTGGGGACTACATGCCCTGGGGGACATACACAGTGCAGGCCACACCAATCAAGCCACAGGCCATTGACCTGTGTAAACATTCCCTCCCCACCCTCCTGCAACACCATGCATCCATGTGGACACTCCCACCCTCCACTGCTACACCAGGCCCCCTGTCTCCCATTGTACCATGCTGGCATGCAAGCTCACTCCTGACCTCCCTTAATGTGTGGGACTGCCAGAGTGATGTCCCTCCTCCTTTGGTGCAATGCGCACCCTTATGGGCACCCACTCTCCCCCAACCCACAGCACAGAGCACCGCCCCACCATCTTACTATGCGGGCACAATCCCCTATGAATGGCCCTGATCCCCCCCCCCCTCCCCCAAAAGCAGCCCCAGACTCATGCTCAGCTCCCTGTACCACTTGCCACAGTGCCTCACCTCTGGGGTGGAGGTTGGCAGCAGCAGCTGTAGAATGAAAAAGCAGCAGCTGTAGAATGGAAAAGCAGCATGGTGATCTCCTTCTGGAGATCAGAAGGCAATATTTTACAGTTAGGGTGGCCAAAATCTGGAACCAACTTCCCAGGGAAGTGGTCCTCACCCCTACCTTGGGCAAATTCAAGAGGAGGTTGGACAATCACCTGTCTGGGGTCTTGTGAACCCAGCATTCATTCCTGCCTGTGGCAGGGGGTCAGGCTAGATGATCTGTTCAGGTCCCTCCTGACCCTAGCTACTATGAAACTATGAAGTGGGAGCCCAAGGTCAGCTGGAGTGATGGGGGTGATGGGGAGAACAGCAGCCAGGTAGGAGCCTGGGAGACCACAATTTAACCCCTGAGCTTCCAGCTGTGGGAAGCACTGGAAGCCAAGATTGTTACTTGCTGGTGCAGGGGGAGCCTTCTACACTGGCAATATGGCACAGTGGGATCTGATGTTTGATCTCACAATCTTGCTTCCTGCCATACATATAAACTAACATCTGTTAGGGGCCTCAGATGTATACCCCACTTAACTGGCTGCAATACTGGTGGTGACAGTTTTATAGTGTTTTGATGTACTGGTGGACTTTCCTTAAGACTTAAAAGAAATATTAAATAATACATTTATAATTGATACTATATATCTTCAAATCATTTAGATATGTTCATGGAAGCATTCTCTACTAGTTTCTTTTTAAGTTTGGATAATGGCATTTTTTAAAAAGACAAATCCCTAGACTAAAATCTACATAAAGACTGAAAGCATGTGTCACTATCTTAGAGTTTAAACTCATTACATATTACAATTAACCCTAAACAGAGGGTCATGAATGCAGGAAATTAAAAGTTAAGGTTACATTGAAAAGAAATCCAAATATGTTAAGATACTCAAACAATGTAAACTCTGCCCTATACCAATACCATGCATACAAAAAAGAAACAACTATCTGTAATATTTATTTAAAAATCAGTTCATTCTCATCTTGGACCACAAAAATTGAAATGCCTCTATATGATTAGTCCATGATGTTAATATAGAAAAGGTTTAAGTTTTGCTATACTTAGTGGGAATTACAAGACCTCTGTAATTCTTTTTACCTTAAATTATGGACATATAACCTTAATTCCATTTTAACATAGGGCTTTGGGTTCATTTTAAGTTTTGTTTTTTGGGTCTGGAATAAATTACTCTCTCAAGAGATTAGCTCTGAATAAATCCAGTCAATATCGTCTGGAGAAGAGGGATTTTCTGGTGTAAAGACTGTCACCATTAACCTAAAATAAATTCATGTTACATTCTTCAGGCCTTGGTTAGTAAGACACTTAAGTATGTGTATAACTGCACTGTTTAAATTTATGCATATGCTCAAGTATACCTTACTGAAACTAATCTTAAATATTTTGAATCATAATCATAAATATTAGAGCCTGAGCCTGTAAAACTATAAAGCAAAAAGCAGCAAACTGAGGATACTGCTCCTGTGTACACATGCATCTGTTAGCTATAAAGCCACACCAATCTCTCCCAACTTCTCTCCATAATGCATAAAGCAGTCTATCATGAAATTGTTTAACTAGGATGGTATCCCAATGCAGGTGAAAAGTAGACCATTCATGTTTACACATGAGTAGGATCTTCTTCTGCCCATTATTCTTGGGATTGTTCCATTTTGAATGAGGTTATCCAGTATCTGATATGTCTACCCCCGTAGATATTAAAGAGACTCAAACTAACTTTGCAGCAGTAAGGAACTGCAAGTTTGTGACCTGGCAGGATATTTACTGAAAAGTAAAGGCTTTATTCTTTGGAAACAAACAAAGAAAAACAACACAGCAAGGAAATACCCAAAAGAAATATCACTTTCCTGATAGCAGCATTCCCCTTCCAAGTAAGCTTGGGTGGGCTGTTCCCATTATCTGATCAGCAGCATCCAAGCAGCTTTATAGCTGAATTAGATAGCTCCTGGTGATTTTTTTGAGATTTCAGTATTAAATCCCTTTCCTCAGCATTTGTGAAAAGACTTTTCCCCATGCATTGTTAAAAAAAGAAAAAGATAGAGGTTGTCAGTTAATGGGGGGGGGAGGGGGGGGCTCTCAATTCATACAAGAAATAACACATTCAGACATGCCATTACCAAGTTTAGCACTGTTGTCATTACTTACAAAGTTGCCCCTCCTGCAACAAAAAATGCTTCCAAGCCACCCCTAAGAAATTAAGTGATAAGAAAGGAGGAGCTTTTACTCACTCAGCATTTCAGGGACAGATAGGTAGCTTTTTCACCTGCCACGGATGTGTCAGTACTCAGGCTACAGGTTAACAATTAGATGTCCTTAAAAGTTAACTCTTCTCTCTTATGCTTTTCCAACTGAATAAAGAAATGATAGTATCACAAGTGATACTGTATTTTAAGATTCCTTTGTCATTATACAATATTATATTTTGACACAAACATGCTACCTGTAGGTACTGTAGAATCCTATAAAGGTTTCCATGAACAAGTTAAATCAAATACATATGGGGGTTGCTCTAGGTATCCTGCATCAGTACCAGGTATTTGATTAGATAACCTCCTGAGGTCTCTTTCAGCCCTACATTTCTATGATACTGTGTTACTGTATAACATACCAATTTAGTGTTCCAATGCTGTGGAGCATCATCTTGTCTAATTTAAACACTCAGAGATTTCTTCTCAAAAGCTTTATCCTTAAAAATACCTTGGCAGCAAGAACAAGAACCCACGATTTCCTTCTCCCAGAGAAGTGTCCTTCTCACTGGTCTATACAGTTAGATTCATTACTTGCACTCTTTCTGACCCCATGAATCTTTCATTTTTGGCCGCTTGGTAGCTCAGCTTCAAGAAGAGGTGTGGAAGTTGACCCCACCTATCTCGTTCTATAATTTGGTGATTAGAGCACTTCCCTGGTAAGTGGAGGATACAGTTTTGGCTCCTTTCAAGCTTGGAAAGGTGTAGAACTCAAGTCTTATGCTTCTGGCCTAGTACTGACCTGTTTTACAAAAGGTAGCCCACTGTGAAAGAGTGAGATGGGCTACTGCACCTCATACTGAACTGAGTGCTATAGTCAGTGTGAAGTAGCCTCTGGATGCATCCTGCATTTGTGAAGAAGATTGGATTGTGCTGGCAGAGGATGCAGCTGGGCAGGGAGCTGTTCCAGAGGTGGGATCTTGTGGCAGTGACAGCATGGTCCAGAGCTGGGGCAGAGCTGCGATCTGCTGCCTGCAGGCCTTGAGCCGGGGCATGCAGATGGCGGATTGTGTGAGGGCCGGGAGCGCCCCGAGCCCTTTTTCGCGCTGCACGCGGCCTGTGGCCAGCAGCCCAGGCACGCGGGGGCGGCGCGGGAAGGCCTTCGCTCTGGAATTAGGCACGGACGTGTATCAGTAGTTTAAAAGATTGTTTACTCACACCAAGATGGCAATGGTGTAGGCTGGAAAGCTTGATTAAGTTGCAGTTACAGACAGACACAACACAGATGGTCTCGTGGAGGGTGCTAGGCTCCACGGTGCAGAGCTCCGGATGCTCTGGGTGAACAGGCCACCAATGTAGAAATCGTAAATACGTCTTATATTAGTCGCGCTCGAAGACGGGAAGAGGTGGGCGGTGGATCAGGCTGCCACGCTCCTCTGGATCTCACACAGGGTTTCTATTACCCTGCCGTGTACCCAGAGTCCCCACGAGATGGATGTGGAGTCCTCTTCGGCTTGGGCGGAAACTGCTCAAGCCTCTTATACGGCTAACAGGCCAATCACTAGCCGCCACGTGTGAATAATTTAGCACTAGCCAATTACGGGGAACGAATTTGCATACCGGTGGCGGGAACTCTTTTGCACCGTGCATCCCTCTTGCAACTCGAGCAATGCACTCTGCAAAAGAAGCTGCAGAAAAGGCGGGAAACTGGTCCCTGCACTGGAGTTTCCTCTTGCTACAGGAAACTCCCGTGCAATGCTCTGCAACTTAACGTGGATAATTCTGATGCCGAAGCACACACACACAATCATGCCTTTTGGGTCATGACAGATTGAAGCTCTGCCCCAGCTCTGAACCATGCTGTCACCACTGCAAGATTCCAGCCCCAGCCACGGAGCAGCTCCCAGCCCAGACAAGCGCTCTGCCATCGCTGCTGGGGCTGGTCTCCAAGGAAACCTTGGCCCCACACTGTCATGGCACTGGGGTCTCCATGGAAACCGGCCACAGTGATGTGGGCAGGGCTACTGGGAAATGGAGTCCAGCCACTGGCCCAATCCACCATTTTGCCCACCCCTGGACTAGATTCTTAAGAAGGGATAGGCACCTTCAAGAACAATGTGAACCTTCATCTCTCTCTGCTATATGTTCTCATCTGTTCAAATGGGATAATGATACCTAGTTTCTCCTACCCTTTCTTCTTTGCCTGCCTTGCGTATTTGGTTTGTAATATCTTTGGTCAGAGATAATCACCTACTATGTACCAGTGTAATGCCTAGCATATTGGACTCCAGATCTGAGCTGGGGCTTCCAAAAAGCTACCATAATACAATAATAAATTTAATAGCAGCCCCAAAGTCAGCACAGTTCATCTGCAAATCCAAAATTCATATTTCAACACAGGCAAAAATACTCCATATTTCTCTTTTCAAAATAATTTTCAAACAATGAACTCAAACATTTTGCTTTATTTATGTAGTGGCCTAAGTGGACTTTGCTACAATCAACTAGAGCAGGGGTTCCCAAACTGTGGTATGCATAATAAGCCTGTGCAAATAGGGAAGTATTTGATTCAGAATTGGCTGATTCAGAGAACAGTGATTTGATTTGGAGATTCAGATCACTGTCCTGAATTGATTCGGCCAAATAGGCTTCGGAAGATTCAGTGCTGATTCGGAGATTCGGCCATAGACTATAATGGGGAATCACTGAAATACCTATAGATTTGCCAACGTCTGGTTTCTTTACTATTCCTTTCATTCCAGAAGAGCACACACACCAACTAGATGTTTCCTCAGCCTGATGAAGGGTTTTAAACTGGAAAGCCTATGCCTCACACATGGCACCCCAGGCAGCTAAGCTGAGCTCACCTGGAGTCTCACATCTCCAGTGCAACCAGCAAGCCTCAGGCCTTGCAAAGATCTTAGGGGTCTGGGCTTTCCCCAGCCAGGACTGTGCATGTGTGTGGTGGCTGGAGTTTATAAGGTGTCTCCTACTCACCTTTCACCAGGGAGATCCTCGGTCCTGGCATTTCCTGGGGCTGCCACACCTCCAGCAGTCCCACCAGACCTCCCAACCCTGGCAGGGTGCAGTTTTAGTGGTCATGCCTTCCCCATAGGGTATCCTCCTTCCCCATAGCCCATGTTCTTCCCCTGCTGGCTGGTGATACAGTGAATGCTGCCTCCAGCTCAAAGAGCGCAGCATTACATGGTTAAAAAAAAAAAATGGAAATAGGTGCAGATGAAATGAGGAGTGTGGCACTCACTCCATCTGCAGATGGAGCTTGGGGAACCCAAGCAGTAGGAGGTTCACCTCAAGGAACACCAGCTGCTCCACCAAACCAGCAGGTGTGGTGGGGTGTCACAACATTCCCCAGCAATGCTGAATACCCTTTTGATTGGAACACTGGTTGATAGACAGGACAGATGTTCCCGGGAAACCGTGGCCAGATCCTGCCACATCTGGCTGTGGGTTGCTCAATAGGCCAAGGGGTCACAGTCCAGCGTCTTCACATCCTCGGCTAGATAGGTAAACACTGAAGCCTCAGTGCTACCTGCCCGAGGCTGGGGTCTGGTGCCTCTGGGCCCTAACATTGAAGCCATGCCTTTGGCCCACATTGGCAGTGGCTGGCATGGAGGAGACTGGCTGGTGCTGGGAGTGCTGGCATAGGAAAGCGGATCCCTCTCTTCCATATCCCCTCTTCCATCTTCCCTCACCTCTGCCCTTTTGCCTCTATGACTCTGCTCACCAGCACCTCTGTCCAGTGATAGAGGGTTTTGGTGCTCCCAGTGCACATGCTCCCCTTCACCCTTGGGTCGTATATGCCCACCAGAATGTGGAACGAATTGGATTGCAATGGATCCAGCTGTTTTTTAATGCCCTTCTTCAGCTGCTTCACCAGTGCCTGCACCTTTGGTGAAAGCGGCTTGCCCCAGCCAGGTACATTGATCCACTGGAACTTCTCCATTTGGTTCAGAAGTTCCCTCACTACAGGGATCACCTGGCTAAGGAGGGCATCGCCAGTGCTGAGGCTCTCGGTGGCCTTTAGGAAGGGCTTGAGGACCACCAAGATCTGGGAGATGGTATCCCACTCAGCTGTCAAGGGGGCTGCTGATCCCAATCTCCCCAAGCAAGGCCATCTCATGGAAGGCCTTCTGTTGCTCCACCAGGCTTTCTAGCATCAGGTATGTGAAGTTCCACTGAGTCACCACATCCTGCATGATTTTGTGCTGCAGGATGCTCAGCTCTGCCTGTTTCTCCTGCAGCATCTTTCCCTCCTCGATGCTGCGGTGAAAGTAGCCTGCCACCTTACGGCATTTTGAAATCAGCTGGATGGTAGTGATAGTACCATCAACAGCAGCCCTGCCCTTCTCTGAGGCATCCTTCACTATGAGGTGCAGCTTGTGTGCCACACAGCAGATGCCAACAAAGTTGGCATCATGAACTGCCTTGACCATATTGGCCCCATTGGGCTTTGGAGTGAGAGGGGGACTTTCCTTTGGGCACACTCCCATTGGTGCCAGGCTGAGGAGGAATAAGGGCAAGGGGGTGCTGCCTCCTGAGATGCAGCAGCATTGCTGTGGTGGTGAAGTGTTTCATGTCCTTGCCCCAGCTGATCTGCCTTCAACAGTGCTGGCAGATAGCAAACCTGGGATCTTCTGCCACCTCAAAATGATCCCACACTACGCTATCCCCCCACTTCTGGGTTGAGGATGGGGGTCCTGCCTTATCTCCCCTCTTCAGCAGGCTGAGGCACAACAACAGGAGGAGCTGACTCAGCTGAGCCACTTGCCTCCACAGCCTCAACCTCCCCCGAGGTGCTCTCCAGAGAAGGAGACTTGGCTCTAGTGAAACTTTGAAGGGTGTGGAGCACAAACTCAGATTCCTCCTCATTCCCCACAATTTCTTTTGCTAGGGCACTCAGGTCCCCTGCTTCCAGATCCAGCTCCTCCTCTGGCACTGGGAGGCTCACGCTGGGAGATGAAATTGGGGTGGAGGAGACTGTCATTCTGCTGCAGCTCTTTCTGGTATTAGGGGAGGTGATGCAGGTGCAGGGACAGGTACTGCTCCCACCTCTTTGCTCCCACTGGCAGCAGAATACTCATCACTGCCAGGAAAGAGGGTGCATCTATATTTTTTAGGGGATGGGGGGAAGAAACGTGCAGCTTTAGCTGTCCCCCTACCCTCTCTAGCCCCTGTCCCTCCCCTGCCAGAAGACCTGGCACCTGCCTTTCCATCATGCTTCATATTAATCTTTCCTGTGCTGGAAAATGTGTGTGTGTGTGTGTGTGTGTGTGTGTGTGTGTGTGCACAGCTGTAATATCTCTTCTCCTCTGTGTGTGTAACTAATTAATAATATCTCTTCTTCTCTGATTATTGTATGTGTCTAACTTCTTATCTGTTGTGTTTACTGTATGTGTGTGTAATTAATAATATTAACATGTCTTCTTTTTCTCTGTGTATGTATGTGAGTGTGTGTAATGTATGTACTTTCCTGCACAGTGATGGATCACACTGCCAGGGAAAACACATCTTTCTTTTAAAGTGTGGGGTAAAAAAATCACAAGAACAAATGAGAGGTTTTTGGGGGAAGAATAAATTGAAATAAATGGATTATATAGGGATAAGTAGAGGGATTCTAGGCAAGGGTAATTAGTAAGCTGTATCCAATCCTTTCCAAGAACACAAACTAGCATGAGATTGACTAGGAAGCAAAGCTAATCCAGTAGTACCTTTCAGATGCTGTTGCTCAGGCAGAAACAGCTTAGAAAGGGACAGAAAGGCTGCAGAAACAGCTTATATGCTGTTTCTATGTCCCTCCCCCAGAGCACTATGATTGGAAGGGGACTCAGGAAAAGATCAGAGTCACTGGTCAGCTACAGATGTCAGTCTTTCCCCCCCTGCTCCCCATCTCTCTTCTCAGTTTCTGTTCCCCTGAAAGACTGTCTTCCGAATCTCCGAATCATTTTCTGAATATTTTCTGAATCGATTCGGAGGCTCCAAATTGATTCGGAGGTTGTTTTTTTTTCTTGGGCCAAATCTCTGAATTGAATTGGTGAGTGAAGCTTCACAGACCCTAACACATACCCCTGGGAGTATGCAGGAGACATTGTATACTGGCGGACTTAATTTTCATTATAATAATAATTAGCATTTAAGGGGTTAAAATATAAAACGTATGCAGGTAGGGGTCTGTGGGCAGCTGGTAAATCCGGAAGGGAGTATACAATAAGAAAACATTTGGGAACCTCTGAACTAGAGGGAAACTCCAGGTGATTAAAGCCATAAAACAAATTCTCATAAATCAGTCCACCTTAAAAAAATCAGTCTTTCAGACTTGGCAGTGTGCTTCTGCAACTTTGCTGGTGAAACTTTAACCATATACAGAAGTGACTCCTCCCTGTCCCAGCCAATAAGCTACAACTCAAGAAAGAGAAGTAAATGAAAATATTACAACTGTAGTAATGCAAACAGTTTTGAGTAAATTAAGGAAACAAGCAGAGCTTTAGAAAAAATTCAGAAACCTGCCTGATAATCTGCTCTTCTCCTACCTGAGATGACGCAGAAATGCAGGTAAGAGATTTAGAAAAATGTGCCATGGCATGTCAGGTTGCTTTATCTTTTAAGCCTGTATATCCATTTATCTATCTCAGACTGTGCCACTAAGGATTTGGTGGGAAGTATATTGTTATAAATTTAGGACATGCTCTTTGAAAAAGCTTGTGTGCAGCCCAAACCATTGCTCTGAGTTATTTATATAACTTCCAAAGATATTCTAAACAGTAGAACTTTATTGAAGTTGTGTTAAACAGATGCACTGAACTGTTCTACGTCAATGTTTTAGCTTCTGCTTCCTTAATACCTAATGAGCCATGAAGGTAACTTGGTCTATGTTGTCTTATTTTTTTAGGAGCTAAGAATATTTCTCTTGATATTATTAGGAATACAGGGGTACTAAGCTTATTTTATAAAACAAAACACCTACATTTGTGACACTGTAATGTGTATAAATATAGCTAAGTAACAAAGCAGAATATAAAGAAAATGGGTTATTAAAAAAATTCTGATTCACAACTAAATTCAGTAAATTGTTAGAGAACAATTTGTTCTCTAAAGAATGGAATGTGCTGCATTAAAAGCAGAGCCTTATGCATGTTTTATAAGAAAATCTGAAGAGTGCATTGAAGGGCTATAAACCTTCGTTCTGTTTTGGACTGTGGTTTGAGTTACCTCCTGGGTTCTGGTATGTTTCATCTTAAATTATTTTGGGCAACGTAAGATAAATAGTCCTTGGAGTAGCAATAAGACCCAGTGAAACCTTTTGGGCTTTGACTCAGTGGTAAGTGACACTTGAAAGTTCTGTCACTTGTGTACAAGATATAATTATATAATTCAGCATAAAGTACTTATCTAATATACATAGTGTTCAACTGAGTCAGTCCTTCCAGAGATTTTGTTTGGACATTGACTTAAATGGTACTGGGAAGTCATTTTGAAGAACAGAAGGAGTTAGAAATTGATTGAATCCTTATTCTCCCTTTTCCTCCCCTCTGTCCCCACCTCCCATTTCTGGTCTTTGAGACCTGTGATTATGTAGTACATGATTTATAGTATCTGTTATGTTATTCAAAGTAAGTAAAGTATAACTAATACAAAACGCGTAGCACTAGTAATATGATATATAGGTCATCTCCACATTGATTTTATTAATATTCATCAGTTGGTACCTTAAATGTCTCCTGAAATGATAAAAGCAGAATTCCATAGGTATTTTCCCATAAGCATTACTCTCTTCTTCAGTCCTTGGGAGTCAAAAAGCTTCGATGCAACATTTCAAATTATACTAGGACCTGGTGGAAACAGACATCCAGTCATCCCACAGCTGTCAAAGTAGGTGTCTCACCAGTAGGTGGCAGTGGAACATGTAACAGTGCACTGAAAAATGGCTTCACCAGGGTAACTATGGACATATGATGCCTATACCAGTGTATAATGTATGCCATCATATCTTTACCACTGTTTTCCCCCCAGGTTAATTCTACACTGGATTCTAGGAAGATATACCAGTTTATAGTATTTCTCCACACTTTGTTTACATTAGTGTAAAGGTGCTTATGCTAGTATAATGTATCATGTGTCCAGGTTCAGAAATAAGGGCCTAGAGACGAGACAGCAGGGGGAGAACTTGTGAAATCTCTTAATGTGCTGCTTTACATATATTGTGTAAATAAAAGCAGTTTAAAACTCTGTTCCCTAAGTCCACCATTATGATTTGCATTGGTTTTTAGGTGTCATCGTTGTTTGTAACATGGACTGTAGCCACTTTTGCAGATTTTGGGAAAGCTGACAGTCTTTTGCAGTTAGGTACCTGTGGACGTGTACAGCTGATGGTGGCACTAACTTTCTACCTCCACCTACTTTACTAACCTGTGCATAGACTTTCTTGATGGATTTTTGGTTGTAGCCAGGTTGGTCTAAGGACATAGGCAGGCAACGTTCTTTGAGTAGATGTGATATATTTTATTAGACCTTTTATTAGACTCTTTTATGAGTCCTCTAATTGTACCTGAATAGAATATAGATTTATAGTTTGTGCAGTGGGAACTGGAGCTTACTCAGCATACTCACCTTCATTTTTCAACTCTGTGTACTTGTTACTAGAGCACCTATGTGGAATTTCTGTCAGTTCTACTTTTTTATGCAGTTCCTCTTTTCTTTTCTTTTGAAGGACATAAAACCCACTCATCTCCTACTCTCATGTAACTGAAAATGATTCTCAGATGCAAGAGCTTTTATGGATGCCCATGGATGATTTTGCATAATTTAAGTGACACATGAATATTGCAACTCTCATTTTAAACAGTCTGAGAACTCTAGACACATGGGTCATAGTGAGGGCAAAATATTCATTTTAAAATTCATACTGAAAAAGTAGCTTGTCAATAATATGGATTTATTTGTTGTGTACATATGATGATTTTGTAATAAAGCAATTCATATAAAATGACACTCAGAAAAATGAGTGTTGTTTAATTTTAAGTGCTAGTGTTGAGTGTAGACTAGTGTATAAATGTGGAGAATGGAGAACTGTGTACATTCTTTGTTCTATAATTACTATGCATATTCACTATAGTGTTCTTTATTTTATACTCACAAAAGCTTCCTTTACGTGGGATCACATGATTCAAGATTGCTGAGGCTTGATAGCTACCCAGTTTGCTGCTCTTACAATATCAGCTGTCACAATAGGCTTAAAATCCCATTATTAAACTCAAATCAATAGCATGGCAGTCTCTAGGACCCAGGGAAGATCAGATTGAGAGGTGTATCTGTATCTTTATCTGTATCCATATCTGTATCTGTATCCATGTCTGTATAGGGAGAGAGATAGATTTATAAGCAATTTAGATCACAGATTTGAATATTTATTTAAATTAGAAAACAGGAAAGTTGATTCAAATAATTGATTGTGCTATTGTTCTGCATTTGTACATTTTAGCTTTTTATAAAAGAAACATTCTCACTGGATGGTAGAACTCTTAACACTAATTGATTTGCAGTTAAATCTAGACTTTACACTAATTTTTTTGTATATAACAAGACTGATACACTAAATCTGCTCATATTTATGTAAATAATTATATAACTCGGTACACATTTATGCCAGTGTTTAGTTGTTCCATTTTTATATTTAGAAAACCAACTCTCAGAGCACATGTATGAGCACCCATGGCTTTTTAGTGATGCTTTATGCACATTAGCCTATTTTAATGCACATTAATTAAATAGCACTTTTTTTAGTGATGCTTTAATGTGCATAAATATAGGCTAGTGCACATTAAGGTGGACAAGTAGGTGTTCCCAGAGGTACTAGATTTAATGCACATTAACTAAAGCACATTAATACATGTGTAGATGTGCTTAGGGTCAACAAGAAAGTTTCTGACAGACTGCTCAGATCTGGGACTGGTGCTTACGGTGACCTACCCAGCTCCCACGAGAAAAGCAGTAAAAAGTCCTAAAGCTGCAATGCAGAAAATAACAGGAAGACATGCAAGGAAATAGAGCCTTTCCTTAACAGTATGTCTTCCACATTCAAAACAAAAGACAATATTAGATCTGGCAGAAAAATGTATTTGCTAAGATGTAGTACTGAACTGAGAACATTAAGAAAACAGAAGCAATCACCAAACTTATATTTGAAAATAAAATCAACAACATTTGAGAACTGAGCAAGAAGAAAGCTTGAGAGTACAATTCTTTTCAGAGGGGATGGAGGATATGGGTGCTAGCAGGAGTGAAAGCTTTAGGGCACCAGATATATTCTCTTGCCACGTATATGCACTGTGTGTTGTAATAATGATGCACTTTGAAAAACTGAAACAAATGAGTTTAAGTGACCAGTAATTGACACCACAGAGCATAAAACAGTCCTTTAAGCAGAAGATTTCTTTTACATTTGCAGAGTCCTCACTTTCAGTACTAACAGTGGTTAGATTGCTTTAGGAATTAATATTTAAAAGACAGAATCATAAATAGATTGCTGAGTCAAAAACCAAAACAGGTTTTTTAGGCAGTCACAAAAGTAAAATCTTTAGGCATGTATGTAACTACTTCAATAGATTTGTTTTTATGAACTTTTTCTTTCCATATTACATAATGAAGGAAGTATTTATAAAGTAGAATAAACTTTATGAAAGTTGCCTAGAATGGAAAGGCATAATAGGAAAATATTAATTCTGAGAGAAGCTTAGTAGTAATTATTTAATGAGAAATCATCATAAACCTTCAAAAGTAATGTTGGAGAAACTACTAAACAAGAAAATTGCAATGCATTATATGGTTCTGGGCCAAAATACAAAAATATGGGCCAAAAACAGTAAAAAGGTTGAAATAAAGAGTACTGAGTTCTTCCTATTGAAGCTAAGTATTAAAAAAATACCAAATACTAAATTATAAAGTCATTTTAAAATGTTTTCTTGTCAGGGAAACATGCTGTAGTAACATGGAAGTCAGTTAGCTAGATCACTAATTGAGGAAACGATGGAAATATGGCAGAGTCCTTGCACTCCCCTAACCCTAACCTGGCTGTGTGCTGGGCAGATTAGCTGGCTGCAGGGGGACCCTTTACTGGCCCCTGATGCTTCATCTATGCATTTTCACAAATTCAGGGAGGAGGTAAAGCTACTCCTGTGTTTCTACACCATCACTGCACTCTCTTGGTTGGGGTGATTTTGCCACAGCTGGGTCTGCTAGCTTTGGGGGGTCACTTTGTACCAGCACTGTAGTAGAAAAGTTCAAGGTACAGAATCTGAGCCAGTAAGTCTGCTTTGTTCTAATGGCTTATGGCATGTGATGAGATTGGGGGAATGGATTTCTTTCAGAACAGAAACCATTTAAAAAGCAAACCATCAAATTACACTCAGACTTTACAGAGAGAGAGAGAAGTTGAGAAAAAGGACAAATTTAGCTGAAATCAAGCTCATTTGAGCAAAAAAATTGTAGAGGATTGCATGTATGCATGTGTGTGGAGAGAGAGTGCACAGAGGAAGGTGTAAAGTTTGTTCATATGTGCATATTGACTCATATTCTCTGCTCCAGTGAGATTTGAGAGGGTGTGTTTACAGGGGGTAGGGTATGGCATCAAGGAGCCTATTACAGGCCATATTAAATATCTTTGATCCTCGAGGACAATCTGTGCCCCAGTCTGTGATACCAGCATTACTTAGGGCAGTATGGACTGGGGAGAGGCGTGCTCTAACATGTCTTAGTTGGTACAGGGGATATCCAGTATCATGCAGCACACTGGTTGAGATGGGTAGAGCATACCAACATGCCAACCCTACCTGTCACTTGCCCTTTCTGCTGGAGCCAAATGGGGGACAGGAAGTACAGTACCTGGATATACCATCTAAGAGTTTCAGTGTACTGGAGGAATGCTCAGTTTTGCAGATCTTTCTGCCTTAAAGCCACTTTGGCCCACGTGTATTCCACAGGAGTTCCACTGGAATTTATTAACAATATAAACAGGATTGATAAGGCTCAACAAAAAATTACATAAAGAAGCCGTGAAACCCTCAAACCTTTACATAAAGAAACTGTCTGTCCCATTGGTGAAAATGGTTTCCCTGAATGGGATTGAGTTGTCTTCCCATGCTGGTTCTTCCTTTGAATTTTTCTTGCGGTTTTCATTTAAGCGACGTTCAGCTGAGGGTAGGGTGAAGTTCCAGTTACACTTAGACCAAACTAAGGGCACTTAAAATGTGAGCATCTGCATGTTAAAGTACATTAACTCATGCTAAGTGCCTTCTGCATCTCAAATTTATGCCACTTCAAGGTGAGGCTTAACTTTGGGCTGTGCTACCTAGCTCTTGTTAGGGTAACTTCAGTTTTTGCTCCACAAATACACAACTAGCAATTTGCAACCTAGATGTCTGGGCCATGCCCCTGCTCACCAGGCTTCTCATGGCAAGTCAGAGCTATGAAGGCAGAAAATGGTATTAACTCTTAATGTAATCACATTACATTAAGATCACAGCATATTCTAACTTTAACACTGCTTAACATTCCATAGATTTTGTATGGTCTATGTGCAGCATGCAACTTCACCTTTATATGCACTTCAGCAGATTGGGTATAAGACCAGAAGGTGCCTATATGCATGTGGTTGAGCTGAATACGACCAAAGCTCCATGGAAAACAGCAAAATGTATCCCTATAACTTGTCAACATCTACACATAGCAAGTTTATATTAAATCATGTCTATCAAATTCTTGACATTCATAATACTGCATTTTGGTGAATTTCCAAAACAAATTTGGTTAAGTCATGAATGTGCCAGTAAAGTGGATTATCTTGCAACATTTTCTTTCCATCTTATTTGGGTTCATGACAGTTTAAGGAAACAACATTTAGTGATGATTTTAAGTTTGTGTAAATGGGTACAGGTCTGGTTAAGTCAGTCATTGTAGCTGCACTTACCTACATCAGCCAAGCATTTGGTCCACAGATTTAAGTAGCCAGAGCTGGTTTGAGGCCAATGTGTAAAGAATGTATAAGCCATCTGTATTTTAAATCCAGTGTCTTAGAATGATCTGAATAGGACCCCTCCAAGCTGGGACACTAGACAGCCAAGAATATGAGATTCATAGGGCTAAGGACACAGTGTGCAAGCAAATAAGAGAGAGCCTGATGCTGTAGTCTAGGGGCTAGAGTACTCAGCTGAAAAAGGGGAGATCTGGGTTAATGTTGCTGCCCTCTGAACTCTCTTCTTTTTACATTAGGAAGGTTACAAAATATAAAACCAAGAGTTTAGCCCAGGAAGTCAGAGACCTGGATTTTAAACACTCTATACACCCCTTACCAATCACCTGTGAGAATTTAAACCATTTCCCACTTCCTTGGAGAGCACCCTAACCATAAGACTAGAGAATGAATGCCTTGGCTGCAGTACAACAGAGAAGGACCTGGGGTTTACAGTAGACCATAAGATGAATATGAGCCAACAGTGGCTCATACTTCTGTCCATAGGGAAGGAGCAGCAGCTGGGAACTTAAAGTCCCCAATATGGTAACAATTCCCTGCTTCACTTCTCCTCTGTGCTCAGAGGCATATCCTGTTGCCTCTGATCCTTGCACTGTATTCAGCACTGGTGTGGCTTCACCTGGAGCATGGTGTCCAGGTTTGGGCCCCACACCGCAAGAAAGATGGGGACAGGTTGGAAAGAGGGCAGCACAGAGCAACAGGAATGATTAGGGGCCTGGAAGTAGGATGTATGGTGAAAGTCTGATGGAACAGGTTTGTTTAGTTTGGAGCAGTCTGAGGGGGATTTGATAAGTGTTTAAATACCCAAATGGCAGTGGGAGCTGGGCAGGAAGATGGAGATAGCCTATTCTCTATGGCTACAGGAGACAGGACTAGGAGCACTGGCCTCAAGCCGCAGTAGAGGAAATTTAGATTGGAAATGTAGTTTAGAAATTTAGATTGGAAATTCAGAGGAACTATGAGGGTGATCAAGCATTGGAACAGGTTACTTAGAGAAGAAAATTTTCAAGAGCAGGTTGGACAGACACTTGGCTGGGATGGTTTAGGTGGGGGTGATTCTGCCTTGAGCAGGGGGCTGGACTCGATGATCTTGTGAGGTCCCATTCAGCTCTATTTTCCAATGTTGTTATAATCAAGCTATGGGCTGAGCAGGGTACCACCCTCTCCCTTTGCTCCACCCTCCTCACATCCTGTGGAAGTTGAGCAGCAAAAGCAGAAGATTCAGAGGACCAGACTAGCGGGGAAGAGGGAGAGCGCCTCTGTTACTGAAAGCACCAGTGTCTGCTTTTCCTTTTGATGGAAACTGTTGAACAGTTAACAGTTCTGAAAAATCAAGCTGCTTACTTGTGATTAACTTCTGTTTGTATATATGCAGTTCCCAATTTGTAATCAGTATTCATTTTATGATAAAATACATCATCACTTTTTTTAGCAATGGCTGTCATCAGGGATCCAGGTTTTCCATTTCCCATGGAAAAATGGAGAAAACCAAGGATTTTACCCTTTACCAGAGGAAAAGACAGATTTCTCAATTTACCAGAGAACCCCATGGATTTCACAGTTTTGCAAAGAGCTTTCTACAGGCTGGCAGAGTTCCAGCCTGCAAGAAGCTGAGAGGGAGTGGGAGGAGGGCAGTCAGGCAGGGGGTGTTATATGCATGTATATTAGGCCTATGTGAAGCAGCTAATATTTGCTTTGGATTTGGATTCAGCCGATTTGGGGGACAGTGATTTGATTTGGTGATTCAAATCACTGTCCCGAATCGGTTTGGCTGAATCGATTTGGCTGCTGCTGAATCTACGAATCACACAGGCCCATCTTCCACCTGCTCTTTCAGCCCCAGCAATGGCTGCCCCACCTGCCCCAGCTCCTGGCACTTTGAAAAAAAAGCCCCAACTCACCAGGTGCTGCCGGGCGGAGGGGCGATCCCCACTGCCCCATGCCATGTTGGGGGGCTCTGCACGAGTCCCCAAAACTCCCCCACTCTCCCAGCCCCCCATGGCTGCCCTCCCTGCCCCAGCTCTGACCCTTTAAGAAAAAAAACCCAACCCCCCCCAGACTCTCTGGTTCCTGCCCGGTGGGGGGTGATCCCCGCTGGCCCCCACTGCCCCACGTCATGTGGGGAGCTCTGCATGAGTAAAGGTTTTTTTGTTTTTATTTTTCTTAAAGGGGTGGGGCAGCCATGGGGGGGCTGGGGGAGGGGTGCTCCTGGCAAACCCCTCCCATGCAGCATGGAGCAGTGGGAGGGGCAGGCGG
>NW_005842424.1:1182204-1212664 GCF_000455745.1 Alligator sinensis
CTCCAGCCTTCCCTCCTCTGCCCCCTACCTACCAGCTCCGAGTCTGGCTCCAGCTCCCTGCTGCAGTGGGCAGGGACTGGCCAAATCATCGAAACTCTCTGAATCTTTTCTGAATTAGGAGCTTACAGTGCCAATGATCCCCCCCACCCACGTGGCCCTGCAGTGCCCTGCAGCACTGGGTTGCACCTGCTGGGCCTGCAGCAGGCAGCTGACACCCAACCCTGCCCCGCTCACAGATCTGGGGGGCACAGGTGCCCCCTGCCCCCCAGGAATGTACGCAGTAGCAGAGAGCTGCTCTCCCCACCCAATCCCACAGCAGGCAGGCAGCAGGGGGAGCTGGGCTCTGCTCTGGTGCAGCAGCTGCTGCCTTCTGCCAGGGACAGGGGGCTGTGGACCCAGGTCCCTGGCTCAATAGCTCTGTCAGCTGGGGGCCCCCTCAGGCAGGGCTGGGTGGTCAGGGGGCTGTGGGTGGGGGCCAATGGGCACCAGCAGGGCTACTGGGGGGAATTAGAGGCATTAACAGGTCCAGGAGGCTGGGGTGGGGGGGGAGTGAGGGGCACCAGCAGGGTCAGGGAGGGAGGGAGTGATTTTAATAATGGATTTGGGGGGTTTTATCAGAGAATTTGTTATTTTTTATCAGGGAAAACCAGGATCTGGTTCCCATTATTTAAAAAAAATAGAATCAGCACAGTATAATTGACCTGTTCAGCCTCCACAAGAGAAGGCTGAGAGGGGATCTGGTGGCTGTCTATAAACTGGCCAAGGGAGACCAACAGGCAATGGGAGAGTCCCTGTTCCCCCAAGCACTACTGAAGTAACAAGGAATAACGGCCATAAGTTGACTGAGAGTAGATTCAGGCTAGATATCAGGAGGCACTACTTCACAGCCAGGGTGGCTAGGATCTGGAAGCAACTTCCAAGGGAAGTGGGGCTCCCTCCTACCCTGGGGGTCTTCAAAAGGAGGCTAGATGAACACCTTGCCGGGGTTGTTTGACCCCAATACTCTTTCCTGCCATGGCAGGGGGTCGGACTTGATGATCTGCTCAGGTCCCTTCCAACCCTACCAACTATGAAACTGATCTTTTGCAATATAGCTGTATCTCAAACTTGCAATGGTTATTTCCACTTCAGGACCAGCTTGTCTGAGGTCTACTTTGTGAAATACAGAAAAAGACATTTGCTACCAGTTGTTTTCTGTGGCAGCCCAGGAATGTTGCTTCTGAATCAGAAACAATTTTGCATGTTGAATAATTACAGGGATGTAGTTAGCAAAGATTGCGGGTCAGTAAATTTATCAGAGAGTTTCTTTATTTTCAATCAAATTATTGTTTTTCTTAGCTGTCTAACATAAAGGCCTCAAGGGGATTACTTGTGTTTTGCAGGATTGATCAGTCTTTTTTGTTATACCTCTTTCACCATCTTTGTGAACTTTCCTTCTCAATCTTTCCTGAATGAATTTGTCTAAATAAAAATGTTGAACACAAGTCTCTTCCTGCTCTGGCTTAAAGCTGTGAATATTATGCCATAATCTGCATAGAAATACACACTATCATATTCTTGTAAAAGCTGTGATGCAGACATTCAGCTTACTTTAGCTGATTATTGGTTTGGTCCTGGTTAATTTGTAGACACAAAATTTGTTTTATGGCTGGTTGTATTGTTGGCTTGCCAACCAAGTAATAAAATATAGGCATCATCCATAAGAATTCAAGAAACCTCAAATAATAATAATTACTATGCTGCTTCCCACACTTTATTTTTCTATGTGTATGAGAAAAGCAGTTCCGAATGATATTTCAGAATCTGTTGCATTCTACAATATGCAAAATCTGCATATGGGTGGGAGGTTTTGTAGTAACCATTGGAGTCCTTGTAACAAACTGTTCTCCCATGTGCTAGGGTGAGTAGGTGAGAATGACGGCTTGTTCTGCTTATTGCTCAGTTGTATGACAGATGTGAATAATGAGCTAATCTAAGCCAGCAATGCTTTCCTTCCAGATCTTTTTGCCTTTCTTTTGTAGGACTAACAAGTAAATGAAAAAAAATGCTACTTGGTCCAATGTTTGTACCCTGGGATGAATTTATCATATGCCTGTTCATTTTACCTATAAATAGGGGTTTAGAATGCTAGGACATTTTTACACGTGCTCTGGGTGTGTGTGTGGAGGGGAGGGCAGGCACTCTTGAAGCTGCTTTAATTAAAGTGGCTGGAGCATCTCGTGTCTCAGCATCCCTGCGCTTCAAAACGGAGGTGGGGGCATTTTATCTAAAGCTTATTGAATGAGCTTTAGTTAAAGCACCCTTGCCACCACTTTGAAGTGCAAGAATGTTGATACTGAGCTCCAGCCAGCCTCTGCATCGTGGGTAATTACCACATTCCAGCAGACTTGATTAATCGAGTCTGCTCTGACGCATTGTTTATTACAGCATGTCGGATTATCCTTCTGGCTCGTGTACAGACACCCCTAGAAGTTACTTCTTGTAATTGTACCTTCAATGGATCGTTCCTGATGTTCTTTCAGCAGCCATATTTTGAATGAGTATAAAGTGGCATAGGAATAGCAACTTGTATCAATGAAGGGAGTTTACAGACGTGCTCTGGGAGGTGGGGGTGCACTTTAATTAGTGCAGTTCCGAGAGCTGTGCCAATTAGAAGCACCCAGAGCGTCACTTGTATCAGTGTCCCCATGCTGAAAAATGGCAGCGGGGAGGCTCCAGTCCACCCACACCACCTTCCAGTGCCAGCTGGGGAATCTTAAAACAAGCTCCCTCTGCTCCCTGTCCCCCTCCCATTCTGAAAATGGCACGGGCTGGGAGGGAGGAGGGACTGTTGCTAGGGGAAACTGGCTTCAGGCTTGGAACCAGCAGCTAGATTCCCCTCCCTACTGGAACCAGCAGTGAACTTCTGTTTGGTCCAGGGGATCATAGTAAGTCAGGGCACTTCCTGCAAAGCATTTTTAGTTACAGCGGGGAGCTGCACTTCTGTCTGCAACCTATGGGGCAACTTGTCAATCTCCTCTGGGCATTGGAGTCACAACCAAGTTAGGCCCAAAAAATTTGTCTCCCAGGAGGACTCAAGTTGGTACAAATCCATTGCCTTGGTTCTACAATATGGATCTAATGCAATGTAGCACTGAGGAGCAACCATTCTTACTTTCTATAGGGGCTATGAGTGCCTCTTGTTGACTATAGTTGGCGTTAAGCTGTATGAGTTGCTTATATTTGTTTAGCTATAGTTTGGCTAAAATAAAACAGGCAAGGAAATGCTCAGGCAACAGAATGTCACAAGGTGGGAACCATTTTAGAAAACTTAAGAAAGATAGATTGAGAAAACTAGGGTAAAGTTGCAAGATCACCTTAAGTACACTTACAGCGTGTCTACATGAGACGAGTACAGTAGACTAATTCTACTTCACATTAGCAAGCTACTGTGCATTAGTGTCACTTAAGAAGTGTGCACTGATGCTAATGCGAAGTAGTGCCAATTACAGTGCATTTGTTATTACAGGCACTCAACTTAATGTGCTGTAATTACAGTGCATTAATGAATGTGTAGATGCATCCTTAGTGGTCTGATGATAAACAAAGCTAATTTTAGATAAGGTAAAGTTTATATAGGGAATAAGATTAGGTAGATGAATATTAATTAGAGTACCTCCTATTGGGACTGCATTTATTTATTTACCTTATTTAGTAAGGTTTCTAATATTTTAGCCAAACAATAGAATATAAAAATTGGGTCCACTTTTGGATTTTTGCTCTTTATTCTGGAACTATGGTTCTCTCTGAATTGCCCACTTGCACATATATCTGCTTAGTACTATCTAGCAACTTCGTTTTTGAAAACTAAGTAAGAATATTCTTTCTCTACTGGGCTGGCTACCTGTCAGAGGCTTTTTAAGACTTTAGGACTTAAATGTTAAGATTAAATCACTTTCAAATATTGATCAGATTGTTATACCTTCAGATAAATGTGCATTTTATACATTTTAATTATTTGCTTGATATGCCATACCTGTACTGTTCAGACATTTATATCTTTTCTTTATTTTGTTATTGAATTTAATATTAAAAATTAGATATCCTTATGTTGTGAGTATTTGATTTTGGTGGGAGTGGCTCTTGGAGCTTTTCTTAGTTCTGAGAATCCATCAGCACTGCAGAAGCTACCATCAAGAGAGGTTTAAGAGACAGCTGTTTTGCCAGGGGAAAGACAGCAATGGAAGGTTGCTATTAAAAGCAAGCAGAGACAATGTATAAACATATGACTGCTAGATGCTCTCTTATGCGTAGGGTTAATGTGAAACTTCATAGAAGCTGGTAGGTATAACTGCCTTCATGATGAATACATGTAACCTGAACTCTTTTATAGAATAGATAGGTGCAATAGTAAGGGCCCCTGCCCAAACATAGGTCATATGCAAGCTGAAATATGGACTAAAGCATCTTGGCTAAGGGGTGTTACCTTGCATCTGAATTCAAATGTAGAGCATGACACATCAATTTATGGGGCTGTATTTGTGTATGGGAGAGGATTTGCAGAAACGCTTCCGAATCTCACAGAGAAGGCAGCAAAACAAATCCAAAGCATCCAGATAAACACTTGCAATGTGATCATAAGAACAATCTGAGAAGTGCCTTTGGTAGTTAAATATTAAGTGATGCTCCCCTACCCCAGGCCATAATTAAGTCAGACCATGTCACTGCAGGAGAGGCTGACTTCAGAGATTATGGGAACTTTTTAAACTTCAAAAATGGCTACATAGCTTCACAACCTAAGGAATGTAACCTTCATGTCTCCCCTCATTCTTGTTCCAAGCATCAAGATCCTCTCATCAACACGTGACTTTGCTCTAATTTTTTGAATGGAGTAGTCTATTCAGGTCAAGGCTGAGGCATTTTGCCTGCTGCCACAAATAGAAAACATCAATCCGCAGAACAGTTATAATAACTGCAGTGCTGTCACTATGACACATTTTACTAGTAAGATAATCATTCTTAAAGGTTCCTGTGCTCAAATCACTGTCTAGGATTTTGACATCTTATCTCTAAAGATGCAGGAAGCTTTACATGTTATTTCTGATAGGCTCTAACTGTATCTTAGTTACCTTTTTGAAAATCCTATTTGGTTGTAAGGGTATCTAAGTATTAGAGGCAACAATACTTTCAATAACATCAAGGGAAAGTAATGGCCTACCAGTGTGTATGTGCCAGGTTACTCATGACAGCTGTGCTCCTGCTTCTAGACATGATATATATATATATATCCTGGCCATTATTTTCCCTTGATGTTATATATGGATGTGTGTGTATAGCAAGTCTAGAAGTACACATCCACATACACACACACACATTTATATATTGCATGTCGAGAAGTAGGAGAAGAGTTGTCATGAGTAACCAGGCTCTTGGAAATGAGATAAAAAAACCCCAAGAAATGACACATAAGCATGCTTATGAACCTACATAGTTAGAGAAGAAGTACTCAAAATTGGCACAGTACAGACTTAACTGAAATTAATTCCAGATTTCTGCAACAAATGGTTTGCCTAGAAGAAATTGAGGTCTCAAGGAAACTTTGGTTAGACCTCTGGAAATAGGAAAAGTAGAAAGTGGTGAATATGCTTTTGCATAGTTAAAGATAAAAGGAAGAGACAACCAAAGGACCAACATGTAACTGACTGACTTGTATTGCAGTAATTATGAAGAATGAAAACAAAGTGGAATATACAATATTTAGAGAGGAGGCATTTCAGTGAGTACACTTGGGTTTGTCATCTGTGAACCACATTGAGACTTGTGTACATTAAGCTTAGACTGGTAATATAAAATTAACACTATATCTATATCTATAGATCCACCACTTGGTCACCATGTTGGGACTGGAAGTCCCGACCCCTAATCCCTGACCTTTGCCACCAGAATACCTGTGCCACAGCTTCAGGAATGTCTGGAGAAGATGGTCTAAAACAGGGGTTGGCAATTATTTCAGCTGGAGGGCCGCTTAATGAGTTTTGGTGAGTGGTCAAGGGCTGCAGTGGTAGCTCTGTCCCTTGACAGGTGCTCTGCCCCCTAGTCACCATCTTGGAAATGAATGCCCTGCTCCTGCAATCCCTGACTTTTGCCACTGGAAGCCCCTCCCATTGCCCATGGAAGTACTCCTTTTGGGAGTGAGGTTGCCATCTTGGAACTGGAAAAAACTAACTCATATAATAAAAGTCAAACAGCTACTCTAACATGTTTTAATTTTATTTAAAAAATAATTTTTGTCCTGATTTATGTGCATTTGTGTAGTCTGTATAGAGGTAATTGCATAGTAGGTCAAAAGTAGTCTTACTCTTATATATTGTGTGTGGGGGAATGTGTGGGATGTGGCTGGGGGGTGAGGATGTGTGTATGGTGGAATGTGTGTGAGAGTGGGTGTGGGGGAGGGTTGTGAGGAGGTGTGGCTGTGTGTGGTGGGGTTTGGGGTATGTTGAGGGTATGGCATGTGTATATGTGGGAGGGTTGTGGGGGTGTGGGCAGGGTGTGAGTGTGTGAGGTTTGTGGTGTGTGAGGGAGGGCAGGGGTGTGGGAACCCCCCTACACCCTATTTGGTACACAGCCCCCATCGCTGGTAGCAGCAGGTGGCAGGCCCTCGGGAAGCTCATGGCCTCACACCTCACAAACCCCAGACACCCACACCCCAGACACCCACACCCTGCCCACCCAAGCTTCACACTACCGCTGCCCTGCTGGGCATGGGTCCCGGGCTTTGGGCTCCGTGCTCCCACCAACCTCATGCTCCATGTTTCTGTCCAGCTGCAGCTTCCCTATTTGGTGCCTGGAGTGAGCACTGCAGCAAGAACACAGGAGGAGCCACTAGAGGCTGGGGAAGCTGAGCATGTCCCCCAGTGGTTGCAGTAGTGGCAGCTCGGCTTGACCTGGAAGCTGTGCATGCTGGCCAGGGTCTTCCTACACAGGGGGAGGGGTGCAAAGTGTGCAGACTGGCAGGGTACATCCCAGATCCAACCAGATCCAATGGGCTGTATTTTGCCCACCCCTGGTCTAGAAGAAAAATTGTTAATTTATGTGTTTGTTGCTAGCTACTGCAATAAGTGTGTATTAGGGCCTTGTTACACACATTGCACTTTGAGCTGTTCAAATGTTGATTAGTTAGTCCTAGCTTGAGTTTGGAACAGTCATACCTTAAGGCTCAAAACCTTTTCTGACTGTCCCTCCCTCACCTTGCATAGCTGTGATTTGCTACTAGAGGGCTGGCAACAGGCTTCTGTACCTGCTCTAGGTGTGTGAAAGATGGGTTGGGGGACAGGAATGTGAGGCTGGGAGGCAGAGAGCTAATTGGATGGTGATGGTAATGAAATTTGAGGTGGAAAGGAAATGGGGGTGAGGGAAGGGTGATGAAGGAAGTCAGGATAAAATAGAAGGAAGTAAAAAACCCAAAAGAATGTAAAAAGAAATAAAGAGGAAGTAAATTCAAGAAGGCCTTGTGTTTTAATAAATTGGGATGTAGGATTGAGGTGTGGGGGGTGCTGGTTGTGCTTCCCAGGGTGGCCGGGGGGTGGGAGCAGTGAGGGTAGGTGCTTTTGGGGGAGCTATTGCCCCTGCCCCAGGATGGAAGCTCCCACTGATGGGGACCTGATTCAGTCCCTTACCTTGTTTCTCCCTCACCCCACCAGACACTACTCCTGGCCCCATCTGTGCCCTGTAACCTGGCTAGCCAAAATGTGCTCTGCAGGCTGTGTGCTCTGCTCTGCACTCCTGGGGGTGGGAAGATCATGCTCTGGGGAATAGGTGCCAGAACCACCCCCTGGGTAGTAGAGTTCAGGGGGTGGAAAATTTGTCTACACAGAACAGGAGGGTTGGGGAGGGGACACTGCATCCTGGGATGCTGGAAGACTGCAATTTGGGTGGCTCATCTGTGGGGAGTGGCCACATATTAATGGAACATGAGCTGGGTAACACGGATCAGAAATAAACCTGCCCTGGAGTGGCATAACTTTAAGCCACTTAAAGTTTTGCTTAAAATTAGTTTCAGGTGTTAAGGTATGGACAATCCAGGGATAAGTGCTCCAGGAGCCACCTGAAATCAATATGTAACAAGGCCCTATACTGACAACTGCCTTTGTTACTGTGAGGTTCTTATGCTACTGCTGGAGTTAAGGATAAACTTTTTCAAGTCATGATGTAAACACCAGACTACTGGCCTCTTTTTTGTAAAATGTCAGAGGAATTTCAGAACTTCATACGTTGAAAATGTTTAGGTTTAAGTTATTTGGTGGAATGGCAGGAATTCAGTTACCTTCAGGGTCAGTTTAGGCAACATTTTCAAACACGCCTGAAAAACATCACCTGTAAACTTTTAAGCACATATGCCCATCTGTGAGAATAAAAGGGAGGAGGTCCTGTTTAATCATATATACACCAAAACAAACAAGCAAACGAGCAAACAAAAATGCATGACTAACAAGGCTATAATTCTGAAAGGGCTTTTTGCCATGGCGATTACTGCCAATATTTTATTCTCTTCTAAAGGTCACTTTGTACTCATTACTCACAAGCAAGCAGAGTAACCTAGATAGAACTTATGGTGTACCATGGGAGTTCCTGCTGCTCTGCAGTAAAAGTATGGAAAGTAATACTTTTCTTGTTTGGGTACAAAAAGAATCACAACATTCACAGTATTTAAATGGTATCCCACTTTAAAACTGAGGTCATAGGAAGGCTTTAAAATTCCCTGAAGGCCGCATTTTTTTAAAAGTACTTTAGCTTTTTGGAATGAAGGCTTCTGTACGCAACATAATCAGCCATGTTCTGGCCCTGATCCAGCAAAATACTTAAGTATGTATTTGGCTATAACCATGTGAATAGTCCCATTGCGTTTTCTTGACTGGTCCACGGTTTATAAGCTAACAGCAGCACAGGAGCATTTTCTTTGTCACTGAACCTTGCAGAAATTGGGAAAGATTCTAAACCACAAGAAAAATCCTGCTCTCCCTATTAAAACTAACTGTCAATGAGGAAGTTACTCTCACATGGTTTTGCAGAGTGGAGCTCATAAAATAGATTCATTACAAAGTTTTCTGCTAACAGGCTCGTGGAAAAATACATTTGTTCCTTCCTTTTGAGTTTTGTTACCAACCCTCTGTCCCCCTCAAATAATAGCAGCACTCTAGCTCCTTAATATATTGAATTATTCCCCATTGTTCTGTATCACTTTGTTTGGTGGCTCCTTTTCATTAAATTAAACAGATGTATAAGAAAATATAAGGATGGACGGTACTGGGATGAGTCGACTTTAGCATAGTCCCTTTCACTTATCTGGAGTACTCTGCTTCTCAGCCACTGTCAGGAATATTAGAGACTAAGTACATGTCTTTCCTTTAATACTAACCCATGATCCATGAAAATTTGATTTAAAAATTAATTATTTAAAGGCTCAATACTGAATTGAATCTATCTACTTCAGGAAAAGTATTGCTTGCATTAAGAGTTCCTTTTCTTTTCTGATGATTCCATTAGTTTATAAAGTGCCTTACTTTACCATGGCTCTTTCTATACAAAAAGGTTCTTATGGGACAAAGGTTGCAATGAGAAAACACTGTGATTATTTATTTCTCATCATAAATAGATTTTGATATTAAATTTGCTTCCCAACCTACAGACAGGTTAGGGGACTAGAGTTATAAGCACAGTATAAAAACCTACCTGGATATACCCATTAATGCATTACTACCTCAAATATGCCCCCTTCTGGGTTATTGTCCTAATACAATGATTCTCATTCAGGATGCTACAAGATCCTTTTAAAAGGATCTTTTAAAAGGCACTTTTTAAAGTGTCTCATAATATTAGTACTTTTAGGGAGTGTCTTCTCATCGTCCTATAGCGACATAGTGACGTGCCACATTGCTGTTCGGCACATTACATCAATGTAATGATCATGTGTGTCTACATGTTTGCCAGCTACATTGCTGAGTGGCATGCTCCCTCAGTATAGCAGGCTACCATAGCAACATAGTAGTGAAATCTAACAGTGTGCTGCACACGTGGCACAGTAATCACTCTTACTGCGCTGTGCTTTAGTACTTCCAAAAGGAAGTACTAAAGTATGGCACCACAGCAACATGGCCATATGGCAATATGTAGATGCACCCTTAGGTAGATAAATGTCTACAAATGATTCACAAGATAAAGCCAGAAATTTCAAATAGCACTTGTGTCATAAATAGTATGACCTGTTGTGGTATTTCTGAGTTCTTTGCAAAAGAAGAATTTCTCTATTATTTTGTATTCTCTATTGTTTTCTTTTCTGTTGTAAAAATGAGTGAAAGCTAAGAGCTGGCATTTTTTAAGGGATGTCTTGATTATTGCAAGGGATGTTTGTGTCTAATGAGGTTGAGAACTACTGTCGTAATACAATAGAGTTGGTGGAGCCAAAAAGAGAGCTGCAAACAGCAGACTGTATAAGGAGAGGTTTTTTTCCCCGCCTTTACTGTGGTGATAAGTAGAAGATTATGACAGAGACTGAAGCAGCAACAGAGGATAAAGATAAATTGCACAGACAACCAAGGTTTCTTGATGCAGAAGCTGTGAGATGCAGATTATATTTATATGAATGGCAGCTATTATGCATGAAGTGTTACCTGGTAGAATTTATGGAGGAGAAGATCCAAGATCTAGAGGTGTACTGGAGATAAAGGGAGAAGTCATGGGAGGATCTGAGGGGGAAAGGAAAGAAGTGATATAGGCAATTGAAGATTTGTAGATGCCAGCTTAAAAAAGATTTTTGCAGCAGACCTCTGGAGAAGGAGGATGATCTGTAGAAGCATGTGACCATGAAAACAGCTTAGAGAAAGAGACCATCTATTAAAAGAGAAATGGAGCTGAACTGCAGATGTGCTACACGAGAAAACTGGGAAGAAACAAACAAGATGAGGGTCTAAGGAAGACTAAAAAGGAGCTTGTCCCAACAAGAAGAATGAAACAATGAAAATAACAATGAAAGATTGGAGTCCAAGAAGGAATTAACATGATATACAGAAGAATGAGAAAGTAGAGAATGAAAGGTAATCTGTAGACAGGAGACAGAAGAAAAGGGAGAGGACTAGGGACTCACACTAATAGCAGGAAGAGGCAGGTCTGTGCCTTAGGGACTCTCTGGTATGTCTACACAAGATATTTACTGTGGAGTTGCCTAATTAGCTCTAGAGTAAACAGCTCAGCATCTACATGTGCGGCCCTATTAGACTGCAGGAAACTAATAAACTCCGCAGCAGGTTAGTACTTGTACAAACACAAGTACTAACCTGCTGCAGAGTATTTTTTGTGCACAGCAATGCATGTGTAGATGCTGACAGGGCTGGTTGGGGCATGAGGGTGCTTCAGTGCAGAGGCTGACTGCTGGCTAGCCCCACATTGGAGCACCCTTGAGCACCCTAGTGCCCGTAGCACATTGAGCTGGATCAGAGCAGCCCTGGGTTGGCAGGCTGTCCCCCCAGCCTCCCTGCTAGCTGGGGCTGCTCCTACATGACTCAATTTGCTGTGGTCCCTGGAGCAAGTGTAAACACAGCACTTGTGAGCATAAACTCTGGCACAATGTGCACTAGTGTTTACTGCTGCATGTTATGCATGTGTAGATGCACCCCCTATTAAGCATTGACAGGTCTGTCACTAGAGGGGATCTACAGAATGGAACAGTATGCTGCCTTGACCAAAGGCAAGAATATGAGGTGTGGGCCTGAGTTTTAATCTCCGCTCAAGCAAGGGCCTTACTCTCTCAGACACCAGTTCCCTCAGCCAAGCCATCATGGCATTGCAATCAAATGAAACATTTCATTTGACAGAGTCCAATTTGAAGCTCAGGGGCCTAGCATGTAATTGGCAGAGGGCATTTCTCCATAACAGGAGACAAGGATGTATCTAAATCTTGCTACTTTAATACAAAAACTTAGGGCTCAACCCCTTTTTACAGACCTTTCCACCATAAAAATGCCCATTGGATATAAACACTAATAATTATCATTTAAAGAAAACAGTGGAAACCAATGGCTGTTAACTTGCACACGAACATACCTCTCAATTATGCATATTGCACCTGAGATACCCATAGAAAGATTTATGAGCAAATCTTGCAATTCGAATCTTTGGTTTGATAGAACCTGATATGTGTAAGCTTAGATTTTACTATCTTCTCTCATGTAAAACAAAAATAATATGTTTAGCTATAATCCTTCTTTTAACTTGAGTTGAAGTCTCTAGGCCAATAAAAGTTTATCCTGTACCAGAAGTAGTTTAGAATGAAAGTTTATTCAGCACCAGTAATGCTAGTAAGATTTTTGCCATTGACTCAAGACGAGTTCCCCAATGAGGGGACATAACTACTTTACAGTAGATTTCAATGTGGTAGTAATTATTTTAAACATGTTTCATCTTAATTTCATGACTGGAAGGGCATTTATTAAAACATTTTAAAATAAATGTTTTCCTTATGTCTCAATTAAAAAATGTATCTTTCAGCATCAATATATATTCACTATAGTCCTGTCAAAATGTTTGATTTCTTTTTAATGTGTGAGTTTCCTCATAGGTTACTCATAAATACAATATAGTTATCAGCTTCAATCCTAAGCAGGCATCCAGGGACACATACAGCATTTAAAAATAAGACAAAGAGAAATATTGTAGAGGTAACAATAGAGAACAAAAGAGAGAAGAATTGATTAATAGTTAAGCAGATACAGAAATGAAAACCTGACATGAGTAAAGGAAAAATGTTAAATTGCAATACTGAATTCAAGACAAAGGCACAATTTGTCCAAGTCTGTTCCTGAACTACTATTACTAATGTTGTTTAAGATTACATAAAACATTTAAGGACCTAGAGTGGAAAATGATCCTGCATTTGTCTAAAGGTGTGAAGTAGATGACCTAAAACACCTTTTAAAACCCTGTATTGTGTTAGTGTCTGAAAACTTAATGAAGGCCACAAAACACTCTTAAGAGAATGTGTTACACTTTTCCATATCTTCCAGGAAATTAAAAGTTCAATTCCAAAATCAAACATTTTATTTAAAAAGAACCGAGCTTAAGATAGTTAGTTTTCCACAGTTATGCACTTATCTATCACACTTGAAAGCACTTGAAAGCAAAGAAATGAGTAACTAAGAATGCAATTAATATGATATGAAATGAGCAAATATTCTTTTAAAATAGAAAGAAATGCACATTTCTTCATTATCATTCAACATCATTCAACAACAAAACCAACTTTAGTTCTGCCCCATATATTTTTCAGCATTTTAACGTAGTATTATTATCTTGAGTTTGAAATCTAAATATTTCCTCCTAGACCAGTAATACTTCAAGTGATTTAGGTTGAAGAATAAATACTTCATGATCCCAGCCCCACATGAGTATTTGAAAATAATATAAATTGGCAAGTGTTTGTGTCCCCACTGATAGGGCTTGTGGCCCCTTTTTAGGTTATGGCCTCTGGATTAAAAAATATTGTTCGAAAGGCTGTTTTTAAATGGGAAATTTTCCCTAATGGATACAGTCATCAGTTGAGAATAAGCTTTTGTATTATTGAGAATAAGCTTTTGTATTATTGCTTTAGTATGGATGTTGCCCCAGTACCCAAGTTGTACAAGTATGAAACACAGTCCTCATTTTTACCAAACACTTACCTGTGTACTTAACTTTTTATACTTTATGTTTATGAGTAGTCTCAGTGAACATAACAGAACAACTGTATTTGCCATTTTTGAGCTGCTATTTGCAATTTCAAGACACTTTGCACATCATTTGCAAAAAAACTTTCCATTTTTCTTTTTGTTAAGTTGCAAGGAAATCAAAATATGACAATGAAATCATGAGATTAATTTGCCAATTTTGCTAGGCTAAGAAAGATCTTTTAGTTGTCTCCTGTCTGCCTGATCCTACTCCCTGTAAAGATCAATGTAAAATAATCCCACCAATGTCAATGGAAGCAACACTGGGCCCAAACATATCCTAAAAGAAAATTGTAAATAATATTGCTTAATGGCAACATATTTTCTCTATTTGCAACCAGCAAAATTAAAGATAGTTTTAACCTAATGATAATTTAAACAAGAGGCAAGAAGCCATTTTGGAGATAGGAATGAACAGAAATATTAGGCAAAGATCAAATGTCAAAATGGAAGGGTTTTTTTAAGGACCAAAACCAATGGATAGACTTCTTCAAATTTGTTTGAAAGTGACCTCTTTGCCTTAAGAGCAAAATGGGAGATTTCATGCCAAACCAATTTTCCAAGCCAAACTTACAGGAAGAATGGTTGCAACCTCAGCTCTGAAGAAGGCACTTCCTTTCAGTAATACTTGGAAGTATTACTTGATGAGACCACAGAAGAAAAAAACACATGCTTGTATTTCTTTCTCTTTATAGACTTCTGAGTTTGAGAATTCTAATATTATAAAAGCCTAAGTTTTTCAGTCTGTCCGTAACACTTTATTTGCACTCTGATTGGCTGATGGAAACAGCCAATCAGTGTGCTCCAAGTGTGGGGGAGTGCCGCCATGATTCCAAAGTCATGCCAAGGACCAGACAGAGGGTGGGCGAGCCAAAGCCAGCAGCGCTGGCCTTGGCTTCCCCATCCCACTCCCTGCAAGCGGCGCTGAGGACCGGACAGGAGATGGGGGCAGAACAGCAGCATGGGGCATTAGATGGCAGCACTCCATCCCAGCCCACCTCCTCCCATCCTGCCCCCCACCCCACCCCCATCATTCTTGACAGGCAATTGGCTAGTATATTATATTAGCATGGCAATTTTTTCCTGTATTACATGACTGGTAATGACTCTCCATATTGATTCGTTTAGAAACCAGTGTTTATTTTGTCATCTTCTTATTTAATACAAAGTATCTACTTATGGTTCATTATTACATGACAGACTTCCTAGTATTCACAACAACACAGTCATTTTTTCTAACAGAGACAGGTACTTGGAACTGTCTCCCATGACCAGCAAATAAACATAAAAGGATGCATTATTTAAACTAAGCCTTTGGATATTCAAAACAACATATATAATTGCTTTTATGTTTTCAAAGAATTTTCCAAATGTGATTAATTCTCACAACCTTCTGGTGACATCTGCAATTGTTGTTTTCCTTGCTTTACAGATGGGAAATTATAATACAGGGAAAGTAACTTGCCCAGGGCTATTCAGAAAGTTGGCAAACTAAGCCTAGAAGTAAAGTTTGAACTCCTAGTCTCATACATAATCCACCAGGCCATGCTGTCTGGCTTTAGGTTATATTCTCTGCTAAATTTACTAATTAATCATTTATAAAACAATATTTAAATAAAACACCACTGAAGAAAAGTAGTATGAGCCAATTATAATTATATGTGCTGCATGTCTTACAAGTAATAGAACATTGGGTACAAAAACACAATTGGCATTAATTGGCTTTTTCCCCAGTGGGGTCTATGTCAATTCATATTGAAGGAATTTGGGTTCATAATCTAGAACATGGTTCCCAACCTATGGGCCACATAATATATGTAGACTGCCTCTGGAGAACTTGCCCTTCTTCCTGATTTCCTGATGTTAAATTACCTTAGAAAAAGATATTAATCATTACTTTTTCTAATATTGTTTTTCCCAATATTACGTCTACATGTTGTAGTTACTATAATTATCAGACAGATTATTATGGGACATAAAAGGGAGGAAGATGGAAATGGTCTTCTGGGTCAAATTATCTGTGATATATTTAGTACAAATAATAATTTGATTAAAATATTATACATATTGTGAAAAAATAGAGACTTTATGGTATTGATTAATTCCATTTTTTGTAGTGTGTCCCTAGAATATTTTCCGCTACTTTTTATGGTAAAATGACTACATATTCCTAAAAAGCTACAAATAGTTGTGGTCTTTAAAACTATACTACAGCGAATTATGTTGACTGTATTATTTTGCTTAATAGATTAATTAAAACTAAATTAAAAAATAATATCTGGTGAAATCAAATTATGCTATGCAAGCCATTTAAGTAACAGTTATTTTCTGGATAATATATCTTTCAGAGACTACCTTTGAGAAGTATTTGTTTCCAGTACCTGCTGCACCTCCTCAACAATGATTTTCTCAGCTTTTTAAATTATAAGACTGGACTAATCATCTTCATTCTTTGGTAACTATACATTTAACACTAAATTAGTAACTAAAGAATTATGTGTATTTATGTTGTAGCTTCCTCCCAATTGTGTCAAATCCTTTTGTAAAATTGGATTCCCCTGTCTATGCTCTGTAATACCAAATGCTCTGTATTACCAACTATCTCTGCTGTACTGTGTGCCAGTGTCATCTAGGGATGTGAGAAGCTTTGGTCCCTGATTAGATCTGGAGGAGATTTGGCCTGATTTGGTGGCCGAATCTCTGAATCTGAATCAAATCAGAGGACCCTTTAATCTCTCCGAATTGAATCGGAACCATCCAAATTGATTTGGAGAGATCTGGAAAGATTCAGCGATTCGGACATAGACACAGCTTTAAATGTTTTTTCTACATACCTCTAGGTAGCAGGGGCTTGTGAATGCTGCGATGCTGCGTGGATGGAGTGTCCCACAGAAGTGGGGGTACTCCCCAGCGTGCTCAGCAGAAGACCCAGAAGTGGACCAGAAGCACTTCTGGTCCGCCAGGGAGCACACAGGGCCCCCCACCCCCCGCTGGCTTGGTGACTGGTGCCTCCTGGATCTGGTTAGTGGCACCCAGGGTCCTCCCACAGCCGATCGCTGAGCCAGGGAGGTGCGGTGCGGGGTGGGCAGAGCACTCCCTGGCAGACCCGGAAGTGGACTAGAAGTACTTCTGGTCCACTTCTGGGTTCGCCACCGAGCATGTGGAGGGCCCTCCACACTCTTGTGGGATGCTCCGTGTGCCCCAGCATCACAGAGATCACGAGCCATGCCTGCTACCACAAGGTACATAGAAAAAACTTTTAAAGCTGTGTCTATGTCTGAATCACTGATTCTCTGAATCAGCATTGAATCCTCAATTTGGATTCAGCCAAATTGAATCAGGGACAGTGATCTGAATCAATGAATTGAATCACTGTCCTTGGTTCAGGCCGAATCCAAATCCGAATTGAATCGGACCCACTTTGCACACCCCTAGTGTCATCTACTCCTTTTTACTCTGTTTGCTTGGTCCTACTCTCCCTTTCAGTCAAATATCCCTATTTTGGACTGTCATGCCCCCTCCCAACATCTGCTGCTTTGCACTGGGAAATAATTGTTAAGTGTCTCAGGTCTGGGAAGGAATCATTCCTCTCCTTTCTTGTGTGTGCTGGCAAGAAGAAATCATTTGGATTTTTCCTTTGGTTCCGCTAGCTGCCTGAATCAGTTGCTTCCTCTGCCTTTCCTTTAGCTATCTGTAAAGGAATACCAAAGGAGAATGAGGGGGGAATGATAAACTTGGTGTCACCGTGTTCAGCATCAGCATAAGTCCCCTTCCTTTGCTTCTCCTCTCTTCTGCCTCAGGCCTAGAGACATTTCTGATCCCTTCTGCTTGACAGTTTGAGGAAAATGCCTCCCTCTATGGATATTTAGCACATGTGCCTGTGACAGAGGCCTATATTTTTAAAAATATGCACAAATTTTTGGGTGTTCAACTTAACAATGGGAACATGGAACTCCAGTTAAAAATCAGGTCTTGGGTGTTTTGAGATGGGCAAAGTTTCAAACCTAAGATACTTGAAGTGCCTGTGACATTGTAACCTAACCACCCTTCCACAAACATCTTCCCCTTGAAGCTGTTGGCATTTTCAAAGGCATTCATCCATCACGAGAAACTTTTTATGGCCATTTTTATGACAGCTATTTGAGAATAACTGAACATTTATAATGATAGCTTAGTTCTGATGGTATCCAGGTAAGGCAATCAGAATTGAACAATAAAGCAGCATATCACATTGTTCTGTTGTTACTTCCCACTATAGCACCAAAATGTTTATGGGCAGGAGGGGGAACCATGTGATAAGTGGGCGAGGCAGATGATAATTTTCCAGGAATGTAATTAACTGTACAAGTAATTTATGTAAGTCCTTATCAAATGCTTATGACTGAATTACTTGCCCACTACTCAAACTCACCTGTGATTTATTCTAAAATTCCAAACTACTGACCAGTTTAAAACTATCACTTCTTGTAAGCAGGCCTGGCAACAATGTTTCTTCCTTATCTCCCAGATTATTTGTCTTGCTCACGTGCATTACTGTAGCAACTGAAGGCCCTCTGATAAGGTTTAGGGTTAGGCACTGTACACACATACAAGAAAAACACAATTCCTATTATAAAGTCCTTATGATTGGGAAGGAACTGTTTCCCATACTCAAAATGGGCAAGATTCAAGTGCTCACCCGGTGAAAACTTTTTATTAATGAGACTTTACAATTTAAAACACCAATAACAAATCTCTTCAGCTAGAAGTAAACCCAAACCAAACCAAAGCAAACTAGAAATGTACTTTTAGGAAGAATAAATTTCCAGTGGAATAGAATTTGCATCTATAGGCATGAAATGTTAACCACCAGACTTGACTTTGTGAAATTTTCCATTAATTTATTTTTATATCAGACTTATGCTGTTGTAAATAAAGGGATTACCCCAACTCTTGCTGATTAAAACCTTTATGCCATTAAACATCAGTGGTATTCCCTGTCCAGTTCATAGTTCCATTCTGTATCATACAATTTTACAGTTTATTATCTGTGTATTAATATGTGATTGTCATGACTTCACAATCTGTCAGATGTATTTCAGGGACCCTTCTGTAGCACACATAATTTGTGAATACTCTAGTGGTAAGTGGTCTTATTTTGAACAGAAAATACATGCACAATGCACATGTAAAAATATCCCAATTGTTGTCTTTATTTCAGCTGCGTCAATGCATATCTTCCAAAAACAGAAGCCCAAAGTATTACTCCCGAGCTGCTGAGATTTTTTATAGATGATTTAAATGAGATTAAACGACTTGATGTAAGTTCACAAAATATCAATGTCATAGACTTATTTGGGTAGGAAGATGCATGTAGTGGGTCATCTAGTCAAGTGCTAAATTGGGGAATGACTGTGTTGAGTAGATAAGTAAAAGGAATATGGAAAAAAAATTATATACCCTGTATTACACATCTTCAAATTAAGTGTTTTATTTTTTCTTTTTCAAATTGTGGTCCTGTTAATGTTCTATTTTAATTCTTCCAGTACTCCTTTTCATTCAGGTAAAACAGGAAGAAGCTTTTGCTGAAAAGCAGATGATTTTGGAGTTAGCTTCTGCTGAGAAACAAATGCTGGAATTCAACTCTAGTGAAGTTCTCTCTGGGATGTTCATCCTGCAAAGCGCTGAGCAACTTAAATTTCAGTTCATTTCAATGATTTCCAGCACTTTGCAGGATTGTTTCTTTGATCACAGAGCTACTCTACCCATTGCAGTACAATAGCATTAACTTTATTATCCCTAACTTCAGGAAATGCCATTTAAATAATTAATTTTGTTTTCTTTTAGTGCATTGATACCAGTTTATATACTGCAAGCACAAGTGAATATGTAAGTTGGGTTTCTAAGTTTGGCTTTGACTGCTTTAAAATCTTACATTGCTAGGACTTCTACAGTAACTTCTATGTAAGGCAATCACTGTCTAATTTGATCCAAGTGCCTGAAACTGTATCATTTGCATTAAAAATAACAGTTTCCAGTGTTTATATGTATTGATCATTATTGTTATTGTATTGTTATTGAATTGCTTGTTATAGATATTAGTAATTTAAGAAGAGAGGCCAAAATTATTTTATCAAAGGAAAGAACTTCACTTTATTCCCAAAGAACGGAAAACACCTACAAACATCAGGTTCCTATAGATGTACAGGGAGCCTGCTCCAACATGCTGGACATCCACCATGTCAGAACACACTCAATTAATTGAGTCTGCTTGAGCATGGACAAGGCATGCTTGGTGAAGAAGATGGAAAGAGGCCATCGGCAGGCAGGTGGGCGGGGAGTGGCTTCTGGGAGCAGGATGGGTAGGTGGGGCTAGGACCACTTTCCACATCATGTGTATCAGTATCCCTGTGCTGAAAAATGGCGGCAGGGCGCTTTGAAATAAAACATGTTTGATGAGCTTTAGCTCAAAACACCCTGCTGCCATTTTTTCATTATGTGGATGTATGCAGTTCACTAATAAAAGTGCCCAGCACCATGTCCCAGAGCACATATGATTCTCTAGTACTGGGAACTCTCTTATACAACATATTGAAATAACTGTATATTATAGAGCCATCTATCTTCAGATATTCTTAGCTTTATTCTTCCTCCTAGTAGAAGCTAAGGCCTAGATCTTTTGAAGCATCTAAACTCCTGATACTTGGTGAATTTGGGCCTAAGTACTTTGCAAAATAAATTATATCAGTTTGGAATACAGTTCATATTTTAGAAATTGCATCAAAAAGCTTGCCTATGTTGGGAATGGAACATGACTCTACTGCAGGCCATGGCCTGGTGTGGTCACTGCCTCATGATCCTGGCCCCAGCCCTAGCCCCACCCACCCATCCTGCTTCCAGAAGCTGCTTCCTGCCCACCTGCTTGCCGATGGCCTCTCTGCATCTTCTTGGCCAAGTGTGCCTTGCCTACTAGGGTCCTGAGCCTGTCTCTATGGAGACCCCCCAACCCCACCTGGTCCGTCTGGCACCTCTGGATCAGTCTAGTAATTTACCACTTAGGGAGTTTTGGTGAGCTGTTGGGGCCAGGGATGGGGAGTGCTGACCTGGCCTGCAACAGCTCACCAAAACTCTCTAAGTGGCCCTCTAGCCCAAATTATTGCACACTCCTGGGTTAATACCTTCTCTAATGTGCACAGCTCTGACCTGCCACTAGAGGACCAGGAAGCAGGGTCTGGGTAGAAGCTACCAAACCAGCTCAGTGCCTGTCTGGCTCTCTAGCTGTCTTGTGGCAGCATAGGCTCTTCTGCTCCTGGATCAGGCCCCTCCACTCCAGCTGCCCAGATTAGTGGGTGCTACCCCCAACCTGCCTGCCTGGATTGAGACCAGACCACCCCTATTCACTGCAGCTCCCTTCTCCCCAACCCTCTCCCTGTGGCCTTCCTGCAACTTCCTGCTCCTCCTACCCCCTGCAGCTTTCCCCCACCCCCAACCACAGCTCCCTGCTCCCTTGTCCCCCTCTTCCATGACTCTTCTGAGAGCTCTCCACTCCTCCCTCTGCATATATGGGGGTGGGGGATGCTGGGAGGGGTGCATCCTGAACTATTGGAAGAACTGCCATTTGCTGGGACTGGCCCCTTAGGACTGTGTAATTCCAGCTGGATATATTCCTTTCACAAAGGGGAGTATTTCTGAGACACTCAGAGGGCACTTAGCATAAGTTTTCCCACTTTTAATGTGTTGACACTTATGCCTTAAGTGTCTTTAGTTCAGTCTAAGGGTAACCTGTAACAACATCCATAGTCTCTTCAAGGCAATTTTTTCACCTTCCTGGAAAGACTCGTTCATAGTGTATGAGATGTCAATGTCATAGTGTCACAGGAAAGTAGGGCTAGAAAGGACCCCAGGAGGTCATCTAGTCCAACCCCCTGCTCAAGGCAGGATCATCCCTCTCTAAACCATCCTAGAAAAATACTTGTCTAATGTCTTCTTTAAAGATTTAGGTACAACCCTCATGCAGAGCTCTCAAGCATAATGTTATATATGTCCTGTCTCTGAATAATTCAACTAGACAAAAACACCTTTTAACTTGTCACAGGTAAAGCAGGGAGAGAAGGGCACTTTCAATGTCCAGCCACTACACAGACAGGAAGTAGTTTGTTAAATGTGCTCAAGAGGTTCAAGGAAGAATACTATGCCTCCCTCTTCCCCCCCCTGCCTCCCTCCCCACTCCTCCCTGGCACTACAGAGGAAGACAAAAATCCCTACAGCAGTAGTTCTCAACCTGTTTTCCATAGCGGGCCATACTTACAACTCTTAATGTGTTATGTGGGCCATGCTATACAGCTAAGGGGGCCCCCAGCTGCCAGGGCTATGGGTACAGGGCCAGGGCCCACAGACCCTTGCCCCACCCAGCAGTCCACAAGAGCCAGATGCCACCCATGGGAGGAAGCAGTTGCTGCAGCCAGAGCAGTGTGCAGAGCTCTGGTCCCCTCCCCCCTGCAGGTGACATGGCCTGAGTGAAGCCCATGGGTGAGGGTGGATGTGGGCTGCCCACTGCAGGCTCAGGGATCCCCACCCTGTTGCCCTCCCCCCAGGGCCTCCGGGGCCCAGTCGGTGGAATATGGTATCAGTGGGTGGGGAGTCTTAGTGCCACTTCTGGGAGCCCTCTGGGCTACTCCCATTGAGAGCAAAGCCTACCCCAGTAGGCTTACTGCATAGTATTTTTACTGTGCAGTCAGCCTACATCAAATTAACTGCATGTGTAAACATGCCCAGTGTGACCCTGAGCAGAGGAAAAAGATCTGTTAGCTAGAAGCCTCTGGATTTTCTAAGTTCCAGAAGGAGTATCAACACAATACGCTCAAAAGCCCCAGCATTGGCTGTTGCCAACAGCCAAAGCTTCTGAGGAAAGTGAACCCCCTTGCCACCTCAAAACACCAGTAGCAACAGAAGGGGCCTTCCTGGCCCTATGTGACAATGAGAAAAGCCTGGAAGCATGGATAACTAGACACCAATTGGTACTACAACCTGGGAACTGCAAGGAACACATAGGTTCATAAATGCTAGGGTCAGAAGGGACCTCAATGGATCATCAAGTCCGACCCTCTGCCCATGGCAGGAAAAAGTGCTGGGGCTATGTGACCCCAGCCATGTGCTTGTCCAGTCTCCTCTTGAAGACCCCCAAGGTAGAGGAGAGCACCACCTCCCTTGGAAGCCTGTTCCAGATTCTGGCAACCCTGACTGTGAAGAATTTCTTTCTGATGTCAAACCTAAATCTAACTTCTTTCAGTTTATGGCCGTTGTTCCTGGTTATTCCAAGGGATGCTCTGGGTAAACATTTCCATGAATCACACAAATTGATTGGAGAGCCAGAACTCCCTTTTCTATTATCCTATCCCTTCCATAACTTATCCCAGATTCTTTAATATTCATAAAACCAATGGTCCATCTAGCCTAGTATCCTGTCTCCAGCAGTGGCAGGGGTGGAAGCTTTAGAATGAGAACATTGAACTGAATGGGCATTTATACACAAGTGTGGAGCCTGCTCCGACTTGCTGGAATTCCAGAGCATTGGAAATTGGATTGGTCAAGTCTCCTAGAGTGTGACAATTGCCATGCCATGCTCTAGCAGCCTCCTGCATCTCATGTATCAGCCTCCCCACACTTAAAATTGGTGGTAGGGGTGCTTGGACTAAAGCTCATTGAATACCTGCACTGCAATTTTGAAGCATGGGGATGCTGATACAGGAGACACGGCAGTGCTTTAATTAGAGCACCTCTTGGAGCCTCTCTAATTAAAGTGTGGACCCCCTCCCACTCCCAGAGTATGTGTAAAAGTGCCCACTATTTCTAGAGTGATCTATCCCCTATTCATTACTAGGGATGCAGCAATAGAGATTTTTTGGGACAATACCGATAGCTGATTTTTAATGAGCCATGTTAGCCAATACTGATCCAATCACTGATATACAGCCCAACAGCATGGAGAGTGATGGCTGGCTGTTAAGTCTGTTGTGGTGGCGGGGGTGGGGGGAAGGAAGGGGCATGGGCGGGCAGTTCAAGGCCCCTGCAGTGACAGAGGGAGTGGGGCTGGGCCTATGGCCGGGGAAAATGCTGCCCAGCTGTGGCAGGGCACAGGACAGAGCTGTGGCTCATCTGGGTGGTGCAGGGAAGGGGAGGCAGCTCCCACTGCTGCATGTATCCCAGGAGGGCGTGGGAGGTGGTGTTCCCCTGGATCTGCGTGCGGGGTGAGGGCAGGCTGCCACTGAGGCCTTGGGCCGGGGGCAGCACCCAGCTCTTCCCAGCAGTGGGCTGGGTTGGCCTTCACTCAGGGTGGGTGGCAGTAGCACTGGGAGGGGGCTACGGGGGGCCTGCAGTCAACCCCAAATTCGCTGTAGCCTCCCCAACCCCCACTCCCAGTGCCAGTGCCACCTGCTGCAAGTGCAGCCCAGCTCAGCCCCCTGATGGGAAGAGCCTGGCATAGCCCCAGCCTGCAGTGGCAGCCCACCCTCATCTTACGCAGATATCTGGAGTCACATGCCCCCCATGCCCTCCTGGGATGCGTGCAGCAGTGGGAGCCACCCCCCTCTTCCCGCATCCCCCGGACAAGCTGTGGCTCTGTCCCATGCCCCACCCCAGCAGGGCAATGCCTGCCCCAGCCCCAGCCCCACTCCCTCCATCACTGCAAGAGCCTCTCTCGCCCCTGCACACACCCCTTCCCTCCTCCCATGCCCTTTTCCTCACAACAGATTTACCAGCCAGACCCGGCTGCTTTCCACACTGTGGGGCTGTGTTCTCGGATACCTGAGTGCTGCACTGCTGCTGCGCGCATGCATGCAGCATTTATCAGCCACAATATCGGCCACATCAGCCAAAAAAGCTGATTGCCGACACAGTCAATTTCCCTTATATTGGTACCAATCCAATATGGGACTGATGTATCGGTGTACCTCTATTCATTACCCTTCCTGACATCCACCATTACTAGTTTAGAGATGCCAGAGGAAGCTTCAACTGTTCTGTTCAATAGCTAAATAGCTATACATAGATCAATCATCCATGAATTTATTTAGCACTTTTTTTAACCTATGCTATCTGCCCCTATCACCTCCCATGGCAATGAATCTCATGCACTGCATTGCATAAAAAAAAGACTTTCTCTTGGTAGTTTTAAACATGTCTACTATTCTTTTCAGTAGGTTTCCCTAGTTCTGGTATTTTGGGACTTGATGAGCGACAGCTTCTTGTTCATTTTGTCCATACCCTTCATGATTTTATAGACCTGTCATTTTCCTCCTCAGCCTTCTCCTTTCCAAAATGAAGAGTCACAGCCTTTTTATCCTCTCCTCATATGGCAACTGCTTCATACCTCTAATTATTTTGGTAGCTTTTCCCTGTATCTTTGCTAATACTACTACATCCTTTTGGAGATGGAAACTAGAACTACACACCATGGATTTGTATAATGGTATGATGATGTTCTCCATTTTGTTTTCAGTTCTCTTCTTAACAGTGTCCATAATTTTATTGGATTTTTTTTAGTTGCCACGGCACATTGCACTGATGTTTTTAGAGCACTGTCTACAATTCTTCCATAAACTTGATCCTCTCTAATTTTCACTTGGTTTGGGCTGCAGAGCTCTTCTCATGGTCTTTGAACAACGCTCTGGGAGGTCTGTGTTGTGGGGGGAAAGCACTTGGGCGTTCCAACTGTTGTTCTGTGCAACATGTCAGGCATGGCTACTCCTAAATCATCCCTGACCAATGCTCATCCAACCTCTTCTTGAAAACCTCCAGTGAAGGAGCTTCCACAACTTCCCTAGGTAGTCTATTCCTTTTCCTCACTGTTCTAACAGTAAAAGTTTTTCCTGATATCCAATCTTACCCCATTTTTGCTGCAGTTTAAAGCCATTATTATGCATTCTGCCCTCTATAGCAAGGGAGAAAGCTGCTTACCCTCTTTATGGCAACCTTTCAGATATTTGAAAACTGTTATCATGTCCCCCTGCCCTAACCGACTTTTCTATAAGCTAAATAAACATGCTTAATTCTCTCCACTTCTCCTTGTATGACTTGTCTTCCAACCCCTTTATCATTTCTGTCACCCACCTTTGGACCTTCTCTAACTTCTCAACAACATCCTTCTCTAACTTCTTTAAACATCCTATTTAAAATGCAGTGCACAATACTCTAGATGAAGCTGAACTAGTGTTAAGTAGACCGGCATTATTGCCTCCTGTGTCTTACCCCTCTAATACTGCTACTGCTGCCACAATTTCAGGCTGAGCCCCCCTCCACATCCCAGCTGGTGTAGGACTGGAGCTTCCCTTGCCCTCAGGACAGTGGGACACACTGGCAGCAGCAGGTGGAGGAAGGGGGAAGGGGAGAGGAGGAGGCTTTAAGAAAAGTCCTCAACTGTTGCTCCTATAGCATGTTCTGCCCGCTTTGGTGGGGGAGGGGGTATAGAATGGAAGCAGGGGGTATAGCCACCCCTACAGCACTGTTCCCTGCTGCCATCCCCCTTTATAAAATCCTGGGTCCACTTCTGAAAGAAGAGGATAATACAAGGCTTCAAGCATCTGAACACTCAGGCTCAATACGCTGAGGAAATCAGTCCATATTTTTCTCTCTTTCTATTTATAAAATGAGGATGATGATACCCACTGTTTTTCTTTTTCTTAATGATTTGAGATATAGAGGCTAAGAACTACTACTAATAGTAGTGCCCATTTTCTCTTAGTTATATTTTAAATCCCTATCCTCATCACTTCTTCCATTACTTGTTCTTCTCCAAGGCTCTTATATCCCACCCTAGCTTTAGATTTCATTTAGCATATACATGTTTACATTTTATGACTGATATATCTGTATAAATACTTCTCAATATTTAAATGAAAATATAGATACACATAGATCAAAACAGGACACTTATATGTACAATTATTCATTTATTTCTTTAATATTTTGAGGTAAAGTCATTTTACAATTGACATTTTTTTTCATTTTTAGGGTGGATGTGAAGAATCGGTGATGAATTGCTTTTTTTCAGAGATGGAGGTGGTTAGGCATGAAAGTAAAATCAAGCAATGTACAAACAATGAGAGTGTGAATACTCTGCTGCGCAATGCAAAGCCATACAAGGTAAGTAAGTGTTAAGTACAGTTAAAAAAAAAATCATGATCAAAAACTATTACTATCATAACAGGAATAAATGGTACCCCCTTTGCATGCAAAGTGTAGTATGGTACAAACAGACTGGAAGCCTCAGACACACATGCACGTATTTATTGTGAACCAGATTAATGACGTGGGGACTGTCTGCTGGCTATATTGATCCCAGGGGCCCTGCAATACCCCTCCTCCTTCCCACACACCATGATTGGCTTCTAGGGTCCCAGTGCTGCCCCCTCATGGGGCCCCACTCCAGGATTGGGCCCAGCAGGGCTGGCAGTGCCCCTGCCTGGCCCTACATGCTGGGACTGAGACCAGATCTACCACTCCCCTGCCACCAAATTTCTAGACCCATGGAGAGCCCTGCAGGCCAGATGACATGGTGCAATGGACTGGATCTGGTGCATGGGCCAGAGGTTGAGCACCCCTGGTTTAGCCTGTCTGCAAATAATATTTTGAAGACTGCCACCAAAACAGATACTAAACTAGCTGGAGTTTTGTGTATGTGTGCGTGCATGTGTGTAAAATGGTATCCTTGGGAGAGTATTTTCAAATCTCAGTACCTAAAGTGGGCCATATTTAGACATCTAAGCAAATGTGACCTAATATTCAACGGGTAAACTACCGCTAAAGTCCCTGGTGGCTTTGAGTGCTCACCACATTTACAAAACAGGGCATTTACACAGTACAGTATTTTGATGCCTGGGTGGTCTATACAGAGAGAATTCATGAGAATAAGGAGAGCAAAGAGAGCAAGATTGGATTCTCAATCAGAAGAACCAGATCTGTACTATTAATACTAAGTAATTCTTTATCCAAATAATTCTAACTTTTACAGCTTCCTCTTTTTCAGAATGCAAGCCATGTAATGAAAGCAAACTGCAAACAATGTGAACAGTATGAAGAAAGAAATTTTACAGAGTTTGTAGAGAATTTTAAAATCCTAGTACAACATTTGTTCAAAAATATGTCATGAGGATTGTGCTTAGGAGCAACTCAAAACCTCACCTGCTCCTTCAAGCAATATAATCAAGAAAGAATGTAGCTAGATTGGCTGGCTATTCTAAGAGCCTTGTTATGAGAGAGCGGCAGAAAAACAAATGGAGACAAGAATGTGAACTATGGACTGTTATTTGTGTAATGCAGAAGATCAGGCTAATCAATCACAATGGCTCTTATAGTTTTACAATCTAAGAAATTTGTATGAGGAGTACAGCCTCACTAGCAGCTCCAACAGCTGCAGAGCAAAATCAGATTGTTCATATCAAATGATAACAGCTAACAGTACTGAAATTGTGAAAAATATTATTGACCATTGGCCCAATCAGCTGAAAATTGGTTTTTTCAGGGTAGATTTGTTTAGCAACAGAAATTAATGACTGGAGTGAAGTATGTTTTCATTTAGACATGAAGTCCTGTTTCGCAGAAGGAAAACAAACAACAAAGATAGTTACCTTACACCAAAATCCCCATATTTACAATTCCATTGAACCATGGACCTCAAAGACCCTGTAGCTTTGTTTCTTCTCAGGGTCATACTCACCACTTCTCCTCCTTGTCTTTTGCTCTAACCTTCAACAGGCTGAATCCTAGTCTTCACATTTTGTATTTGCAGTCAAGGAAACACTTGAGCCTACTTAGCACAAATATGACATGCCATATATGTACCTCGAGTGGCAGTTCAGCCTTTTCTTCCACCCCAGTTGTTGGGATTTTAGTTCTTCTTTGGGTGAGCTTGAAATGACATATTTGGTACAGTCATTGACTTCAAGAAAGTCTGACTATTTTTGTGAGGCCATGCTGCAGTTCCTTTTTCCCTTTTTATTATGCTAACTTTATGCAAATTATACTCCATTTAAAACTGGAGGAATGGAATGGAGAATCAGGCCCAGTTTGTCAAGTGTCAAAATTAGTTGCTATGTCTTTTTAGCAATGGATTGTGCATCTTGCATCTAACAAACATGTGCATGGTATTCTGTCTTCATATGATTGGGTTTTGACATTTGGTTGCTTTGCACAGGTGGTAAATGTGTCATTAATTTTATCCGACCTGAATTTATTATATTTTTGCAATAAAGGAATCCCTTTCTTTAGATAACGGAATATGTCTTCAATTAACATATGACTAGACAGCTATTAAATATCATGGATACATTAGTATTAATAGTGCTGTCTCTGAATAACTCACATGGACAAAATCCACCTTGGGATTGATCTTTATTAGATCAAAATAAGGAAAGAAAATGTACATGATAGTCCATGTATAAGGATCCCAACAAATAAATTTATTCTGTGATTGTTGACCATTTTGACAAATGTGTATATCCAGCAGATGGAAGCATAAAAGGATCTTGTGATGATTTCTGTATTATTTCTATTACAGTGTCTGAACTACGATTTGTCTAGATGCCTCAATCAGTGAACAAAAGGTGAAAAATGGACTATGCCATTTGGAGCTAACGCACAAGTTACATATGCATTTTGGGTCCCATTACCATCATAACAGTCATACAGCAGGATTGTAAATGTCCCAGAAAAAGGCTTAATAGTACTCAAACAAGCATTTTAAACATATTCTCCTTTAAATATTTACAAGGGATTTCAGCTATATGTTACTAATCATCACTGTGTTGAAAAACTTCTTCCCAAGTCCGCTATCTTAGCCAGGCACTGTTACTTAACTTCTTTCCATCTTTTTTGCTTTTCTTTATTACCTCTTTCTCCAAATTTAACAAAACTGTTAGGTTCATGGGCAAGGAAAAATGTTTTTTTTACCATCGTATATGGAAGTTTGTTCATAGTGTTGTACAGGAACAAATAGACCAAAACAAATAGACTGAAGTTTTAAACTTATCCAAACTATTAATTTATATCAATTCATAGAGTTCTATTTATATACCAGTCCCCTTATGTACTGCACAATTTAAGAAGGCAGGGCCAGTGTGCACAAACCTGACTTCCCTGGCCTCTTATATTCAAAATAAAAGCAGTTAAAGCACCTTATCACAGTCAAAAGAAACGCAAGAGTTTTTCATTCCCATTTCCATGCATACAGTGGGGATATGCTGATAAGAAAGACAGTCCCCTTATCTGACCTTGAATGCCAATGCTGGGATGCAAATAAACACCACTGAGAGGTTGTCACAATTTGAATGTGTCATGTTTTCCTTGAAGTTTTGTGACCAAACTGGACAGGGTACTCAAGTGAGGCCTCAATAGTTCTGAACAGGGCGGATGAATTACTTCCTGTGACTTGCATATGTACAGAATAGATCTGAAGTATACTGTTAAGATTTTCTGTGAGAAGTACACGTGTTTACTTACATTGCTTGATGCATACCACAGACCTTCAAACACTGGAGAGTGGGAGCAAAACACCCACTGAGACAGATTCATAGATTCATAGATGCTAGGGTCAGAAGGGATCTCAATAGATCATCGAGTCCGACCCCCTGCATAGGCAGGAAAGAGGGCTGGGTCTAGATGAGCCCAGCTAGATGCATATCCAACCTCCTCTTGAAGACCCCCAGGGTAGGGATCTTTGCTCCCCCTGACTCCCTCGCCCACTACCCAGCTTG
>NW_005842424.1:1213490-1217372 GCF_000455745.1 Alligator sinensis
GGCGTTTTGTAACCTGGTCATAAAAAGAGACTATATTAGTCAGGCATGATCTACCTGCTATGAACCCCTGCTGGTTTCCCCTCAGCATAATTTGTCCTGCCAGGCTCTCGCACATGTGAGCCTTGATAATTTTTTTGAAGACTTTGCCAAGGATGGAGGTGAGACTGACTGGCCTATAGTTGCCCGGGTCCTCTTTCCTCCCCTTCTTGAAAATGGGGACTACATTGGCCCTTTTCCAGTCCTCCGGGACCTGGCCCATGCACCACGAGTGTTCAAATATTCCCGCCAGTGGGTGTGCAATGATGTCAGCCAGTGCCTTCAGTACCCTCGGATGGAGCTCATCCGGGCCTGCCGACTTAAACGCATCCAGTTCCTCCAAGTGACTCTGCACCATCTCAGGGTCTATGCATGGTAGTCTGGCACCCTGCTGCTGCCTCTCTACAATCCCAGCGAGAGCCTTGTCCTGCCCCTCACTTAGGAACACTGAAGCAAAGAACTCATTGAGGAGTTCAGCATTGTCCCCCCTGTCTGTCACCAATTGCTCTTGCCCATTTAGTAGGGGTCCTATTCCACCCTGGGCCTTCCTTTTACTCCCTATATATCTAAAAAACAAATTTTGTTATCCTTAACTTGGGATGCCATCCTCAGCTCCATGGTAGCTTTGGCCTGTCTAACTGCCTCCCTACAAGTGTGAGCAGAGGAGGTATACTCCTCTTTGGTAATCTCTCCCTGTTTCCACTTTTTATACGCTTCCCTTTTAGCCCGTAGGCTGCTCTGGATTTCTCTGGTCAGCCAGGGAAGCTTTCTGGCCCCTTTCCCTCTTTTTCCTCGCATCGGGATCGTCTCCCTCTGTGCCCGAAGGATCATTTCCTTAAGGCACAGCCACCCTTCCTGGGCTCCCATCTCTTCAAAACTCCTACTCTGCAGTGTGTCCTTGACTATTCACCTGAGTTCATTGAAATCAGCTTTCCTAAAGTCTAGCACTTTCACCCTGGATGGAACTGCTCACATCGCTCAGTGCTATTTCAGCTACTTCAGCCTCATTCATCTCCAAATAATATTTGCATTCATCTGAGAACTTCACATTCATGGTTCATGACTGAGCCATTCATGAATGAGCCATACATGTACACAACCACAAAGGGTGTCAGGCAGCAAGGAAGAACTTTTCAGTTGCCAATAGCTAACTACTGGCAGCTGAATGTAAAGAGAAGGGAAAGTGGTGCTGAGGCTGTTTTAAGGAATGGTGGAGGGTTCAAGAGTGGAGACATACAAGTCTTCCCTTATGTGCTTAAATGTATGTACTGTTACTATCAAGATTTGGGGATACAGAACATATCTGCATTGTCTCTGACCAGGCCTGCTAGCAACTACATATTGCCAACATTTCAAAACACAGCTATGATCTCCTTCATATATCTATATCTATAGCACAGAGATGTTGCGCCACTCCATATATATCATATTTATGATCTCCTTCAGATATAGAAAGTGCACAGCAGTTACATACTGAAAACACTACAGCACCCTTTAACCTTTTGGCCATAAGCATTTCCAGTGCAAACCTGCATGATAACTGTGACTGAATTAAAGATTACTAACATAGAACAAATACCATTTCTCCTTATATACATGTACTACACAGAGATATACACCAATTCAGGCTTCAGATTGCCTGGTTTGTCCAGAAAGCTGATTTGAATAAAGTTCCAGTTTTTAAAAAGGAGGCAATAAAGAATGAAAGCACCCACTATCATGATACAGGAGACTGAGGGATGTGGCAATTTGAAGACACTATTTCAGTTAGGGAGCACCTAATTAGTTAGCGAGAAAGACTGCCAGACCCAGGGGCCTCAGACCTAGGGGCCACAAGCCACATGGCTTGCCTGCCCCAGGTGGATGGGTGAGCAGCCCTTCCCCCACCCCTGCCCGGGATTTGCACCATGAGGGCAGCCTCAGCTCCATGTTGCGTGGGCAGCCCCTTCTCCAAGCTGCACATGCCATCTACCTGCAGTGCAAGCTGCCTGGTTTCCTTTTTTGCAGCCCAGCTCCTTCTCCTGGCATGTGCACTGCATGGGTACTCCAGCCCCCTCCTTGTGCTGCCCTGCTCACCCCCAGGAGCGGGGCCAGGATGTAGAAATCAGAGGAGGGAGGAAGAGCCCGAAGAACCCAGCCACTGTGGCAGGAGCAACTGGGGGGAGTGGTAGTTGGGTGGGACTAACCCTTTGGGGGCTACTACCCAGGCCACCAGTTGGACAGTCCTGGCTTACATAATGCAGCACTGAAATGAGGCATAATGGAAATACTCATGTATTAATGGAGGACCTGTCCCTTGGATCATATATTTGGGTGGTAGGGGAAGGGGGAAGCAAAGGAGGGTCAAGCAGAGGCCTTACCCACACCATAGTGCCATGACACTTCCTAATTGTCTCACATCAAAATCCACCATACATCTATACCAGCCCCTCGATGCTCCAGCATCTAAAAATACAGTGTCTTCCCCCTCATCTGGTCTCCCAAAACCCTGGCTGCTGCTGGCCTCCCTCCCCACTATACATGTTGGGAGCAGCGGTGCCAACAGCTCCCAGATCGCTGAGACTCCAGGCATTCAGGGCACCGTCAGCACCTGGCTCTTGGCACTCTGGCCACTGCTGTATTTGGTATTTGGGGTACTCTAGGCACCACTGCTCCCACACCTGGGCTGCTTCCATTGCTGCAGAGTGGCAGTAGTAGTACTGTCCATTCCTGCCACCCCATGGAAAGCATGTCACTGCAGAGATTTTGCAGCACTCTAGTTGGTGGGCCCGGCAGGGGGCCACATGTATGTCCAGCAGCTGAAATGCTGTTTTTTAAATGTTTCCAAATCTGTTATACTTGGAAATATTTCAGGTATTACAGCTGTTTCCACCTCTACGTTGCTTCAAATAATTGTTCTGTCACAACTGCTGCTGTGACATAGGCATACTCTGGGAGGCACTGAACGCATAGTCTTGTAATATAGTATATCTCTGAAGTGCAAAATTCTATTCAGTCAAAAGATTTTTGTTTATTCGTTGCTTTCTGGCATGTTATTGGTTCAATATGGCATTCAGAGTTTGGGCCAGGTAATTTATACTTGAAAATAGAATCTATAATGGAAATACTCAATACACATTTAGATGAAATTTAATAAAAATTATATTTTAACCTATAGCATTGTTACTTCATAGACTTCATAGACTTCATAGACATCAGGGCTGGAAGGGACCTTGGAAGATCATCAAGTCCAGCCCCCCACCCAAAGGGCAGGAAGTCAGCTGGGGTCATAGGATCCCAGCAAGATAAGCATCCAGTTTCATCTTGAAGGTGTTCAATGAAGGCGCTTGAACCACCTCCGGTGGCAGGCTGTTCCAGACCTTGGGGGCTCGGACAGTAAAGAAATTCTTCCTTATGTCCAGCCTGAAACGATCTTGAAGTAGTTTGTGACCATTCGACCTCGTCATCCCTTGGGGCGCTCTGGTGAACAAACGTTCCCCCAGATGCTGGTGGTCACCCCTGATAAACTTGTAGGTGGCCATCAGATCACCCCTAAGCCTGCGCTTTTTCAGGCTAAAGAGCCCCAGGGCTCTCAGCCTGTCATCGTAGGGTCTGCTTCCCTGACCTCTGATCATGCGCGTGGCTCTTCTCTGGACTCTCTCAAGCTTCTCCACATCCTTTTTGAATTGTGGAGCCCAAAACTGGACACAGTACTCCAGCTGCGGCCTCACTAAGGCCGAGTACAGGGGGAGAATGACGTCCCGGGATTTGCTTGAGAGACGTCCCGGGATTTGCTTGAGACGTCCCGGGATTTGCTTGAGATCATCGAGTCTGACCCCCTGCATAGGCAGGGAAGAGTGCTGGGTG
>NW_005842424.1:1219114-1263478 GCF_000455745.1 Alligator sinensis
GGATTTTAACCCAGAGGGTCTCCAGCCGTCCACCCTGGTCGCCAATATTGGCTTGCAGGGACGTGTAGCTTTCCTTAACATAGAGAGCTACCCCCCCGCCCCTTTTCTCTACACGATCCCTCCTGTACAGGGTATAGCCATCTATACCCATGGTCCAGTCATGGGTGGAGTCCCACCAGGTCTCCGTTATCCCTATGACATCGTAATTGTTTGCACTGAGCAGAAGGATGAGCTCCTCCTGCTTATTCCCCAAGCTCCTGGCATTAGTGTACAGGCAGGCAAGTGCCCCGTTACAAGATTATCGATTTCCCAGTTCAAAGTGAACATCTACTGAAGCACACAAAAAGCATTTGTATGGAAATAGTTTGTCTTTCTTATACTTTAGGATGATACTATTTGAGGGTACTGTCCACAGATCATTGTATAGATTATACTCTCAAACATCTCTGCTACTTAAATTGAATTTACTGGGAGGTTATTGTCCTGTATTCCAAGAAGAATGAATGTAATCTTCAACTTTCAGTCTAAAACTCTGTCAAGATAAAACCAGTTTGAAACGCCACATTAGTAATCAACTGAGGAAAGTTACCACCATGGCAAAAATGTTTAGTTATATCCAAAGCAATTCAGCATTCTGCTCAAAGACATTTATTGTGTACAAATAAAGACCCAAAGTTTTTTAAATACAACCCCCCATTTTTCATTGCTTTTTGAAAATCTTGCAAACAGTAGCTGTCATACAAATAAATATAACTGATGGTTATATTTATTTGTATGGTGATGCAGCAAATTAGTTAATATTTTAAGGGAAAAAAAGATAAAATATGACTCGCATTGTATTCCCCTCAAATGAAGAGGAAGCGTCTCTTGTTTAAAACTGGGATGTTGTGTTGGCCACTAAACTATTCCTAATTATTCAAGAAGTCAAGGAAGTCTTTCTCTTATCTTGCACCAGTGAAAACATTCTCAGCTAATATTCTAAATCGGTGACAATTATAGCTAAATCCAATAATAGAGTGGCTGTGCATCACTTTTCACCCTCCACCAACTCACCTTTCACTGTCTGGCCTTCTCACTAACAGTGTACTTATCACTTTAAAAATACATGCAGAATACATGGTGGTACAATGCAATGGAGATGTTTTATTGAAAGTTGCCTGAGATAATTAGTGCAACTTTCATCTTCATCATTCATGACTAAAGCAGACATCCCAAGCTCATTGCCTTAAACCTTTATACCATACCTTGTCTCCTGCATAAATAATACTATTTTATGAATGTTTTAGAGTGTTTCACATTTTCATTGGGTCACTTGTCCAGCTTTAGAGCTCAGATATAGAAAAGAAATGATCAAGTAAAACTTGACTGACCTCTCCATCAATGATTCCAAGGTCTTTCTCTGTACCTAAAAATGGTATAGAGTCCTAACAGCCACATGAATGCCTGAACCTCTTCAGGACCCTTATGTGACTTTCCTGTGGATCTTGGGATATTAGGATGGAGCATAATCATCACCCATCCTCTTCCCCAAAGAGTTGAATGGATGAATATCTGAAAACTGAACGTTGTAAAATAAGTACCTAGACTGATCTGCCCAGAGCATAATTTGGCCCATGAAGTGTGCTGTACGTGTAGAATTGCTGGCAAGACATAACAGAACTCAAAGGCAGGCAGGCTGCAGAGATTGCTAATCATATTTCACTGCACACAAATGACCTTTAATTTATTATTCCAGCACTGACATGCACTACTCAATATACTCAGTGCACCAAATACCTTTGGGAATTGTTCAGGATCAAAGATTGGCTGTGACAAAACTGAACTTTTCAACCCAAGTAACCAAGGGCAAAATACCAATTAAGCAATATTCCAGTTCCATCAGAGATATGAGAGTTCATATAAAGAACAGCCCCAAACAAATATTTAATGTAACTGCAGACATCCAATTTTTGACAAAAATGGCTTTCAGTGACGCAGCTAGATAATTAGACAAAACTACTTTAGCTTTTGAAAATGGCAATGCTCCTGTACTCAGCTACTTTAAAAAAAAAATACATCTCAGATAATTTCTAAAGTTGACAGACTCACTGATATCCCCATTCATCTGAACAAAACCAGACTGCCAGAGCTGATTTGTATACAGTACAACTGGTCTAATAAATGGAACAGCTGCCCTCCTGGGTGTCCAGTTTCTATTATTATGCAACCCAGTGAAATTTATTCTAGCATGGCTACTGAACAGAGCTTTCACCCCTGTGCAGCTGAACAAATATGTGCCAAAGCATGTATAACTGGGCAGTTTGCTGTCCAGATGCGCAACAGCTCTTGTGTGCCAATGGTGCTGGTGTGGCCAGCTGGCAGCAGCAGTGGCTTTTATTTTTGCTCCCTGCATCCTCCAGTCAGTGCCCAGGGCTGTTGCCCTGGTTGCCCCACCTTACTCACACTACTGTGCAGAAGATACCTACTTAGAAAGTCACTGTACCATCACAGTGACTGAGGCCATTGGCTATGCCTGTGAATATCCTATGTGAATGCTAGATGAACCCAAGGACTTAAATTTTTTCATACTAGAAATATACAGAGAATACTGTGTTCAGTTCATTGAGCGGGGAGGGGGAAAGTTTAGCTTAATAAATTAAGATAACTTATTAAAGTGTACAAACTCACTTACTAACAAAACCTTCTTTCAGTCTAGGCAGCCATGTGACCTCTTTCAGGCGAAGGTAGTCAGATGAACAAATTATAATGATTAACCTAAATCTGAAGAGTCTGTTTAAAAGCTGAGGCAATCATAATGGATTATATAATTTATTTTAACAAAATTTGAACAAATGGGATTGAAAAAACAATAAAATAAAAGAAGTCAGAGACCTGACCTAGGATTAGGATGAACTGAAATAACACAAAATCAAATTTATCCCTAGAGCAAAACCATTTCTGGCTAATTTCCAAAGGTGAACCCTATAAATTCCAATTAGTCATGGAACATGTCCCACTGTATGGATTACATAAATGTAGTCTTCAACAAGCCCAAGACAATATTCTCTACGATAAAATCCTGGATCGGCTCGGGATAGGCAGGACAAGAAATGGGTTTATAACTCTATTCTTTCTCTGAAGTTGATGACAACCTGATACTTTGAGCTAGCTAGATTTCTATTATGGTATAATTGCTAGTGGTTTGTCCAGGTGCTGTCAGGTGCAGCACTGAAAAACCACCAAAGACTACTTTTAACAGTGGAGCCCTTCTGCAAGAAGCACTGTTCAAAATGTGGCACTGGCCAAGTCTATGACAAACAAGAATGTGACAACTCACTTTCTTCCTTTATCTTTGCCAGTGGGAATTAAAACAGTCCCCTCCCAATGGAACTGTACTGCCTGCCTTAATTGTGAACCTACCTTGGGATGTCAGACATCTTCTGGCACAGGAGAAGTAACTTAGATCACCCTTTCTCAGCTTCCCTGAACCTTGTTTTACTCATTTACTCCTAAAAACCAGCATCAGACATAAATTATATCTCAAAACCATTCATATTGTAAGATGTATATGGGAAGCCTGACAATAAAGAGGAAAATGCTTAAAACATTTCTGAAATCATTCAAATAATAACGACTGTATGCCCTAAGATATCTTCCTTGCATATCAGGGAATATGTCACTTTGGATTTGCATTAAGTAAGGTTTCTTCTACCTGGCGATACTAATGGCAAAATGAAGAATCTCCATTGAATGAGAGTCTTAAGTACCCTAGTAAAAAACATCTAGATTATGATCATAAAAACAAATCAAGTTACTATAAAACTATCATCCAGATCTGAAAACAGGCTCACAGAAAGGGAATACATAAGGAATCCATTTCAATAATACATACAATGGTGGCAGTCTAAACCAGAAAACAACAACCTGATCCTCCCTAAAAATAATGACAAACTATTATCTGGCATGCTATAAAATACAATAGTAACTCTTCATGCACAGATCTTTGAATTCTTTTTCCTTTTTTCAAAAGGACCACATTTTGTCTCATTGCATCAGTGACAATTTAAGAGCATAACATAGTCCAATGACTACTAGTCAATTCAATATAAATCCCTGCTGAATAATATTGTGCAATATTGAACAATACTTTATACATGAATGTTACATATGAATGTAAAAAATATTATAGCTACAAGTGCCTATGAGGCAAGAAAGTGGTTGACTTCAGATCTACTGTAACTAAGAAGAATGTTCTTCTTGATTATCCAATATCTTTCATAACTATTCACAGAGTATGTTCTACCTCTCATAGGTGACTGGTGCCTCCTGAGTCGGGGGGGGCACGTGCTTCCCCAGGCGCCAGTCAGCGGCTGACCCGGAAGCGTGAGTGGGGCACCTGGAAGTGCCAGCAGTGCTCCCTGAAGTGCCAGTGGCGCTTCTCTTGACACCCCTACTCCCCAGCCAGTGCTTGCAGGGAGGGCACTGGCACTCCTACCTGCCCTCCCCCACCCCCCTGCCCGTTGCCTAAGCAGGGAGTGCTGGCTGCCAGGGGGTGTACCAGAGCTTTCAGGGGGTGCACCCCCTATATATCACCACTGTTACCTCTCCTGGTTCATTCCAAACAGATAATTCAGTAGAGAGATAAAGCTGTTTTACTATGGTCAGAATCAATCAGTAAGGGATGAGCCCTTAACATTAGCTTCTTGGTTTGCACAATGTAGAATTTTAGGTTTGGGTATATTCTGTTTTGGTAAAAGCTCTGTATGGGGACAGGATTAATTTTTGCTGAAAAGCTCTATATATCAAATGGTGCTCCACCTATGGCCCCCAAAGTGATTGGATCTGGCCCACAACAAGAGAGAGCAGAAACAAGAAGCTTGGCTTGATGCATCTCCTTCCTTATCCTGTGCCATACCACTGAACCCTTCTACAGCTCAATCAGCCCTTCCTCTCTCTTTTTCCCCTCCCCTTTCTCTGGCATTGACAGCCATCTGACTCTTTCTCCCCCTGTCCTCTCTCTGAGGGGAATTGTGGCCCATGATGCAGTCAGAGAGCAAGTGCCAGGCCCACTGCTTTATAAGGTTGAGTTCCATTGAACTATATGCTTTGGTGTCCACTAGCAACCTCATCACAAGAATACTCAATAAATAAAAAGACTCAGCAAGCTTGTCTACTCTTTCCTGTTATTTAACTTACTAATGTAGTCTGTGCCTTTAGCACTGCTGTAAAATATACCATCTAGAAACTCTAATTAGATAAAAATATAAGTAAATGGCATGTGCTGATGGTCTCCATTAGTTTATAATGGACCTGCAAAATGTCAGGTAGCATCTGAAATGTTAAAATTGATAGGAAAATGTAGTATAATCTATAGTAATAAAATAAACTAAGACAAATTTGAAGTAATGCCAACTTGAAAAGGGTATTTCAAATAATGCATAGAGAGTAGAGTTTTCAATGATCAGCTGTAGAATAAAAGTCAGTGAAACAAAATAAAATTAAAAGCAATCTGAAGAAAGCAGTGAGATTGAATTAATATCCAGCAATAAATATAGAAAAATCCCACATTCCCACATAGGAAGTGTTTTCTAATAGACTCCAAGTATTCCTCCTATACTGCATATTGTGAAGGATTTGGAAAAACTGGAAGAAATACACAGGAATACATTAGGGCTGTGCGAAATTTTGCTGGCTGTTTAATTTTGATGATGTTTTGACTCATTTCGAGCTCAAAACAGTGAAATCAAAATGAAACGAAGGGCTTCGAAATAGCCTCGAAACGAAATAAGGACAGTCGAAACATTTTGAAAGTTTTGAAATGTTTTGAATTTCGAAGCTGAAGCTGGGCTTGCCTACAAGGAAATGGAAAGTAAGCAGAGGGAGGGGGGAAGAAGGGGGAAGGACTGCTCTGATATTGACTATGACTGCTTGGCTGCCTGAGATGCTGCTGGTGCTGCATAGTAAGTTATTACCTGGTGCTATTTAAAGTGGTGGACTGGATTGAGGCTGTAGGGGAGGAGGTAACCTCATTGGGGCATACTACCATGTCGTGTAGAGGCCCCAGCGCCAGTGAAGTCGTGCCTTAACACACACAGAGTCACACACGTCACGAATGTTGCTTGTCAGCAGATTGAGGTGCAGTTCCCCAGAAACCCCTGCACCTATCTGCTTGAAAGCTTGCAAGCTTTGTGGCCTCAGCAGGGGCTACCATCCCTGCTGTTTTCACCTCCCTGTGCCTTCACACTTACAAGTGACATGAGTTTTGCTCTCAAGACTTTGAGGTGCAGTTTCCCAGAAATCCCTGTACCTATCTCCTTGAAGCTTGGCTTCATGCCCTCAGAAGAGGCCCCCCTTCCTGCCGTTTTCATCCAACTCTGCTAAAAAATGACAAAGTTATAGGCAGTTTTGTGCTTCCCCATTATAGCCTATGGACAAAACCTTGAAACAGCGTTGAAACAGCTTCGACGAAATGAAATGGAACAGTGGTTACCTGGTGCTTTACCCCCTTGCCACATCAGGGTGAGATCTTGGGAATGGTATTATCTGCATGTCCTTTTTTTTTCTTTCTTTCTTTCCTGCCACGTCTTGATGTTCCTCTGGGGGAGACAGGTACCCTGTAAGATCTCACTCTTTCATTCCTTCATGGGGCTCCAACCTCCCCTTTACCCCACCCTTACCACATCCAGAACCTGAACTGGCAGCAGCGTCTATGCATCAGCTGGGTTGGGTGATAACTTCTCACCCATGCTGCCTGTTGTTGGCACAGGCTGCCCACTGACCGTTGGCTTGTCTTCAGCCATTCTCTGACCTGTGTAAATGTCCCTGCAACTAACCTCATCACAGCTTTGTGTATGATAGTTCTTTAAACAATAACTTAACCTATGAACTCAAAGTTCAATTGTTCAGCCTTTGCCAGGATATGCTGATGGCCATCAGGTTCTTGCCACCATCAGAGTTGTGTGGCCCTTCAGTGCCTTGCTGTGTCCCCTTCTTTGTCACCCAGATATTCTCTGGGTAACTGTCCCATCAGCTGTCACTCCTGGCCTTGATTCTGTCGGGGGCATAAGCACCACCTGTTCCCTGTGGCCTTAGCCCTCCCGGGGAGTAATTTTCACCCTGGTTTCTTATTGTTGGGCTCAGCCCCATCTCTGGGCCATCTGGGGGTTCCCCACTGATACTTTTATCTCTTCCCAGATCCTGTCCCTACTCTTCCCTGCCCAGTACCTCTGGGCTCCAACGCTTCGTGCCTCATTGGGACTCTGGGCCCTCCTCCACTCTGTTCTTCACTGGGGTGCACAGCAGGTTCAGCTCTCTGGGTGAGCCACTTGTGGCTTCCCAGCTGCTCTTCACCATGGCACACAGCTGACTATGGCTTCCCAGCCCTGTCCCTCCTCTGTAGGCTCTTCTTGCTCCGGCAGCAATACTTGCCATCTGTTTCCCAGCTTGCATCAGCTCTTTGCTTCTCTACAGTCTTCCTATGGCCCCAGCACCCTGGTGAGTCACTTCCGGGTCCCTCTCCCCAGCTCTTTCCTTCCTTCTGCAGCATTTCCTCACCCCTGCCCAACCTTTCTTCCCCTGATGCACGCTGCATCCTCTCCCTGTAGCGATCCGCAGGCTCAAGCTGCTGTGGAATCATCACATCATTTTCCCTGCTGTGTGGGAGGAGAAGGATGAGGAAAAACCCCACTGGCATTCTCCTTCCCCTCCACACATGGAAACTGACAGCACTTCATGAACATGACACACCAATGATGGAAATCAAGCCAACAAACAGCCAAAGCATCACAGGACTCTGTCTTTACATCTTATGAAACTGTTCACCCATATACTAAGGAGGGATAGGTAACATATTCTCCAGCTTCCAAAAGGAAAAAAAAGGACTCCTAAGTCAGTTGTTTTGTCTTAGAAGGTCACAGGTAGGCCCCCGTTATCTTAAACGCAATAAGTTAATATAGCTGAGCCCCAGCATATAGTATTCCCATGACAAGTGAACTTTTTTTTCAAAGGCATTCTGCAAGGCTAAATGACAGTAAAAGGTGAGTGGCCAAGCAGGAAGGGGCGGGGGTCAGATGGGGAGGGGAAGTTTTGTGGCAACGTGAAACTGAAAGCCATTGTTGCAGTTCAAATGAAACTGTTTTGCATGAAATGCATCAAAATGTTTCGTTTTTGTGCTTTTTAGTAAAAGCAAAAGCTAAAGATTAAAATACCCTTTATAAGCAAAGATGCTATAGCAGTTAGAACCTTAGATGCTGGAGTCCAATGCTCCAGTTCCCTTCTCGGCCTGATCTGGGAATAGGGATTTGAACCACAGTGTCTTACCTCCCAGGAGAGTGCCTTAACAACTTGGCAACAGCAAACACAGAAGCATGTGTGATCTCTTCTGCTGAAGCTTCTCCACTTCATCTAAAATATTTAACTGTTATTTTGGGTAAGCACTAAAATGTGCTGCCCCACCTCCCAGGAGACTGCCCTAACCCAAAGGCTATCAAGTATACTTGATTTGATGTCTTTCCCGATGAAGTTGTTAATCTTTGTATAACATATATAAATATTCCCTGGAGCTGAGATTGGAAATTGGGTTTTTTACGTCTTAAGTGCTGGGCAGAAAAGCAGTGCTATACCATCTCCTTTTCTTCTATCTTTTTCTTGACTTGCTAATTTTCTGACTGGCACCCACATCCTTTTGTGAATCTTTCTTGAAAACAAATCAAAACATTTTGTTTAATAAATTTGCTGAAATTTGCCATTTTAATATTTCCAGCATTTTTTCTTCACTTCTTTATTTGCCTACAAACTATGTACTGTATTCAACTCAGATCTGTGAATCATCTTAGATCAACTGAATCTCATTTGCTTGAAAAACTAATGCTAAAAAGAGTCTCTCTGTACCTCACAAATTAATTAAACATTGCTAGTTTAGTTCATGAGTTGATTATAAGTATTTGGGATTGTGTTTTTTAAATGTTGCTTGTTAAGTCTGATTAATTATTATTAAATTTTGCTTGGGAAAGAAGAGTTTGGTATTAGAACTGCACCTTCAGGTTCCCAGAGAGAAGAAATCTGTGAGCAAGGCAAATTAGAAGCATGTTTACTGTTAGGCAGATCAAAACTAAAAGCTAATTTCTTCCACCTCCTTTGGGTCCAATGTGCTAATGAACATCACTCCAGGTACTGTGCCCAGTCATTTCTGGAGGTAAATGGTACATCTTTGCGTGCAAGAACATTTTTTAATTTGAAATTATTCATTATCAAGCAACTATATCTGCTTTTCTTCTAATTTCTTTACCTATTCCTTCCTTCTTACAAACTTTAAATGATTTATACCTATAGACCCATATAACTACTGGTTAAAGTTTCAGCCACAGACTTATTTTATTAGTTACAGTGCAGTCCTTGAGTGCAGGGCACTTCACAAGTGCAAGTATCTTAAATAGAATTCATTTGTTTCACAGCACAGTGTAAACTTCACAATGTTGTAGATGCACTGAGCACTGGCAGACACCATTTTGGATATTTATGTTTCCCAAGCTACTTCATAAAAAACAAACCTGAAAACTCATTACAATACACTGAACCCAGTTAATCATTTGTTGATCTCCATTAACTCCAGAAACAGATTTGGCAATTGTAACAATATTTAGATTTAAAACCACCGTTTATAAACATGCAGCAATCACCCAGTCAGTCTGCAAATGAAGATAAAATCTGAGCCTTTTCAAAGTGAAACAGTGATAATTCAGTTTATACCTTCCCCAGAGTAATCTAGAGAAGGCAAGATATCTATATATCTGTAGCATCTCTCATTCATTTATCATATCCATACATCTACAGCTATCTCTTAAAGCTTAACAAGCGGGAATTTTTCAAGCAGTAGCAGGAGCTGGACCAACATCATAGCATACAGTTGTCAAAATAATGGCTTAATCTCACCTCAACATCAGAGGCTTATTAATTAAGCCACCTCATCACCATATTTGGGAGTTAATTAGATTATTTCAGTCTTTATAACATTTGTTCAGGATTTTACATAACCTTTGTAATCCAGCTACTGCTCCCTCATTGGTAGGATCTTGCAAATTGTAGGCGTATTGGTCCGCAGAGTAATCATGCCATTATCATGTGGCTAGAGAGAGAAATTACACATAAACCAGTACAAGTGACTAGAAACTGGTTCCAATCCATAACACAACAGAAGTTTAGTGCACATAAACTGCTTTCAAAATGGCCTAAACTAGTTTAAGATAAACCAGCATGGATGTAGTATCAGACTTAACTGATTAAAGGTAGTTGAAGGCAGCTATTAAATCCCCTCTCAGTCTCCTCTTCTCTAGACTTAAGTAAACCCAGTTATCTCAGCCTGCCCTCATAAGCCATGTCCCTGAGTAGATCAACAGATCATTAATAAACATAATGAACAGCACTTGGCACAGAACAATCCCCACTGGGATTCTACTCAAAACCTCCTATCTGGAGAAGAGGAGACTAAGAGGGAATTTAACAGCATCCTTCAACTACCTGAAGGGGGGTTTGAAAGAAGATGGACTTCTTCTAGACTGTTCTCAGTGGTGGCAGCCATTGGCGGATGGAGAAAAAAGTATTTGCGGGGCTCAGCATGTGTGCACGTGCATGCCCCACCTCAGCAGGTAAATCTATGCAGGGAGGGGAAAGGGCCAGGTGGTGAGTGGGGGCAGATTGAGGCCCCAGTGGTGAGGGAGGGAGCGGGGCACAGGCAGGAGCAGGGGCTGGGGTGAGTGGGACCCCAGCCAGGCCAGATGGTGGAAGAAGTGGAGGCCTGGCAGGTACCAGCTCCCCAATCTATGTGCGGGGCGGAGGCAGCTGCTGCTGCATGCTGCACATTGAGCCTCACTGCCCTGACAGCTGCATGATGCCATGTGCATCCCACCGTGGGGTGAGCAGGGGGCGCAGTGCATCCCAGCAGTGGCAGGCACATGGTGTCTGCTGCTCCCAGGTCAGCTGCAGCAGGGAGCAAAGTGCAGCGTGCAGTGGCAGCCGCCTCCATCCCACACACAGATTGGGGGGGCACATGCCCCCCGGGTCTCCGCTTGTCCCACCACCTAGCCCGGCCAGGGCCCCGTTCACCCCAGCCCTTGATCCTGCCTGTACCCTGCTCCCTCACTCACCGCTGGGGCCTCAATCTGTTCCCCTGCCCACAGTGGTGAAGGAGAGAGTGGGGCTGGGCCTGGAGCATGGGGTGAGATGAAGCTGTAAGTGGCTTGTCCAGGGGGTGCCCAGCATGGGGAGGGGGTGAGCTCCCACTGCTGTACATACCCCAGGAGGTCATGGGGGGCGTGTGCCCTGGATCTGTGTGTGGAGTGAGGGCTGGCTGCCAGTAGTGGGATGTACATGGCATCACTCATGCTGCTCTCAAAGCAGCAGCAGTGAGGTGCAGAGACAGAGCAGAACCCAGCCCACAGCAGCAGCCCACCCTCAACCCACACACAGATTGGGCTGCCCCACTTGGCTCCCCCATGGTGTGCTCAGCAGCAGGACCCCTCCTCCCCACACCCCTGGATGTGCTGCCAGGCTCCAATTGTCCCACCATGACCAGACCCACCCAGGGCCCCATTCACCCCTGCCCCTGACCCACTCCCTTCTGCACTGTCAGGGCCTGAATCTGACCCCCCCAAGCCACTTCCCCTTCACAAAGAAAGTAAACTGAAACTTACCTGCAGTGCTGGGCAGCCATACATTGGGGCTGTGATCCTGGCTGCATACATATCTGATTGTGCATACCCCACCCCACCCTGCTGCAGCTGCCCTGCAGCCATACCTGCTGTCCTCCATTTTGGGGGGCTGAGCCCCTGTAGGCCCCTCTTTCGCTGCCTATGGTTACAGATAAAACAAGGAGCAATGGTCTTAAGTTGCAGCAAGGGAAGTTTATGTTAGACATTAGGAAGAATTTTCTTACTAGGAGAGTAGTAAACACTGGAACAGGTGACCTAGAGAGGTGGTGGAATCTCCATCCTTGGGGGTTTTTAAGACCCAGCTGCTAGGCAAAGCTTTGGCTGAGATGATCTAGTTGGGGATGGTCCTGCCTAGAGCAGAGGGTTGGACTAGATGACCTCCTGAGGTCCCTTCCAACCCTATTTTTCTATGATTCTATGAAGGTTAAATGAGTTTGTTGAACTTTTCTTCCAGATTCCCTCCAGATTCAAGTAAACTCACAGGCCCCTAGCTTCCCAGGATGCTTTGTACCACCTCTCCTGCAGCCCTCCCCACAGCTAGTAGGGTGGGTAGGCTAGCCTTGCCCCAATCTATCTGCTCCAGCAGAGTAGGGAGGCATGCTCTAACACCCCCCAGCTTCTGGTCTGGGCAACTGCAAACATGTGGCTGCATTTCCAAAATCAAAAGTAAATGTCTGTTCACTTGCTTTTTGGTTCAATCTGTGCAACTTAGACTAACCTGAGAAGATTGAATTGATTCAGCTTTGGGCTTTTTGACTGTCTGTACTTAGCCTATATGTTTCCAAATACTTTGGGACAGTTGGTCATTTTCTCACTAGCATAGAGAGTATTGAACTAGGTAGGTAAAATACGTCTAAGAGGCTCCATTAGTGGATAGGACTGCTCATGGGATTCAAAATTCTCCTCAAACAACTGAATTTAAAGCAAATGAATCACATATTTTCATATTGGAAAACTAAGAGTATTATTTCCTTGAAAAATTAACTATACTCCATAAAACTGTAGCATAATAATTTAGTTGTTTCATAGTTTCATAGTAGCTAGGATCAGGAGGGACCTGAACAGATCATCTAGCCTGATCCCCGCCACAGGCAGGAATGAATGCTGGGTTGTAGCAACATAAAAATCTACTGTCTGCAACTAGCCTATTATGTACTGAATGTACCAGGGTCATGTCACTCTTTTTTGCAGGAAAGCACAAGGAAGTCTTCTCTGCCCGCCCAATAAAAAAAGCAATGGGTAAGTGGTAGCTATCATGGGACTTGAGTTACAGAGCTTTAACTCTGAATAGACAGCTTGAAACTGCAATAAAGTGCATATCTATTAGCTTTCAAGGATAATAGAATTATGTTTTTTTGAATTCCACCTTGGTAAAAGCTCCAAATTAGCAAACTCCTATTAGTATCAAATGACCCTCTGAGTATCTCCACAATGTCAGGTTTCTCACATTAGGCTTGTTTCTTATTTATGTTATATTCACTTTACTGAATATCAATAGATGTAATAGGGAGGCAACTGTTTGTTTAGCTAGCTGAGTGCATAGGAACTAAGTTCTATTTTTATTGCTGCCCCCTGCTTGCTTTATGACCTTCAGTAAGTCTTTTTGCTTCATTTTCCTCTGCTGTCAACACAGGAATGGAAATCCTTAATTTTGTAAGGTGTTTTGAGATCTACAAATGAAAGGTGCTATTCAGTAGAAAACACCATCATCATCTTAATGAAATCCACATGTATTGTGCACTCACCTTTACAATCTTTTCGTATTTCAGATAGTTAATAACTAATAAACACAAGCAAGTTCAAGCTTTACCTACCTGCATTAGTCTTATAGAAGGATGACCTTGGAGATGCCTTGTTATTTTCAAATAAACACAGAACAAATCAATGTCACAGGGCTTGCATCCTATAATTCAGTTCCAGTAATTTACTGTTATACAGGCCACATCAGTGGGAATATACATGGCCTTCAAAGTGTGACAAATCTGGTACCGTTCACCTTCCTGGAACAACTGGTGATTTGCCCAATGATAATAGCAGTATATTCACTGTTATAAATCTGCAGATGTGCATTTGATTTGAATGTCATGAATAACTGGAATATTTACGAATTTAGATCCCAATACTGAAAATATTCATACAGGTACTTAACTTTTAAAAATATGAGCAATCCCACTCAAGTCAGGGCAGCTGAAGCCAATGAGACTTACTCATGTCTTTGAAGACTAGCAGATGCTAGTCTTTGCAGGATTGGGACCTTAATCTATAAGAACAAACACATCTCCTTGTGGACTCCTCTGAAATGGAAAAGGTATTTTGAATGTATTTTATTGGCCTATAAGGGAATGTAACAAAGATCAGTGATCCTGGGGGTGCCGTGATGCATGACTGCTGACCATGTGGCTCCTGTTTCCCTGGCTCTAGGTTACCTTCCCTTTTCTCCTGCCATGTCTTCATGTTCTCCTCTAATTCTGTAAAGGGAAGTTGCCAAAGAGACCTAGAGTGAGCACTACTCTGTCTTTTTGATAGTGGATCCCTCTCAGACCCTGCTATTCCCCAAACTAGTTTTCACACAAGGCAGGCCCTCTTGACCCATACATACTCCCAAGAGCACCTGTTGCCTTATGGGCTATTCACAGCTTCCGACCTTCCTTACAGTCATGCCTATGCCTCGCAGATGATACCAATTAATTATTTCAGTGAGTGCTTGGCCCCACTCCAATATTTGGCCTCCTCAGGCCTCTATCCTCTTGTTCAGTCTTTGCCCCTCTTGGGCTGTGGGCTCGATGGTCCTTTCTGCCCCTCTTGGTCTATGGGTTAATTCGTCTTCTATGGTTCTTGCCCTTCTTGCGCTTTGCGCTGATTAGCACTCTGCGGTTCCCACCCCTCTTGGGCCATAGACCTCTGGCCCTAGTCTCCACTCCTGTTTGGGCATGGGCCACCTAGCTCTGTCTCCATCCTCCTCAGGCCCTGGCCCTGTCTTGCCCTCAGGCCCTGGCCCTGTCTTGCCCTGGCCCTGTCTTGCTACATTAAGCTTCTGCTTCTCTCTCTCTCTCAACTGCAATCAAGCCCCTGCCCTCCGGAAGGGCTCAAGACAGTCACGTGTCCCTCGGGCACCATTGGGAATTCCAACCTCCTCTGATAGTCCCTGACCCAAATCGCCAGTCATAAATTATGACTCATAACTGACCCAAAAGAATAAGCCCTCTTGGCCATAACACAAATTTCTCACTGTATCTTATCCAAACAGCAGCTCCTTGGTTGATTCATGTAACTTCCTTCTAGCCTGAGTCACACATCCCTCTAAATCAGCAGCATTCTACCTACCTGGCCCAGGCTAGCCCAAGTGTCTGTCAGGAGCTTCATTGCATTTCTCCTGCTCTGGAACTCCTTCCTCTGAAGTCTTCAGGGTCAAACTGACCACCCTGGCTCAGCCACTAGGTTTATAGGCTGCCCTCACCCCTCCCCTTTCTGATGGCTTTCCCAGCGACCTGCAGACATTTCTCATCTGAGCCTGATAGCTGGTCTCCCTGGCAGATTACACAAGTGGTTCTAGCAGTGCCCTTGTCTATAGCATGGCTCTGCCCTTTTACACTGTGGCAGAACAAGTAGCTCTGCAATAGGTACTCATGGCCTTTAAATTCTGACTCCCTATTTGCTTGCAGCCAGCTTAAACTGGCTGCAGGTATTCATCTTCCCTTAATGTGCAGCTCTCTGCCAAAGTCAGGAGTGGGCAAAATGGTGGATCAGGCCCACAGAAGACTCCATTTCCCAGCATCCCCTGCCTGTGTCACTATGGCTGGTTTCCATGGAGACCCCAGTAAGAGCAGTGCTGTGATAGCGTGGGGCCAAGGTTTCCATGAGGACTGGCCCCAGCTGCACTGACAGGGTGCATGGCTGGGTGAGGAGCTGTTCCAGGGCTGGAGCTGGGATATTGCAATGGTGTCAACGTGGTCTGGAGCAGGGGCAAAGCCATGATCGGCTGCCTGCACACCCCTGCCCAAGGTGTGCAGGCAGTGTATCACAGCTCTACCCCAGCTCTGAACCATGCTGTCACCACCACAATATCCCAGCCCTGGAGCAGCTTCCTGCCCAGCTCCACACCCTGCCAGGGCTGCTGGAGCAGCCTCCATGGAAACCCTGCCCCCACACTGATCTCCATGGAAACTAGCTCCAGCGATGCAAGCAGGGGCCACTGGGAAATGGATCCGCTGCAGGCCCAATCAAGCCCATGGGCTAGACTTTGCCTGCCCCTGGCCTAAGTGGCAGTGTTTCCTTGCTGCTTCCCCTATTGCAGCCAGCCCCTATTCAGCGGCCTGGGCTCTGTCTGTTGCATTTCTCTCCTTAAAGTAACAGGAGCCCTAAGGTCCCTCAGCTTGATAAAGTCATTTACCTGTAATGAAGAGATACCCTAAAGCATTTAACTCTGTGTTCAATAATCAAGGGTTGGGATTCCCTTGACCTAGTAACTTAATATTGCTTCTCTTCATGTAAAAGCGGATAACAATGATAGTGCACAGTAATCTGTTTTGTTAACTGTTCCCATGCACTACTGGAAGCTGCCCATGGTTGTGGTTGTGTCCTGTGACAATTTAAGTTAAATAAAAAACAGGACCAACGCAAGAAATTGACCAAAGCTATAGCATCTATGCAAAATCTGTATCTACTCCTAAAACAGCCAGGAAATGGAATTCTACCTTATTTAATCTATTAAATCGGTGAGATAAAAGCATTACATTTAGATGACTGGAACAGTTAACATTGTAGCATGATATGGTGTTAAAATCAAGGAATGATTTTAAAAGAAACAAATGGATTTTCTATTATTGCCTATTCATTTAAACAACTAAGACATCTGTTTGATATCCATTAATAGCTGATATGAAAAGTTTCAGATATTGATGGTCACACCTGGATTAATATTTAGAGAAAAAATTATAATATTTTTAATATAGTAATAAGTGAGAAAATCCTTTACTTAATATCCCCATATATTCTTCTCAGATGCAGTCAAAACCCTTCTTGAATGTTGAGTGGTCTCTCATTGGTACTTAACTACCAATATGGACAATTAAGCAAACCTGGATAGTTTTGAGAAATGGTTTGTAGCACATTAAAACATTGTTCCTAACTGTTGAGGACAGAAATCAAGGTCAAAGTTATTTTCTAACATTATAACTCTAGAAATCTAATAGAAAGCATGTTACTAGTGTGAAACTAAATAACAACTAATACTTTGTCTGTCTGGTAACTTAATCTGCTGACCATGGCAAAGTTTGTAAAGAAAAAACTGTTCTACAGTTTATTAAGGGCAAATATGAGTTTCCTTCAGCAGCAGGCATAATGTACACATCGTCTTTTTTCAAGAATTTTATTTTTAATATTTTGTACATGCTATTTCTTTTTTAGCTCTTTTCACTTTTAAAGGACTTTTCAAGCATTTCTTGATTAACAAACAGTAGCCAGTGTTTCTTTCACCTTAAGTTTTATTCATAATAACCCAGAATACTGATGGAGTGCATGTTAGCAGACTTCGACCTTTACATCTTGATGGTGGGAAAAACACTGGTTGCAGACTGAAGCATATTATGCCAACCATGCTTAAGTCAGTTGCTGTGATAGAGGGCAAAAAGTAGTGTGACTGGGTTGGCAAGGAGGGACCAGCCCTAGGCATAGATTTAGAGGGGATGTTAGAATGGTGGCCCTCAAGGAGGGCCATGCCTCAATGACAGCTGCAGCTGGTGGGGTGTCTGCACCGCAACAGCAGCCCTAAGACCCTGCCAAATTGGCTGCTGCAGCCAGGGTGCAGTGACCCCATATCATGGTAGTAGCAGTGGGGTTTGTGAGTTTCTGGGGTGAGGTAAGGCTCCTCTCTTCCCCTTCCACTTTGCCCAGGGTGCCAAAAGAGCCAGTTAAACCTCTGGGGACAGAAGCTCAACCCTCCTTCCCACTGGAGTGGAGAACTGGGTTCAATACTTGTGTATTTCTCCAAGCTCTCTATCCAGAATCCCAACACCAAAACAACAGAGTGTCTAGTTACTTTTGCAACCATCTTTTTTTGGCATGGAACTAAACTTAATCTTCAGTTTTTCCAGGATGAACACCTTCCCCTCCCTTAAAGAAAGGCTTATTTAGCTTGCAAGATTCAGATTGATTCTCTCTATCCTTTTCTTACCTTCCAAGATGCTTACCGCATGCTGTTTTTATTGACCATTCTTTACTGTTTCCTCTTTACACTGACTGGTCTCTGTAGAAGCCGTAGTCAGGCCTTTCTTCTATATGGACGTTTGTAACTTTGCTTTTGTCTCTTCATGGTCAGGAATTGCCTGACTCAGTCTCTGGCCTCTCCCTGCGTATGTAACAGAGCTGATACTGTGAGTTCAGAAACTGCAGCTGCATCAACATCATGCTAAACTGACCACAGTGGCCCTTTAAAAACTTTTAGAACTACTTACAAATCAAGAATGTTTTTGTTAAGAAAAGAAAGAAAGACAATCACCTTTTCAGTCATGTATATATTTCTGTTGCAATCTTCTTGCTGAGCAGAGAGACCTTGGTGACATGATTTTGTACTGCTTCATAAGTTTAACCTAGAAAATAAGCCCTTGGAGTATTTCAAAGTCACTATAAAGCAGTAACAACTGGAGATTACTAAATTCAGTAGTAATTTGGCACTGATTAAGCAATATCTATTGGACACCAAAAATTAATTGATGTTATTTTTACTGCATTCTATGAGACACAGGAGAAAAATATTAGACAATGGAAGTGCATATAAAGTACACAGAGTCAAGGTGGTAGATTTTCAATTGCAGGTGTCAGAATTTATTGCTAATGTAGTTTATTAAGAGATTTGGCTGAATTTAAATCAATTAGTGTATCTTCTGTGCTTTGGCTAAATAGTAGGAGATTAGGTATAGGCACTTAGAAGTTCTGGGACAGGTTATATCATGGTAGTAGCAGTGGGGTTTGTGAGTTTCTGGGGTGAGGTAAGGCTCCTCTCTTCCCCTTCCACTTTGCCCAGGGTGCCAAAAGAGCCAGTTAAACCTCTGGGGACAGAAGCTCAACCCTCCTTCCCACTGGAGTGGAGAACTGGGTTCAATACTTGTGTATTTCTCCAAGCTCTCTATCCAGAATCCCAACACCAAAACAACAGAGTGTCTAGTTACTTTTGCAACCATCTTTTTTTGGCATGGAACTAAACTTAATCTTCAGTTTTTCCAGGATGAACACCTTCCCCTCCCTTAAAGAAAGGCTTATTTAGCTTGCAAGATTCAGATTGATTCTCTCTATCCTTTTCTTACCTTCCAAGATGCTTACCGCATGCTGTTTTTATTGACCATTCTTTACTGTTTCCTCTTTACACTGACTGGTCTCTGTAGAAGCCGTAGTCAGGCCTTTCTTCTATATGGACGTTTGTAACTTTGCTTTTGTCTCTTCATGGTCAGGAATTGCCTGACTCAGTCTCTGGCCTCTCCCTGCGTATGTAACAGAGCTGATACTGTGAGTTCAGAAACTGCAGCTGCATCAACATCATGCTAAACTGACCACAGTGGCCCTTTAAAAACTTTTAGAACTACTTACAAATCAAGAATGTTTTTGTTAAGAAAAGAAAGAAAGACAATCACCTTTTCAGTCATGTATATATTTCTGTTGCAATCTTCTTGCTGAGCAGAGAGACCTTGGTGACATGATTTTGTACTGCTTCATAAGTTTAACCTAGAAAATAAGCCCTTGGAGTATTTCAAAGTCACTATAAAGCAGTAACAACTGGAGATTACTAAATTCAGTAGTAATTTGGCACTGATTAAGCAATATCTATTGGACACCAAAAATTAATTGATGTTATTTTTACTGCATTCTATGAGACACAGGAGAAAAATATTAGACAATGGAAGTGCATATAAAGTACACAGAGTCAAGGTGGTAGATTTTCAATTGCAGGTGTCAGAATTTATTGCTAATGTAGTTTATTAAGAGATTTGGCTGAATTTAAATCAATTAGTGTATCTTCTGTGCTTTGGCTAAATAGTAGGAGATTAGGTATAGGCACTTAGAAGTTCTGGGACAGGTTCTTTTCTAACTTATGTTCCGGAACCAATACATCTGTTTGTCCAGAGAGTAGACTTTAGTAGTATACTGTGGCTTCTAGGATGATGTCTTATCACATTTCACCATTCTCAGTATAATATTGTAAAGAAAGAAACTTCCAATACAACATAATTCATACAGGCCAGGTGCAGACATTATACATAAACCAGTCTAAATGACTGGAAATCAATCTAAACCCATAACTATAGAGAAATTTGGTGCACATTGACCAGTCTAAAAATGGCAGAACCCAGTCTAAAATAGACCTGGTTTAATGTGCATGCAAATGTAATCAATTTAGGTTAGACTGGTGAACTGAACTTTTGTACAAGATCCCCTATCGATTCAAGTTAGATCTCTATCTTCTGGCATCCCAGGCTCTTTTGCCACCCCCACACTCCCCACCCACAGGGAGGTGCTTTAGTATTCAGCCCACACTCAGCCTCTCTGGCTGAGCAGGTCCCACCCCTGAGCTCTCCTAGAGCCGGCCCAGCATAGACCCTCTATCCAGCCCTACCTCCTGCCTCTGGCCATATCTCAACCACAGGCAGGCAATGGGGTGGGGGAAGGGAGGTGTCTGAACAAGCCCTGGAACCTGGGCAGTCATGCCCCTAAGCCATATCCCCACACTCCATCATAAAGCACCCCACAATATACACATACATCTGACACTGGGCCCAGGAGAAGCCATGTACTCGGACGCAGACCCACAGAGCCTGACCCTGGCTCCTGCACACCCAGTGAGGGAATCCCATCCCCCACGGGGCCCAACCCTGTTCCTGCACACCCAGCCAGGGACCCCTTGTCCCCATGCTTGGGCGCAGCCCCATGGAGCCTAAATCTGGCTCCCACAGACCCAGGGACCTCCTTCCCCAGTGCTTGGGCACAGCCCCACATAGCCTGACTCTGGCTCCTGCCCACCACATTTTATAGGCCAGAGACAGGGGCCCTGCCACCTAGACCCCAGCATGACTGCCCCCACTCCCAGCATCCGGATCAAAAGCCAGTGTAGCAGGCTTGCCTCTGGTGGGTTGGGTTGGCAGGGCCACTTAGATTAATTCCACCTCTGGCTTTTTGAACATATGTACTTAGCCTCAGTGAAAGGCAAGAGGAGAGAAATGTGTGATGGGAATGTGACAACCTGGGACAGAAGAGATAACTGGGGCAGTATCTCACATCAGGCCAGGAGAAAGGTGTGAAGATGGCACTTCTGGCATCCACTGCTTACCAATGGTCAGATCTGGACTACAGCAGTGGTAATTCCCTGACTCAGTTCTAATCCTGTGAACCATGATAAAAACAATTAGAAAGAGAATATATTGGAATCAGAATCAAAGTAATATACATCACTATGAGTGCCAAGGTGCTAACCAGGTATGGAATCCCATTGTGTGAGACACTGTATAAACAAACTCTGTCCTTACTGTTTACAGTCTAAATAATTACCAGTGATTATGTGTCCTGATTAATTATTGATCCTAATTATCAATATTTTTATAAAATAGTAATGAGTGACAATAACAATGATTACTTAATACTAGCATTAAGTAATTTATTGACTTGGTATGCCTGTATTCATTACCAAAAGTCTTTATTTGGTGAAAAATATGTATTTCAGGAAGTCAGGGTGGAAGAAGACCTTTTTGGCAATATATCAAAAATAATTGCCAAGTTCTAGTCTGCACTTGCTAGAAAAAATGCAGTATGATTATTGTACCTTTCAGTTTTTATTCAGCAGTAAATACCTGGAAGCTGTGCTTAAAAATGGGTTGTCTGTCACCATCATTTGCATTTTCTGTTTCTGTGTTCACTAAGCTAGAAGAGACCCATTATATGCAAGTTCACCAACTCATTTTACACTGTCTAAAAAAGGAGACAAAATCAGGGCATATAATTATTGCTGATCCCATCAACTCATTTATGTTTGTAAAAGAAAATGTTTTTCACTTGTTCTGGCTCCTTTGTTACTCTAGCTGAAAGCAGGAACAACAGAGACAACACTTCACCTCTAGAGCCATCAGCACCAGAAAGTACATTTGTTCTTTGAAGTGTATAATGTAGAAAGGTCAGGTATTCCTTGCATGGTGAGTTTAATCAGTGTCACATAAAGGAAGTCAACCAGTGCTGAAGCTGCCATCAGACTTATTCTCTCTAATTAAGTGGTGTTCAAGGACTCTAAGTACCACTGATTTGTCCTTTTTTTTGGCTTGTTTTCATTTTGTGGGTAAAAATTCATTCTTAGTAAATTGAAGAACTGAAAACATGGATGTGAGTCAGGTGTGCAGCCTCATCATATGCCACTGAAATCAATAGGAACCTTGTCTTGAACTTCCATGGACAGAGCAGGGTCAAGTCCAATGTGCACATGGCTGTGTCAATGACCTTCAATTCTCACTCTCAATACTTCTACAAAGCCATCCCCAGGCTTGTACTGAATCAGAGGTACAAGTACAGACACAGCTATGTCAATACTGAATAGAGACTGCTGTGCCGGTGTTACGTGTCCATTAATGACACAGTACTTTTAGGAGAATAAATTATAAATCTTTCAGTGTTTCATAGTGAGGGGAGTTTGGTGGAGTACGTGACTTCACTTGTTGTGAAAACACAGATAATAGAGGCCTTTAAACTGTACCCCAGGGTTTCTTGTGCACAAAAGTATTTGTTTGTGAACAAATACTATTGATTCTTAGCCAGTACATGGTTTCTTTTATATTCACTTGAGCCAGAATCTATAGACACTATTACATGTGCTCCAACACTTTCTGATTAGGTTTTCTTACATGTCAACTGGTCCATGAAAAATGGTGATCCAAACAAAATCCTTCTCCAGTCTTTTACTCCCCAGCCCTTCTTTCACTATGTTTGTTTCCATGAACCTTTTGTTCTCTGTCTAGCTGTAGTTGTAGTCCTTGTCCTCTAGTTGGCTGGGAATGTAATTTACCTTGTTTCTTTAATGTCAATATCACTTGAGACCACTTGAAGCAGTATAGTTGGACAGAGGTAGGAGGGAGGATGGAAAAGAAGGGATAGGATACTGCATGATTGTGAGTTAGATGGGATGGACCTGAAAAAGGAAAATAGATGGGGAATGGACATACATTGTATACTTCTATGATGGGAGTTCTAATAAAGTAAGCAAATTAGGGAGACCGAGAATGGGCATGTATGTGTTTACATCAAATTATTTTCTTCTGGTACATGAAGTTTTATTTCATTTAATAACCTACTAGAGATGAAGAGCTGTCCTTATGCACCTAGGAGTCTTTTTACTTACATCTTCCACATTTTTTCCCTTCTAAACCAATCAAATTACAGGTTCAGGACCTCAGATCATACAGTTTGTATAGCTGCTCGAATCTAAGTTGCAAATGATTCCTATCATTTAAGTCCCAGTTTCATCCCCCGCACTGGAACCCCTGTAGGCCCCAGGGGAGGCACACCCAGGCCTACGGTCAGAGAGGACCTAGTCAGGGAACTTCTGGAGGGACTGGACATATTTAAATCAGCAGGTCCTGATGATCTCCACCCCAGAGTGCTGAGAGAATTAGCAGAGGTCATTGTGGGACCCCAACATGGCTTTATGAGCACTCATGGTGCTCTGGTGATGTACCAGAGGACTGGAAAAGGGCCAACGTGGTTCCCTTTTTCAAAAAAGGGAGGAAGGAAGACCCAGGAAACTATAGACCTGTTAATCTTACCTCGATCCTGGGTAAGCTTTTTGAGAGAATTATTCTGGCGCATGTCCGCGAGGGGCCAGCAGGAGAGATTATGCTTAGGGGCAACCAACATGGGTTCATTTGAGGCAGGTCCTGTCAGACCAACCTGGTGGCCTTCTATGACCAGGTCACAAAATCCTTGGACGCAGGTGTCGTAGTGGACATAGTCTTTCTGGACTTTAGGAAGGCCTTCGACACAGTATCTCATCCCATTCTCATTAAAAAACTAAGAGACTGTGGCGTCGATATTTACACAGTCAGATGGGTCACTAATTGGCTGGAGGGCCGCACCCAGAGAGTGGTGGTGGACGGGTCATTTTTGACCTGGAGGGATGTGGGCAGTGGGGTCCCCCAGGGCTCGGTCCTCAGGCCCGCACTGTTCAACATCTTCACCAGCGACTTGGATGAGGGGGTAAAATGCACCCTGTTCAAATTTGCAGATGACACTAAGATGTGGGGAGAAGTGGGCACGCTAGAAGGGAGGAATAGGCTGCAATCAGACCTAGACAGGTTACAGGGGTGGGCAGATGAGATCAGGATGGGTTTCAACACTGACAAGGGTACTGCACCTGGGAAGCAAGAACCAGCAGCATACCTACAGGCTGTGGAACTCCCTTCTCGTTATTGCAGAAGCAGAAAAGGATCTTGGAGTCATTATTGATGCCAAAATGAACATGGGCTGACGGTGTGGGGATGCGGTCAGGAAGGCCAACTGTACCTTGTCATGCATCCACAGATGGATCTCAAGCAGGTCCAAGGAGGTGATCCTCCCCCTCTATGCGGAATTGGTCAGGCCACAGTTGGAGTACTGCATCCAGTTCTGGGTGCTGCACTTCAGGAGGGATGTGGACAACATGGAGAGGGTCCAGAGGAGGGCCACTCGCATGATCAGGGGGCAGCAGGGCAGGCCCTACGAGGAGAGGCTATGGGACCTGAACCTGTTCAGCCTCCACAAGAGAAGGCTAAGGGGGGATCTAGGGGCCATTTACAAACTAGTTGGGGGGACCAGCAGGCAATGGGAGAGTCCCTGTTCTCCCAAGCATTACCAGGAGTGATAAGAAATAATGATCACAGGCTGGCAGAGGGTAGATTCAGGCTAGACACCAGGAGGCGATACTTCACTGTCAGGGCGGCTAGGATCTGGAACCAATTTCCAAGAGAAGTGGTGCTGGCTCCTACCCTGGGGGTCTTTAAAAGGAGGCTGGATGAACACCTTGCCGGGGTCATTTGACCCCAATACTCTTCCCTGCCATGGCAGGTGTCAGACTTGATGATCTGCTCAGGTCCCTTCTGACCCTACCTACTATGAAACTATAACTATGAAACTATAAGCAGTATTGAGTAGTTTAAATAGTTGAAGAAAACTGGGAAAAGAAAAAACCCATACCAAAACAAAAACACTCCTCTTCTTCACATGACTAAACTCTACAGTTTAGCTGTTGGGATTACCATAAAAAGGTGCTAGTGAGCATGTCTATGTGTGCATTAATGCACTTTTCCTAATGAGCATTAAATTTAGTACCTCCAATGTGAGGTATTAAACTAATGTGCAGTAGTACAAGCACATGCTTTTTAGGTGACAATGCACTAGAGACTATTTTACTGTGCATTAGTGTAACAGCACTTTTTATGCACTGCTTTAATACACAGTAAAATATGCTACTGTGCCTTAAAGCACACATGTAGATGCAACCAGTGTTTGCATGTAGAGAATCAACAAGACATAAGGCCCTGTGTTTAGGAGTCTGCCATGAGTAGTCGGCCTAAAATATAAACTCCATGGTGATGAGGTACTGTAATCTGAATGAAGGTGAAGTCATCTGGGAAAAGAAACTATTAGAAGTTGGTGAACCATTTATATGCAGATGATATCCTACTTCTGTTGAAAAATCCAGGTAATTCATTATCTCATGTGCTAGCTCTGAGTCATTTGGCCACTTATCAGGCCTCAAGATCAATTGAGATAAATCCTCTTATATGAATGTGTCAAAGAGACCAGATCCATCTAAATGTTTCCATTCTCAGCTAAGGAACTGTAAGGTAATAGACTATTTAGGCATACAGGTATGCTCTAATCTTCACAATAAGTTGAAAATCTTAACTAATATTAAAAAAGATATGGAAAGACGGAAAACACCTTTCATATCATTAATAGGAAGAATAGAGATAATCAGAATGGATGTGTGTTCCAGAATTAACAATATACTCAGTTTGTTGTTCTTGAAAGTACCTGCATCTGTTTTTAAGTGTATAAATAAAATGATATTCACCTTCACATGGCTATCTAAAAAGACCAAGAATGGCTCCCAAAGCCCTCAAAAGGGCATGGTGCCATGGTGGAGTAGGTGTTCCAGACTTCTATTTATATTATCTGGCTTTTCATATGAGGGTGCTTAAATATTGGGTGTACGAAACTATTTCAGGGGCAAGCCTATATGGTTGAGCATGGAAAAAGGTTAGCTTCCAAGTTTGGATCATTATACTCATTTCCATTTCTTAAGAGTTTACACAGACCTCTGAAATTAAACATTGTATTTAACTCTTCATGGAGTGCATTGAAGAAAATTAAAGCGTTAACATCTTCTGATTTAACAAGATCTCCCTTTATTCCTTTATAGGGGCACCCTCAAGTGAAGTTTAAAGATAATAATGGAATCTCACATATCTGGGAGAAAGGGATATAGCTACAATAAAATTCAGCATTAAGGATGGTAGTCTTGTACCTTTTGCTTGTATATGCAATAAGTTTCAGTTATATAATAAGCAGGAGATATTCTACAAAATAGGTTGTGTTTGGCTGAATAAGATACAAGGAAATATATGGAATAATTTATCAGATATAAATTTGGAAAGATGTGTGTTGTATTCTAAAGATAAATCTCACTTTGTTGGTAATATATATAAGTAGTTTAATGAATTATATCTAGCAGATGTTATCATTATAGGTAAATAGGAAAAGGATTAGCAGATACTGTTAATGGTTGAGAAATGGGATAGCATCTGGAAATCACTTTGTAAAACATATAATTCATTACTTAAAGATTTTTTCAGAACAAGATATTAAATAGGTTTTACTGGACCCCCAGAAGGTTTATTTAAACCAGGACTAGCCCTGTATGACTATTGCTGGAAATGTGGAAACCAGGTTGGGTCTGTTAGTCATATTTTATTCCTTTGTCCTAAAATTACTAGTTTTTAGCTTATCATATGTGTAGCGCTTTCTAAGATACTTAAAATTAACATGGTACCATCACCAGATTTGTGCATATTGGGGATTATGGATTCATTACCATTGTCTGAGCCCATGAAAAATGGCTAGGTATATTTTTCGTGGTTAAACCGGTAATTTTAAGGAAATCGAAAACTCCCAATGTACCTTCATTCTCGAAGTGGTTAAAAGAACTTACGCATGTTGTGTTAATGAAAAAGATTACACATGCAAATAGACATAACTGGGCTCAATATGAAGAAATATGGTGCAATATGAGTCTTCTGTTACATTTATAAATTAATTTGTTTGTGGTTTGGTATCTGTGGCGGGGCACTGTTGGTGCCTGCCACTTTAAGGGCTGAGTTACACATCCAGCAGGTGCTGGATGGCGGCAGCCATTTTGAGAACCTAGTAGATAAAGGCTGCAGTCTGCTGCTGCCAGCAGAGACAGAAACTACACCTAGCTAAGCTGCATCAGGAACAACTAGCAGGTAAGAGCAAGAGCTTATGAGGATGGCAAGGAAACTCTTGCTCCTGGGCATGACCTAAAACTGCACCCTGTCTGGCATGGGTGGCCTGGCGGGGCTCCTAGTGGTGTGGGAGCCCCCAGGAAATGCCAGACCAGTTACCACCCCAGTGAAAGGCAGGTCGAGGTACCTTAATAACCCCAGCTCCCACAATCAGGTGGGTAACCCCAAAGTAGGGCCGAGAAGGCGGATCCATGAGAAAGAGTGGGCTAGATGCTCAAGAAACCTGACTTGAGACACTCTCGATTGGTCAATGCTGGGGCCAGGATCAGAAGGGTCAAAAGGGCCAGGGGTCCACTGCGAGGGATGCCCAGAGCTGAGGGCCTGGGGTTCCAACTGGCCTTGGAGGTGAGGCCAGGGCCTGTGTGGCCAAAAGTCCCAGGGGAGGCCAAGCCCGAGAGGGGGAAGAGTACAGGGGGCTAGGTAGCCCAGAATGAGGGCAGAGTTGGCTGCCTGATAGGAAGGATCCAGTTGGGGTCCAGACAGGAGGATTACCAGGCCCAGTGTGGGGCCAGAGATGCTAACAACAGTGATGCCATCTGTGAGGCATGGGCTGCAGTGTAGGGGAGGTCAGAGCCGCAGATAGTGCCTCCTGGCATCAGGGTGTGTAATGGGCAGTTGCCTGCATTTTATCACCCATTTTGAGAACAGCAAAGTTGTGGCAGGTGAGACTGGGTGGACTGCCCAATAGAGACAGGTGGGTGGGCCAGGACAAGACCCAGCCTCAAGAGTTTCCCCCTGTCACAGTATCCTTTAAATGCTTATGTGTATTTGTTAGTTGATTGTATAGAATGTCAAGCTCTCCCCTTCCCCTAGTGTTTACTACATTTATAGTATGTATGTTTAATTATCTATTTTGTAATACTTTGGCTTTGCTTTCTTATTGTATTTTACTTATTAGCTTATATTTTATTGTCTGTGTTGGCTTTATTTTATTGTTATACTGGGACAATTAATAAATATTATAATAACAAAAAAATAAACAGCCATACTTCAGGAGCAAAAAATGTTGGTGATCCTCAGAGAATAATGTTTAGAAGCACATATATGGATGATCAAATAAGAATATGCATAAGCATTGATGCGCAGAAGTATAAAGGATATAAGAAGAATGCTTTAGTGTCACTAATCTGAGAGAAATGGAAGATTCTTGCTGATTTGTCTTGAATTTTTTTTGAAGGGCATGCATAAATAGCCCAGTATTCTAAGTCCCATACCATATCCTCTCTTTTTTCCTGTTCTTTAAGGTATTGTTGTATAATTCCTTTAAGTTTGTAACACATTTAATTGAAGTGCCCTTGCTCTGTTCCCACGTAATACTATAGCCGATGGGGTGAGTCTGCCCAACATCTCAGAGATAGCAATTAATCTAATTGATCCATAAAAGGCTACAGCAGTAAAATCAGCAAAACCTACTTTCTTAGGGTTTTTGTGCCTCGTTCAGAAAGAGAAGGCAAGACAGCTTCTCATAGTCAAAGTTAAGCTCACATATTAGAGACTGAATGCTAACAATTTAAAAGACAGGGCCAATGAGAACAGAATTGAAAAACTCAGTGCGGGGGGTTGTGCTTGAAATTCTACCATCAAATTTAAATGAGGAAAAAGAGAATATGATGAATATAAATATTTGATTTACGATCAATAAACAACAGCTGCAATGGCAGAGATGAAACATAAAAAATAAATAAGTGCCCCACCTTCTTGACATCACTTCCAATTTCCCTAGGGATAAAAACTAGAAAAAAAATCCAGCTGCACTAGCCAGGCACACATCCAATGAATAGGCTTTTATCTACATTTCTAGTGCTTTGTCACATCCTGATGGGGCTACATAAAGGCAGTCTCACTTCCAATAGCAGCTGCTGCTCACCCCTTTTTTAAATAATGAAAATGTGATTCACAATGCAATTATAGCAATTATTTATATTAGATATCTTAGGGTATGTACATACATGTCAATGATGAGTTTTACAGAATAATTTAAAAACATGAAGGCAAACTTTGAGAGGGTAGAATTATGTATTAAGATATCTACATCATCTGCTCCCCTTCACATTTTTGCCATAAATTGAATGGGAATGAGTCAGAAGGACATACATTCAGTTAACTCAAATTTTTCATTTGAAAGTTAGACTAACTTGAAACTTGTCAAGTGACGTTCTTTTAGCAGAAATGCTTTTTTAGCATAGATACTTTTGCAAAAAATACTTTGCAAACATTTTCATCAGGTATCATGTAATATTTTTTTAAATTATTTAAAAAATGCTTGGCACTTCCAAAACTACCAAAATTAAACCATGTGACTAAATTAAAACAAAAATATAAACAAGTTTAAAGTGTCTTATTTTGAAAAATGGAAAACATCAAACAATTTTTTAATAAAATATTTCACATGAAGATTTCCAAGAAAATCCTAAAATAAAATGAAGATTATTCTGGTTTTTAATTTTTAATTTTTTTTCAACTTGGTCTATTTGGAATTACCTTAGCTTCTCAAGTCTGTAATAAAACAGAAATGCACCTAAGATCTAATAATGACTCAGTGAAAAGCTTCCTATGAATTTCGATAGCTACTAGCTTAGATCTCATCTACTGCAAGATTATGAAGACATTTTAGCTATTTTTGTACTTCAGCATATCTGCTGGAAATGCCCCTTTGCCCTAAGGAAATATTCATATTCTGCAATGGGCAGTTTAAAGTATTGCTTAATTTCAATTGTTCCTTAGCTGATTAGAAGTCCCTCAATCCTTCCAGTATAGTTAGCAGGGATAGGGGTTGAGGCTAACTGAATCAAAGATGCGTAAGCTATTGTGAGCAAGAACTCACTTCATCACATGCTATGAAAGACATGCATAAAGCATGCTGTCAAATAGAAGGGGATTTAAATACAAAAGACAGAGACCTTCCTCCCTCCCTCTCCTGTCTTCTGTAATCAAATCTCTCTCTGTGTTTGATAGTCAGTAGGACTGTGCAAGTAGGCAGGTATTCGATCCGACTTCAGATCTGGCTGCTTCAGATGTCAGTGATCCAATCTGGAACTCCGAATCGGTTTCCCGCTTCGATTCAGCTGAAGCGGCTCCAAAACTTTGGAGCCACCTCGGAGATCTGGCCATAGGATATAATGGGGGATCGATGAAATATCTATAACTTTATTTTTTATCTGATTTGAGTAACACTCACAAGGATGATAGCTTCTGCTGAGAGCATAAAGCCTGACAAGTTTCAAGAAGATAGGTGCAGGGGTTTCGGAGAAACTGTACCCCATATTCTTGAAAGCAAAACTCATGTTACATGTATGTGTTACACCACAGGGGGCTGAAAACTGCAGGGGTGGTGGCCCCTGGTGAGGCCACAAGGTCTGCCAAGTTTCAAGAAGATAGGCTTAGGGTTTCGGGGGAACTGCACCTCAAGCTGCTGACAGGCAAAACTCATGACGTAGATGATACTATGTGTGTTAAGGTGCAGTGGGCTGAAAACTGCAGGGGTGGTGGCCCCTGGTGAGGCCACAAGGTCTGCCAAGTTTCAAGAAGATAGGCTTAGGGTTTCGGGGGAACTGCACCTCAAGCTGCTGACAGGCAAAACTCATGATGTGGGTGGGCGCTTGGGTGACTGCGTCTGTCTTGGGGCACAGAGGGGTGAAATCCACTGCAGGCCTGGGTGCTGCACCCTGCCAGACCATGAAGCCTGCCGGCTGTGTGTGTGTCTTGCTGGGGAAGTCTGGCTTCTGGGGCCCTGCACCTCTGGCTGCTAACAGGTAAAACTCGTGATGTGGGTGGGTGACACTGTGTGTGTGTTAAGGTGCACCCTTCCTGGTGCTGGGGCCTCTGCACAACACGGCAGTGTGCCCCAGTGAGGCCTCCTCCTCCCCTACAGCCTCATTTCCAGCCTATCACTTTACGCGACAACAGGTAAAATAACTTAGCTAGCTCAACACCAGTAGCATCAGCAGCAGCATCAAAGGTACCCACACGGAACTGTCACAGAGCCTTTCTTTTTATAAAGGAATTGACATCAAGAAGTAAAGATGTTGTGTTGTGTTGGACATACGGTGTTACTCATGGTGTGTGATGGCTTATCTTGTGTTTTTATGTCTATATGTTTATTATGAAAAAAGGAGTACTTAAAAAATATATAACTTTGGAAGCTTTAGGGTTGAAAACTCCTTTGTCAGGCTGAGGAAGTACCTGCAGTTGACAGTGGAGGTAAAAGTACAGAAGTGCCTGGGGTATCAGATGTCTGGCACGTTACAGTGTGCCAGAACTCCACTGTGTATACTGAGTCCATGAGTTTCTGTACCTACTACCTAGGAGGCTAATGAAGGGCAGTTTATAGGCCCAGCTCTGAAAAGTGGTTTGCATTGTCATTTGTTTCTTCTCAGGATCAGGCCTGAGAGACTGGAGGCAGTGTGTTTTTTTGGTGATGAATGTGCCCCCACAGGTAGTTGGGTTTTGTTGTTTTTGATAGATTTTAATGTGTAAAATGAAACAGGTATCTGCCCTCAAAGACACTTACCCCAGCACCAAAGTAAATTCAGTGCTCTTACTGCTTAGTTCACTCTTATCAAAATTGTGGTTTTCTTCTGCTGAGCATGGAGCCTCAACTGATCTTTCACTTCCATCCAGGACCAACTGCAGGTACTTCCTCAGCCTGACAAAGGGGTTTTCAATGCAAAAGCTGGCATCCCAGGCAGCTAAGCTGAGCTCACCGGGAGCCTCACAACTGCACTGTAACCAGCAGGAGTCAGGTCTGTCAAAGATGTGACAGGTCTGGGCGTTCCCCCACCAAGACTTTGTGCATGCGTGCGTTAGCTGGAGGTTATGGCAGTTGGAGGTTATGGCACCTCCTACCCAGATTATGGCACCCCCTTTCACCAGGGGATTGTTGGTCCTGGCACTTACAGGGCTGCTGTGCCACCAGCAGTCCCACCAGGCCTCCCTACCCTGTCAGGGTACAGTTATAGTGGTCATGTCCAGGACCTGGGGCCTCCTCCTTTCCCATAGCCCCAATCCCATACCTCCAACTTCATCCTGGCAGGGGAATGAGCTCAACAGGGACATGTTCATAGACATTAGGGCAGGAAGGGACCTCGGAAGATCATCAAGTCCAGCCCCTGCCTGAGGGGCAGAAAGTTAGCTGGGGTCATAGGATCCCAGCAAGATAAGCATCCAGTTTGCTCTTGAAGGTGTTCAATGTAGGCGCTTGAACCACCTCCGGTGGCAGGCTGTTCCAGACCTTGGGGGCTCGGACAGTAAAGAAATTCTTCCTTATGTCCAGCCTGAAACGGTCTTGCAGGAGTTTATGACCATTCGACCTAGTCGTCATCCCTTGGGGCGCTCTGGTGAACAAACGTTCCCCCAGATGACAAACTTATAGGTGGCCATCAGATCACCCCCGAGCCTGTGCTTTTCCAGGCCAAAGAGCTCTCAGCCTGTCATTGTAAGGTCTGTTTTCCTGACCTCTGATCATGCGCGTGGCTCTTCTCTGGACTCTCTCAAGCTTCTCCACATCCTTTTTGAATTGTGGAGCCCAAAGCTGAACGCAGTACTCCAGCTGCAGCCTCACCAAGGCTGAGTACAATGGGAGAAAGATGTCCCAGGATTTGCTTGAGAAGCATCTATGGATGCAAGCCAGTGTTTTGCTCGCTTTACTAGCTGCAGCATCACATTGAAGGCTCATGTTCATTTTGCGGTCAATCATGACCCCCAAGCCCCTTTCATCCATAGCGGTAGCCAGCGTCATGTTCTTCCCCTGCTGGCTGGTGATGCAGTTAGTGCCTCCTCCAGCTGAGAACGGAGCACTACTCGACTTTTAAAAAACTCAAAAAAGGAAATTAATGCAGATGGAGTGAGGAGGATGGCACTCAGTCCGTCTGCGGGTGGAGCTTGGGGAACCCCAGCAGTGGGAGTTTCACCTTTAGGAACACGAGCTGCTCCACCAACGTAGGATCCAAGCAGGTGCGGTAGGGTGTCACAACATCCCCAGCAGTGCTGAACACCCTCTCACTTGGGACACTGGTTGGTGGACAGGACAGGTTTTGCCATGCAACCGTGGCCAGATTCTGCCATATCTGGCTGTGGCTTGCCCAGTAGGCCAAGGGGCCGCAGTCCAGTGGATCCATATCCTCAGTGAGATAGGTAGCCATCAAAGCCTTGGCACTTCCTGCCTGAGGCTGGGGTCTGGTGTGTTTGGACCCCAGCATTGAAGCCATGGCCATGGCCCACATTAGCAGTGGGTGGCACAGAGGAGACTGAAGTGGATCCCCCTCTTCCACATCCCCTTACCTCTGCAGTTCAGCCTCCCTGACTTTGTTGACCAGCACCTGCACCCAGTGATGGAGAGTTTTGGTGCTGCCAGCACATGCTCCCCTTCAATCTCAGGTCACACATGCCCACCATCATATGGACCGTACTGGACTGCAAGGGATCCAGCCGTCTCCTGATGTCCTCCTTCAGCTGCCTCACCAGTGCCTGCACATCTGGTGACAGTGGCCTGCCCCATCCAGGAACATTGACCCTCTGGAACTTCTCCATTTGGTTCTCCAGTTCCCTCACTAGGAGGATCACCTGGCTGAGGAGAGCATTGCCAGTGCTAAGGGTCTCAGTGGCCTTGATGAAGGGCTTGAGGACCACCAAGATCTGGGAGATGGTACCCCACTCAGCTCTATTCAGGGGGCCACTGATCCCAATCTCCCCAAGCAAGGCCATCTCATGGGTGGCTTTCTGTTGCTTCCCCAGCCTTTCCAGCGTCAGGTATGTGGAGTTCCACCGAGTCTCCACATCCTGCATGATTCTATGCTGTGGGATACTCAGCTCTGCCTGTTTCTCCCGCAGCATCTTGCCCCCCTTGATGATGCGGTGGAAGTAACCCACCACCTTCCTGCATTTTAAAATCAGCTGGCTTGTAGCAGTAGTGGTGGTAGCGCCGTCACCAGCAGCCCTGTCCCCCTCCAAGGCATCCCTCACTATGAGGTGCAGCCTGTGTGCCGCACAGCGGATGCCAACAAGGTTGGCATCACGGACAGCCTTCATCATACTGGCCCCATTGTCGGTGAGCATGAACCCACGGGTCAGCTCGGCCTGCCCAACAAGCCACCCCTGCACCATGCGGTTCATGGCCCCCATGATCTCCCTTGCCGTGTGGGACTCATCTAGCACCTCAGCTTGCAGTAGAGCCCACCGACAGCCTGACTGATTGCACCAGTACCTTGTGAGGGAGAGGTAGGTCTGAATACCACCCTGGCTGCTCCAGATGTTGGAAGTGAAGTGCAAGGCTACGTGTGGCCCTGCCTTGCACAGCTCCTCCTTCAAGTACTCTCTGCATGCCTTATACAGGGAGGGCACCACCATCCTGCTAAAGGTGGTGTGTGCAGGCACTTTGTATGATGGGGCCAGAAGTGCCACAAACTACCCGAACCCTGGCCACTCAACTAGGGAGAAGGGCTGGATATCCAGAGCAAGCATCTCCCCAATGCTTGGGGTGATCCCACTCGCTTTGGAAACATGCCCCCTTTCTGTCCACCTTTCCCCCACTGGTCCAGGGTGGCCTGCCTCTGCTTTGGGGAGAAGGGAGCTTTGGAGCGAGAGGGGGACTTCCCTTTTGGCACACTTGCGCTGGTGCCAGGCTGAGTAGGAAGAAAGGCAAGGGGGTGCTGCCTCTTCAGATGCATCAGCATCGTCTTGGTGGAAGTGTCTCACATCCTTGCTATGGCTCGTGCTTTTGTCAGTTCTGGCAGATGGCAAGCCTGGGATCATCTGCCAGCTCAAAATGCTCCCACATTACACTACTTCCCTGCTTCTGGGTTGAGGGTGAGGATCCTACCTTATCCCACTCCTCAGCAGGCTGAGGCTCAACAGCTGCCTCAGCTGAGCCACTTGCCTCCACAACCTCTGAGGTGCTGCTTTCCAGAAGAGACCTGGGTCTAGGGGAAATTTGAGGGGTGTGGAGCACAAACTCTGATTCCCCTTCAGTCCCCAGAATTGCTTGAGCCAGCATGCTCAGCATCACTGGTTCCAGCTCCAGCTCCTCCTCTGGCAGTGGGAGGCTCATGCTGAGAGATGACATTGGGGTGGAGGAGACAATGATTCCACTGCTGGTGCCTACTTCTGGACTGAAGGGAGATGGTGCAGGTGCAGGGATGTCATGTGCAGACACTGCTCCCACCTCCTTGCTTCCACTGGCAGCACGGATGTCATGGCTGCTTGGGAAGAGAAAGCATCTGTGTTTGGGGGTGGGGGGCTTGCAGCTCTAGCTCTCTCCCTACCCCCTCTCCCTCCCCTGCCAGAAGACCTGGCAATTGCCTTTCCAGCATGCTTCATATTAATCTTTCCTATGCTGCAAAAGGTCTGTGTGTGTGTGTGTCACTCCTTTTGTGTTGTGTATTTTATTCCCTTTGTTGTGTGCGTGCGTTCCCTCTTCTTTGATTGTTTGCTTCAGTGTTAAGAGCTATGTAAAAATTGTGTGCTGTCTGTCTCTCTTCTTCTCCTATGAATATCTGATTTTTCTTTTTTATATTGTGTGTGCGCACGCGTGCGCGTCCATGTGCATGCAATCTGTGTGCCTCCCTGCACAGTGATGGATCACACTGGCAGGGAAAACACAGCTTTCTTTTTTCAAAGTTTGCAACAGAAAAAAGAGCAAATATAAATTGAAATAAATGAATTGAATACTACCAAGAGATGCTAAGCTAAGCTAAATTCTACCCAATCCTTTCTAACAACAAAAAGGAGCAGACAAGTTCAACTACTGAGTAAAGCAACTAGGCTGTTTTCTAGGGTACCTTTCTCACGCAGTTCCTGAGAGGGAACAAGCTTTCAAAAGGCACAGCACACCTCCAAACAGAGGCTTTTATGCTATTTTTAGGTCCCTACCCCCAGACACTTTCATTGGAAAGGCAGCCAGAGAGAAATCCTTCTCACTGGCTACCTACACATGTCAGTCCCCTCCCCCACTCCGCTCCCCCTCCCAGCCCTCGTTCTCCCTCCCTCCCCTGTTCTCCCTTCCTCTTCTAACTTTCACTTTCAGCCTCCAAAGCTTGTCCAAAGCATCTGAAGCTTTTCCGAAGCACTTCAGAAGCTCCAAACTGCTTCGGACAGCCTGAATGAGCCAGCGCTACACTCCAGGCATGCTGCTTCAGATGCCGAAGCATTCGAAGTGGCCCTGGATCCAAAGCACAATCTGAAGCCTCGCACAGCCCTAATAGCTTGCTCTGTCCATGTCTTTCATAGCATCTCATTAAATGAGCTCTTGGTCACAAAAATTTCTGCATTATTCTTCAGGTACTGCACACTTGGTTCATTCCTACTCACATTCACTTAATCATACCTGAACTTTTTGCACTAAATGGACGTGTCTACATGTGAATTTATTTTGGCTTAAAGTTACTGTGCAGTAAGTGGGAATAGGCTGGCATCTACATGTACAGGTGTTAAAGCACATTAATGCTGTGTATGGACTGATTAAAGTTAGTCTTAAGTCAGTCCACACACAGTGTTACTGCGCAGTAAGGTACCTATATGCGAGTTGTTCCACAGTAACTAATCTGGTGTAAATTTGCTACCTGCGTGATGCAGGTATCAAATTTACACCTAAATCAACATAAGTTGTCATATTTCAATTACCACTCAGTAAATGCGCATGTGTAGATGCACCCACTGTGTATGTCATACAAAGAGAGTGCCATTTTTAAAACAACAGTATGAATACAGGCAGGCCTCAGACTTACGATGCAATTGGTTCCTGAAAACTACATCTTAAGTCGAAACATTGCAACTCAGAACCAATTTTTCTATAGGAAAAAAGTTATAAATGGGGGATTGGTTCCTTTACCATTCTCGACACAGCTGCCTCCAGCTGATAAGTCTGTTGTGGCAGGGGGGCTGATCAATGCCCCTGCATCGAGGGAGGGGCTTGGGCTAGGACAGGGGCTGGGGCAAGGCAGCATGAGGAGGGAGTGTGGAGCATGGGGAGGGGGTGGGCAGCTCCCGCTACTGTGGGCTGCTGGTCTGGGAGCTGCTCGTCCAGTGTCTCATCCAGTGGCTCTCGCTGCTGCTCCTGCCGCCAGTGCAGAAGGGCATTTGGGGGATGTATGCCCACAAATCTGTGTGGGGCAGGTGGGGCCAGGGTTGTTCCGGGCTGCAGTCCAGGCGGGCAGCAGAAGGCGCTGGGAGTGGGGGCTATGCCTTTCTGCTGCTCACCCAGGTTGGGTTGCCTATGGACAAGTGAAACGATGTGCAGCAGGCAGAGCTTCTCTGGCCTCCCTGCACCTCCTTGGCTGGGCAAGCATCATCAGTGGCAGGGTATGGGAGGAAGTGTGCCCCTGTATTGGGGTGGGGCAGGTTGTGGAGCGGGGGCTACAGGTGGGCTGCAGCCACCCTAAAATTCCCCACAGCCCCTGCCACCCACCCGAAGTGCAGCCCGGCCCATGCCCCACCCATTGCCCTGTCACTGCTTGGCCAGCCGTGGCGGGGCTGGGAGATACAGGGAGGGCGAGGTGGCTCTGGCCACTGCACACCACTTGTCTAGAGGCAGTGCAGCAACTCCACCCTGCCCTGGCTGGGCGAGCAGCAGGAGGGCAGAGCCCCCACTCCCAGTGCCTTCTACCACTGGCCCAGAGTGCGGCCTGACATAGCCCTGGCCCCACCTCCCCTCCATCCCCCCACCCGCTAGGCAGCCCCTGCCCCAGCCCCAGCCCCAACCCCAATCCCTCCCTCCCTGCAGGGGCTTTGGTCTGTTCCTCCCTGCCCCACCACAACAGACTTGCCAGCTGGAGGCAGCTGTGTCCAGCATCATAAAGTCGAAACCCCGTTGGAGCCATGAAACACAGTTAGAATTTACAAAGGTCGTAAGTGAAGCTTGTTGTAACTCAAACAGTCGTAAGTCAAGGACTGCCTGTAATTCCATTTTTTCCCTGATTCCTCAGCTTTCACAACAAAAACAATTTGCACTGATGAAAGTTCATCATCACATGACTGAAGGAAGTAATTTAGCTGCCATTAATCCCTGAGCTAGTAGTTTGACGGGCCAGTGATGTTAACCCAGCTTTATATATATGTCAAACTACCTGTAGACTGAAAACTGTAGGCTCTAAATGCTACGGCTGTGCAAAATTTTGACGGGTGTTTCATTTCGACGCTGTTTTGACTTGTTTTGAGCTTGAAACAGCAAAATAAAAAAAAATGAAAGGCTTCGAAACAGCCTCAAAACAAAACGAGGGCACTCAAAATGTTTCAAAAGTTTTGAAACATTTTGAATTTCAAAGGTGGGCTTGCTTGCAGCTAGACAGAAACTAAGGAGAGGGAGGGGGAAGAGGGCAGGAGGGTTGCTCTGATATTGACTTGTGTAACTGGCCAGTGACTGTGATCCTTCCCTGAGGTCCCTTCCAATTCCAGTGCTCTGGGGGAGGGATGGAAAAACATCATAAAAAGCATTGTTTGAACTGTGCTTTCTCTGTGCCTTGGGGTCTGTTTACTGAGCTGTGTCTTCTAGCAGCACCAGACTATTTGCTAGCCTGTCATTAGCAAGTGGGATCCAGTACATTTTGCTTTTCTAATATCCTTTATTATTATATTAATTTCTTTCAATTTATTCCTCTCCAAAAATCCTCTTTTTGTTTTTGTTAGTCTATTTTGATTCTTTCCCCCCAGAAAATAAATCTGTGCTTTCTCTCACAGTGTGCATTCCATTCACTCTGCAGGGAAGCACAGAATATATTCAATATTATAACACACAATTTATTCAGAAGCAGAGATATACATTTATATATTTTACTTATTACATAAATATATATATACATTACATAAATGCATATGTATATATTTATGTAATATATGTAGATAATTGTATTACATTACAGAAGAACACACAGATTTTCCAGCACACCAAACACACTATGAAACACACTATGAAGCATGCTGGAAAGGAAACTTGCACACCTTCAGGGAGGGGCAGAAGAGGGGGTAGAGGGAGAGGTGTAAGTTCCCCCCCACAAACTGAGAAGCAGTCTCTTTCCTACAACTGGCAGGTATGAGGCTTCCAGTTCTACAGGCAGCAAAGAGAGCGGACCACTTTCACTGCCTCAGTCTGCATCCCCTCCAAGAGCACCAGCCATAATGCCCCCCCTCACCACCATGACAACAAGAGCACCAGCACAATAGTCTCCTCCACCCCCATTTCACTTCCTAAGCTGAGCTTTCCAGTGCCAGAGGAAGAGCTGGAGCTGGATCTGAGTGTCCTAGCAAGGGAAATTCTGGGGAAGGAGGGGGAATCATCTGAGTTTGTGCTCAGTGGTGATGTGTAAGGAGTGCATGTGCACACTCTGAGAGCACCGGTGCACCCCCTGACTGGCCAATTGCTGCAGCCTCTCCCAGAAGCGGCCACAGCCACTCTCAGAAGCAGCCGCAGTGATCTTCCACAGCAATCAGCCATCGTGGGATCAGCTGCGGGGGTCCCCTGGTCGGCAGGATCGGCCATGGGGGACTGCACCCCTGGTTGGCAGGACTGGTATCAGGAGGGCACATGCCCCCCCAACTAAGCAGAACCAGTCACCCATGCTGTACACCCCTCAAGTTTTCCCTAGAGCCAGGTCTCCTTCCCCAGAAGGCACTTCGGAGGAGGTTGAGGTAGAGGTTGTGGAGGCAAGTGTCTCAGCTGAGTCCACTCCTTCTGTTGCTGTGCCTCTGCTGCTGAGGAGGGGAAAAATGCAGCATTTGTACATGCACCCACACCCAGAAGTGAGGGGGTAGTGTGGTCTGGGATTATTTTGAACTGGCAGATAATCCCACATATGCTATCTGCCTGCACTACCAAGCCAAACCCAGCCAGGGCAAGGGAACAAAACATGAGCACCACGGGGATGCTGATGCATCTCTGCAGGCACCATCCCCTTGCCCTTGCTCCTCCTCAGCCTGGCACCAGTGGGAGCATGCCCAAAAAGAAGTCCCCCACTCGCTCCAAAGCCCCCATCCCCCCCAAGCAGAGGCAGGCCACCCTGGAATAGTGGGGGAAAGGCGGACAGAAAGGGGGGCATGTTGCAAAGGCAAGAAAGATCACTCAGAGCATTGGGGAGCACTTTCCAGCACATCTGATGATGTGGATGGCCAGCCTGTCTCCTTATTTGAGTGGCCAGGGTTCAAGTGGCTCATGGCTCTTGTGGCCCCATCCTACAAGTGCCTGCATGCACCACTTTCAGCAAGCCGGTGGTGCCCTCCCTGTATGAGGCATGTAGGGAGTACTTTAGGGAGGAGCTGTGCAAGACAGGTCCACAGGTGGCCTTACCCTTCATCTCAGACATCTGGAGCAGCCAGGGTGGAGATCATGCCTACCTCTCCCTCACAGGTCACTGGTGCAACCAGTCAGGCCATTGGTGGGCTCTCCTTCAAGTTAAGGTGATGGATGAGCCCCACACAGCAACAGAGATCATGGGGGTCATAAACCACTTGGTGCAGGGGTGGTTTGTTGAGCAGGGTGAGCTCACCTGTAGGTTTATGGTCGCCAATGATGGGGCTAATATGGTCAAGGCTGTCCATGATGCCAACTTTGTTGACATCCACTGTGTGGCACACAAGTTCCACCTCGTTGCCAGGGATGCCTTGGAGGGAGACAGGGCTGCCAGTGACGGCGCCAGCACCACCAGCAAGCTCATTTCCAAATGCAGGAAGGTGACAGGCTACTTCCACTGGAGTATCAAGGGGAGCAAGGTGCTGCAGGACAAACAAACAGAGCTGAACCACCCACAGCACAACATTATGTAGGATGTGGAGACTCGGTGGAATTTCACATACCTGATGATCGAGAGGCTGGTGGAGCAACAGTAGGCCATCCATGAGATGGCCTTGCTTGGGGAGATTGGGATCAGAAGCCCTGAGTGGGATACCATCTCCCAGATCTTGGTGGTCCTCAAGCCCTTCCTTGAGGCCACCAAGAGCCTCAGCACTGGCGATGCCCTCCTTAGCTAGGTGATCCCTAGAGTGAGGGAACTGGAGAACCAAATGGAGAAGTTCCAAGGGATCAATGTTCCTGGCTGGGGCAAGCCACTGTTACCAGACGTGCAGGCACTGGTGAGGTGGCTGAAGGAGGGCATCAGGAAATGGCTTGATCCCTTGCGGTCTAGTACGGTGCATATGCTGGCCACCATGTGTGACCCAAGGGTATGCAGCAGCAAAGCCATGGATCAGTGGACGGAGGTGCTGGTGAAGAGAGTCAGGAAGGCAGAAGGGCGGCAGAGGGGAGACATGGAAGGGGGAGATCCACTGTCCCGTGCCAGCACACCATCCACCGGCCAGTCTCCTCCTCCACCACAGGTGCTGCCAACGTGAGACAAGGGCATGGCTTCCATGGTGCGGCCCAGAGGCACCAGAACCCACCATCAGGCAGGTAGCACTCAGGTTGTAGTGTGTCAGAATTCCAATGTCTATACTGAGTCCATGAATTTCTGTAGCTAGGAGGTTGATGAAGAGTAATTCATAGGTTCATCTGTGAAAAATGGTTTGTAAATTCACTTTGAGGATCAGGCCTGAGAGATTGGAGACAGGTAGTTGAGTGTTCTTGTCTTTGATAGATTTTTGATGCACGCTCATTCTGGTGTACAGTTGTTGCTTGTGTCTCCTATGTATTTTCTATCAGGATATACATGATGCAGATATGTATTGTGAAGATATCTCCATACTGGAGATATTGTTGGCAGGTTTTGCATGTCTTGTCATGGCATGGCCAGGATCTATTCAGTGTCTTTTGGGCTGTAGGAAGTTGACGTCTGGTGATGAGATTAGCAAGGTTCAGTTCTTGTTTGAATTTACAAACCACTTTCCATGGGCAAGCCTATGAACTGCACTTCATCAACCTCCTAGGTACAGAAACTCATGGACTCAATATAGACATTGGAATTATGACACACTAGAACCTGCCAGACATCTGACTCGCCAGGCACCTCTCCACTTTTACGTGCTACATCCCCCTTTCTCCACCCATCGCAGCCTGTCGTCCCTCTGCTGATGCCTCCATTTCCATTTTCACGGACTGGCTTTCCTGCCTGTATTACAAGCCAGCCTTTGGCTTCTTTACTATTTCTTCCATCCAAGAACAGCACGTACACCAACTGCAGGTGCTTCCGCAGCCTGACGAAGGGTTTTTCAACCCAAAAGCTTGCTAAGATACATTTTCTCCAACTATTCAATTGGTCTACTAAAAGATATCAGATTGACCCAAAGAACCTTGTCTGCCAGTGCCGTGTCCTTAGACCAACACGGCTAAAACTGACACCGCTAGCACCTCTCCCCAGTCAGCTGACCGGAAGGAGGCAGGGCCAGATTTGTCAGCAGGGCAGAGGCAGGCTGCTACTGCGGGCTGGGCTCTCTGCCCCACTGCCTCTGTCTAGCGTTTGGTAGTCTAGGGTGGCTGGATGGTCCACGAGCGGTGGCGTGGGGGACAGGGGTTAGGGGGCTAAAAATAACCTGGTGTCAGGGGGTGGGGGCTAGGAAAAGAGCAGCCCCAGGGCAGGGGCCAGTGGCTGGGCTTTCTAAACCCCAGGGCTGTTCTGGGAACTGTATAAAAGTTCAGTTAGATCAGGCAGCCATTTTTAACCCAATCTATCCTCCCCCTAACGTCCCCAAACATCTGTTCCTAGCCTGTCTGCCTGGCAGAGTCCCACTTTCTGGTTAACATGTGGTAACACCTATTCCCAGCTCACTGCCCACACAACCCCACCAAAAGGTAAGTTACCCAAACCTGACCATAAAGCCCAAACCAAGCAGACTCCTGAAGCTACAAGGCTGCACCCTGCTCCCCTGCTGTGTTCAGGAGGAGAGAAGCAACAAGAGTCAGGAGAAGGCAGAACACAATTTATAATTGAACATATACAAATACAGGAGCTTGCTTTTAAATGGAGCGGGGCCTTAGCCACCCAAAACAAAGCAATGAGGTGATATAGGGAAGGGTATGCCCATGGTTTTCCTCTTCTTGCAATATGCTGCCCCAAGGGCTTTTAGAAATAGCCTCTGCAACCTGAGTGGCCACATCTTGGACCTCCTGTGAGGTGTCCTGTCCCAGAGTTTGCAGAGCTGGAAGGAGAGGGAGATATTAGTGAATAGACACTTCCACTTCCGGGGAACACTGGTCACACATGCTGGCAGCGCCAGAGCAAGGCCATCCCTGGGGAACCGGGCTCTGGCATGATGCGCGGGTGGGCAGCGCACAATGGATGCAGTGTTACTCGCATCATCTCATCACCAGCATCTCGAACAGCCCCAGACTCGTGGTCTCTCTGGGTCCCAAGCTACAGAAACTTTCCCACACAGACATGGCTGTGGCTGCTCCACTGGGAGCTTCCTGCATTCCCAGCTGAGGGGAGATGCCAATTCTGCTGGGCACTGAGCAGCTTTGCTGCCCATGGAGGAAGGCTGAAATTCTCAACAGCTTCCACTGACAGGATTATCCTGCCTTTGTCACCAGAAACCTTCCCAAAAGCTGCCATTGCCAAGGGGACATGACTGGGCACTCAGACCTGGTGTGGAACAGGCCTGGTTCATGTTGGTCTGCACCTAATGAAGGGACTTGACAGACAGGCTGCCCAGAGGAGGATTGGCAGTGGCACCGGCTACAACTTTCCCCAACCTGAGGGACCCTTGGAAGCCAAGTGAGGCCGGGGCTTGGGCAGCTGTGGCTGGGGGGGGGGCTGGGCAGGGCAGTCAGGGGACGCTTCAGCTCCTCCATGCTGCACCCTGCTGCTCCAGGGGAATGGGAGCTGCCTGCTCGGGGCAAGGCTCTCTTAGGTTATCCTCAGGGCACAGCGGATGAACTGGGCTCCAAAGCACAGGGAGGGGTCGGTCCCTGCAGCTTCTCAGCTTCTTCCGGGCTCTAAGGAGGGAAGTGCAGGGGCTGGATTTCTTACTTACAGCTCAGCAGGTGCGCAACCTGTCTGGCACTCCTGGGGGCAGCATACTCCGTAAGGATGCCTAAACACACAACAGGGAGAACAGATCAGCTTCCCGTGGTCAGAACACAAGGAAAACTCAGCCCAGGGGAAGGTTTTTGGCTCCCCTGTGCTGTGTTTGCCATCACAGGTGGGTTGTGCCCAACACGTTCACTGTTGGGTCTCATTATCTGAATAAAGGGCTGGGAGCCAGGAAGAAAAGGGCAGTCT